>NC_084617.1:68168178-68425678 GCF_033978795.1 Nerophis ophidion
AGAGAGAGAGGGATAGATTTATTTATTAAAGGTAAATTGAGCAAATTGGTTATTTCTGGCAATAGCGGCATAGCTCGGTTGGTAGAGTGGCCGTGCCAGCAACTTGAGGGTTGCAGGTTCGATTCCCGCTTGTGCCATCCTAGTTACTGCCGTTGTGTCCTTGGGCAAGACACTTTACCCACCTGCTCCCAGTGCCACCCACACTGGTTTAAATGTAACTTAGATATTGGGTGTCACTATGTAAAGCGCTTTGAGTCACTTGAGAAAAGCGCTATATAAAAATAATTCACTTCACTTCACTTCACTTCACTATTTAAGTGTGTATCAAACTGGTAGCCCTTTGCATTAATCAGTACCCAAGAAGTAGCTCTTGGTTTCAAAAAGGTAGGAGACCCCAGCTGTAGTCTAATGCCCGCAGCTGAAAGCAACTGCGTGAGAACGTATACTCAAATATCACGATATAGTCATTTTCTATATCGCACAGAGACAAACCCGCGATATATCGAGTATACCGATGTATCGCCCGGCCCTAGATTCCGGTATGTTAAGCCATAATGATCACAAACAATCCTGGAGGGACTGCTTATTTGCAGACTCAATCATGCCCTTGTTAAAAAAATGTCCCATTGCTGGATTGGAGGGCGTGTGCCCTTTAAGACCACACAGATGTGATGTGAGCAGGCTGTTCATATAAGGTGGCACTGTCTAAAAATATGCACATCATCACTGCCTCCAGAGACTGAAACAGTGTGTACATCCTGGCAAAGCCCAGGATCTGGACCTGCTTGACTTGATGGCATGTGACAAGTGTGCACGCCGCCGGTCAATCCAGTTGCTGTGATGACCTGCACTCATCCGCTCCGGGCAGTGATTTGTGTTAGGGGAGTTTTCTGATTTGGCGAGAGCTTCAAGCGCGTTACAATTTGGTCGTTTTACTCAACTTTGGAGAATCCACTGACTTGTATGTAGTTTGGTTGCTACTCCTCTCGCAGCCTACAGTTGCGCTCATAAGTTTACGTATCCTGGGAGAATTGATGATTTCTTGGCGGAGTCGCCAGAAGAAAGCCATTTCTGCGCATATGTCACAAAGAGTATTTGGCCACTTGCCAAATACTTCATATATGAACTTGAGGGGAGCAGTGAGCAGCAGCGGCTTTAACTATACTTGCCAACCTTGAGACCTCCAAATTCGGGAAATGCGAGGTTGTTGAGGTGTGGGGGGGTTAGCGGCGGATATATATATATATATATATATATATATATATATATATATATATATATATATATATATATATATATATATACATATATATATATATATACATATATACATATATACATATATACATGTATATATATATATATATATATACATGTATATATATATATATATATATATATATATATATATATATATATATATATATATATATATATATATATATATATATATATATATACATATATATTATTCAAGAAATGGGTGTTGTTGAATATATATATTTATACATGTAAATGAAATAAATAAATGCTAAATGGGTTGTACTTGTATAGCGCTTTTCTACCTTCAAGGTACTCAAAGCGCTTTGACACTACTTCCACATTTACCCATTCACACACACATTCACACACTGATGGAGGGAGCTGCCATGCAAGGCGCCAACCAGGACCCATCAGGAGCAAGGGTGAAGTGTCTTGCTCAGGACACAACGGACGTGACGAAGTTGGTACTAGGTGGGAATTGAACCAGGGACCCTCGGGTTGTGCACGGCCACTCTTCCACTGCGCCACGCCGTCCCCTGTATACATGTATATATACATGTATACATGTATATATACATGTATACATGTATATATATATATATGTAATAAACTATATATATATATATATATAAATGTAATAAACTATATATATATATATATATATATATATATATATATATATATATATATACATATATATATATATATATATATATATATATATATATATATATATATATATATATATATATATATATATATATATTATTCGAGAAATGGGGCGGTTGTTGAGGAGTGGAGGTTAGCGGGAGTGTATATAGTTTCTTTTATATATATATATATATAAAATAAACTATATATATATTATCCTTATATATATATATACATATATATATATATATATATATATATATATATATATTATTCGAGAAATGGGGCGGTTGTTGAGGAGTGGGGGTTAGCGGGAGTGCATATAGTTTCTTTTATATATATATATATATATAAAATAAACTATATATATATATTATCCTTATATATATATATACATATATATATATATATATATATATATATATATATATATATGTATGTATGTATATATATATATATATACATATATATATATATATATATATATACATATATATATATATATATATATATATATTTAAATATACATATATATATATATATATATATATATATATATATATATATATATATATATATATATATATACTAAGGGGGTGGAAAAAAATAGATTCGAATTTGAATCGCGATTCTCATGTTGTGCGATTCAGAATTGATTCTCATTTTTTAAAAAAGCGATTTTATATATATATATATATATATACATGTCTATCTATATATATGTATATATACATATATATATATATATATATATATATATATGGATAATCCGTTCATGAATGAGTATATCCGTTTGGCCACCGTGTTCAATGGAGAAGTCTGATCTACAAAATTTGCAGGCAACATACTCCTTCCCCTTCGAGATGTCCCTGGATGAAATTAAATAATTTTTTCCAATGATTTTGGAACTTGCAAGTGTACTTCTTCTTACTCGTCGTCGCCATGTCTCTCTTTCATTCTTCTGCTTTGTCTCTGTTATGTTTTTGCACATTACTACTTGCCGTAGTTTCGAAGCAATGCATGATGGGAATCCGGATGTTGTGTGTCAGTGTATTAACGTGCCGGCTGGAATAAACACACGCTGAGAAATAGCTCCGTGCCTGCCTACTTTATGGGTTATAGATAAACCTAAGGATAACGGAGACATATATAATAGTCTCCTTTTCAGGTGAGAGAGGACGCTAAAGGCAGTGCCTTTAAGGTACACCCCCAATATTGTTGTCCGGGTGGAAATCGGTAGAAATTCGGGAGAATGGTTGTCCCGGGAGATTTTCGGCAGGGGCACTGAAATTCGGGAGTCTCCTGGGAAAATCGGGAGGGTATGACTTTAACCCATTTTTTAAAAATGAGGTGTGTTCTTGTGATTGCGAACGAGTGAATGATGGGCAAAATTCCCGTTAAAAAGTGCAATCTCCTAGGTATTATTGGTAAATTCACCCCTTTCTTCTTCCAAAAAAAATGGTACTTTTAAGTGTGTTCCTGCTCATTTATTTGATACCGCATTACCTCTCAAAATGTCACTTTGACTTGGTAATATTATTTGCACTATTGTTGTCACATGATTGCGACTAACATGGCTGTTTTTTTTTTTCTGCAGGGCAGCGAGGAGGGTGACGTGGACAAGAACAAATGTTGCACGCTGTGTAACATGTCCTTCACATCGGCGGTGGTCGCACAGTCACACTACCAGGGGAAGATCCACGCCAAACGGCTAAAACTGCTCCTGGGGGAGGAGCCGAGCATCACAAGCAAAGGTAAGGCCTTATTTTTTTCTGGAATAAAAAAAATTATTCATCAATGTGTTGGCCCTGCGATGAGGTGGCGACTTGTCCAGGGTGTACCCCGCCTTCCGCCCGATTGTAGCTGAGATAGGCGCCAGCGCCCCCCGCGACCCCGAAAGGGAATAAGCGGTAGAAAATGGATGGATGGATGGGTGTCAGTATTGGATTGTTGAAGAGAAGAACCTGTCTTGAACACTTTTGATATGATACTGATATTGGAGCCTTGAGTATTGGCTGATACCAATACTGATCAGATGCTATATCACCATACCACGTTTACCATTTGTTTTTTGGGGATTTTTCTAAAATTCAAGAAAAGACTAAAGTTGTGTGCTAAGAGGATGAAGGAGAGAGGAGAGTAGTTAAGTGACACACAAGTAGGACCCTTTGTATCCTTTTCATTGAGGGCCGCAAAGGCTGTGTTAAGGTCTTGGTCTGGGAGGGTGGCCCCAGGATGCAGAGACGGAAGACAAGGTGGAATTACAAAAAAATGACACATTTTAATGAGACAAAAAGGATTAACTAAGGGCGATGGGGCAGAAGCGCACACCATGTAATCTGGACAAAAATAGGTTCCTCAGAGGTCGGCCGGAGAAATGGCCAGGGCACACTGAGCAGGGCAAGAGTCCGACAAGTGAATCCCCCTTTAACTCAGGGAGGCTGGGAAGTAAGCAGAGAAGGCGTTAGACAATTCAGGACGAAATACTGACAACATACCAGGTCTGGTGAGGTCGAGAAGGCGCATGCACAATGGTGGTTCAGGGCCAAGCTGTCAGTGACGAGCCTAAATACTGGCGGGCTAATTGAGAGCAGGTGTGCCACAAGGTCCGATCCTCGCCGAGGATGAATCACTGATTACACAGGTGCAGAAAAAAAGGAGAAGGCAGGATAAAACTAAAACACAACAGGCTGTTTGGAAAAGTGAATACAGAGTATTGCTATGAGGTGGCAATTTGTCCAGGATGTACGACGCCTTCCTTCCGAATGTGGCTGAGATAAGCTCCAGCAACCCCGCGGTAGAAAATTAATGGATGGATGGATTAATTTTATTGTATAAAGTTGAAGTACACACACTAGGTGTGGCGAATTTATTCTCTGCATTTGACCCATCACCCTTGTTCACCCCCTGGGAGGTGAGGGGAGCAGTGAGCAGCAGCATTGGCCGCGCCCGGGAATAATTTTTGGGTGATTCAACCCCCAATTCCAACCCTTGATGTCGAGTGCCAAGCAGGGTGGTAATGGCTCCCATTTTATAGTCTTTGGTCGGGGTTTGAACTCACGACCTACCGATATCCGCGTTTGATATCAATTATTTATTGGTTTATTTTTATTGTGATTAGTTATGGAGTATATTGGGAATAAATTGAGAACAGGAAGTTACCACAAGTTTTAGCATATGTTATGTAAAAGAAAAGGGGTAGGATTAAATAAGCTCTGCTTCTTCCTACTCCTTTTAAGGACATGTTGAAAAGAGAAACTGGAAATTGTGATGTTTCATGTTGTATGCTTGCATGTTCGAAATAAACTCAAACTCAACTCAACTCAACAGTTGCCTATGGGTCTGATTATTTAGAACGGTGTGCATACAAATGGATGAATAACGTTCTTTAAAATCCTAATCTGGACGACAAGCAGAAATGTAAATATGTACGCTGTTTCTATGGTATTTAAATCTTAAAGTGGAACTACACTTCAATCCCGATGTAAGACAAGTGTCATGGCGGGGTTGCAGCTTGCTGTGCGGTTGGTTCTCCCGGGATGCAAACGGACGACTCAGAACAGGACTTGCGGGTAGGAACATTGATTGATTGATTGAAACTTTTGATAGTAGATTGCACAGTTCAGTACATATTCCGTACAATTGACCACTAAACGGTAACACCCGAATAAGTTGTTTTAACGTGTTTAAGTCGGGGTCCACGTTAATCAATTCATGGTAATTCATGGTGTTGATGTGGAAATGGTTGCTTCAGCATTTTGTTGGTATGGTACCAAACGGAGATGTTGACATGCAGAGTTTCAAGCGCTCTTTATTCGCCAGCGGGTTACTTTTCAAATGATGCTACATTAGTAGAGCTGCTACTTAATTTTGATAAATCATCCGACTTACAAAACAAAGGCAAGCGTGCCTGCCGCACGCAGAAGCTAATGCAAAAACTTAGCGCAAGAAACATGGAACTATGGGCATGGGTCCTCACGAAACCGTGGCACGAAATAAACAAGACTTACGGAGACATGGCATGAAGCCAACAATGCCGCCAGCAAGACTGACTGGCAAAGGCAGGCTTAAATAATGGCTCTGATTACCAATCAGAGCCAGGTGGAAATAATAAGTAACCAGGGTAACAAACTAGGGTGCACAAAAACAGGAACTAAGGGAGTCCAAAACTAACAGAACATAACAAAAACATGATCCGGACCACGGTTAATGACAACAAGAACACGTATGTTGTTCTGGTAACAACATATGTTACCAGAACCAGCAAAGTCGTCTCTTTTCATCTTTGTTGCTGAATCTTTTGCAATTTGTTCAATTAATAATGGAGACTATATAGAACAATGCTGTTGGTGGAAAGCGGTGGATTGCAGCTGCCTTTAGCACCGAGACACAGCCGGGGTTTCTTTGTTTGTTGTGAAGCTTTAACACAGAGCGGTCAAGCGAACATGTTTCTCTACGTCAACCAGCATGTTTTGGAATGGGAAAATTGTGATATTAACTCTGCTCTTACCGGAGCCATCAGTGGATTATGCATCCTCCTGCAGTAGCTGTCAAAATAGGCAGCTGTGAGCTTGGCACCTAGGCTTCTCTCTGAGACACTGGCGTTTTCACCGCAGCCATCCGACTTTGAGGCATGTCTTTACAATCTGACTAAAACACTATTAAAACAATAAGCAGATAAGGGATCCTCCAGAATTATCCTAGTAAATGTGTCTAATTACGTCTGAAACGCTCACACCGCCGCCGCCCGGAGCCGTCGCTTTTTCTTTCTTTTTTTTCTTTTTTTTATAGTCCTCCACTAACAATATCCTCATCCACGAATCTTTCATCCTCGCTCAAATTAATGGGGAAATTGTCGCTTTCTCGGTCCGAATTGCTCTTACTGCTGGTGTCTCACATTATAAACAATGTGAGGATGTGAGGAGCCCTCACACCGGCGAAGTCACGCTCAAATACTTCCGGTAAAGGCAAGGCTTTTTTATTAGCGACCAAAAGTTGCTAACTTTATCATCGATGTTCTCTACTAAATCCTTACAGCAAAAATATGGCAATATCGCGAAATGATCAAGTATGACGCATAGAATGGACCTGCTATCCCCGTTTAAATAAGACAATCTCATTTCAGTAGGCCTTTAAAGTCCACTCTTCGGGGATTGTAATAGAGATCCATCCATTGCAATCCCTTTCTTCACAAAAAAAGAAATATTTATCAATATTTGTGGAACATGTCCACACAAAAATATAGCTGTCAACACTGAATATTGCATTGTTGCATTTCTTTTCACAGTTTATGAACTTACATTCATATTTTGTTGAAGTATTATTCAATAAATATATTTATAAAGGATTATTGAGTTGTTGCTATTTTTAGAATATTTAAAAAAAAATCTCACGTACCCCTTGGCATACCTTCAAGTACCCCCAGGGGTACGCGTATCCCCATTTGAGAACCACTGGTTTAGAGCTCAAAGACCCAGTTCTTGGTCTTGAGTGTTGGCCTTCCATGGACACAAACAGTAAGTTGTCCTTTTTTGGTTTATCCCCAATGACAACAAATGACTTTGTATAGTTTCCTTTGAGCAAGGCATTCACTGCATAACAAGCCTTAGGATAAATGCTGCAAACTGGCTTTTGACCCCATTGCAGAGGCTCTGTTAAATCAATTCTGACATCTTATATCAACTTATTACTCAAAGAGGTCAGTCTATCGCCAAAGTCTTGATTCAAATCCTACCTAATAGGACGTCATGTACACTGTCTGAGGCTCAGCTCTGACTCACTTAAATAAAAAAATAATTGGCTTTGACTTAAAATTCTTGCTTACAGTCATTGGACTTGTAATACCATCAGACATCAGTAGTATTTGGGTGGGCTTCATACACGAAGGGTTGAAGTGGTCGAGCTACTATAATTGGGTTCTTTTTTCACCAGTGAGCCCTTAGTATTTGACAGAACTCATTTAGATTAGCTAATGTAATCATCCATGAAGACAGGCAGAACAATTCCTTTCGTCAAGTAGAATTTACATTTCTCTCTTCAGGCTTTTCATGGTGATAACAGCTTGTGTTCTCACATGACTGCGCTGGCAGGACAATTGCTACATTGTAGTTGAGCAGGGCTGATGGAAGCCCCTATAGCTCGCTGCTGCCTTATCAAAAGCTGAACTTGTGTTTCATAGGCTGTGCCACCATTACTGGAGTTGGCTTGCATTTGATGGCGCTAGCTGGTAGCTAGTATTTTTCAGTGCAGTGTGCATTGCCCTGAAGTAAACTTGCATGCTTTGTCATTTTTTTAATGGATGTAAAAATATTCCCAAAGTTTTGATATGAAGAAATGTCAGCTGAAAAGGAAAACACTGCATTATATTATCGATGTACTCGATATATCGCGGGTTTGTCTCTGTGCGATATAGAAAATGAGTATATTGTGATATTCGAGTATACGTTCTCACGCAGTTGCTTTTAGCTGCGGGCATTACACTAGTGAAGTGAATTATATTTATATAGCGCTTTTCTCTAGTGACTCAAAGTGCTTTACATAGTGAAACCCAATATCTACTGTAAGTTACATTTAAACCAGTACTACAGGCTCTTCCCCGTCGCACAGAGACATACAAACCCCGTTTCCATATGAGTTGAGAAATTGTGTTAGATGTAAATATAAACGGAATACAATGATTTGCAAATCCTTTTCAACCCATATTCAATGGAATGCACTACAAAGACAACATATTTGATGTTCAAACTCATAGACTTTTTTTTTTTGCAAATAATAATTAACTTAGAATTTCATGGCTGCAACACGTGCCAAAGTAGTTGGGAAAGGGCATGTTCACCACTGTGTTACATCACATCATGACTCAATAAACGTTTAGGAACTGAGGAAACTAATTGTTGAAGCTTTGAAAGTGGAATTCTTTACCATTCTTGCTTGATGTACAGCTTAAGTTGTTCAACAGTCCGGGGTCTTGTTGTGGTATTTTACGCTTCATAATGCGCCACACATTTTCGATGGGAGACATGTCTGGACTGCAGGTGGGCCGGGAAAGTACCCGCACTCTTTTAGTACAAAGCCACGCTGTTGTAACACGTGGCATGGCATTGTTTTGCTGAAATAAGCAGGGGCATCCATGATAACGTTGCTTGGATGACAACATATGTTGCTCCAAAACCTGTATGGACCTTTCAGCATTAATGGTGCCTTCACAGATGTGTAAGTTACCCATGCCTTGGGTACTAATGCACCCCCATACCATCACAGATGCTGGCTTTTCAACTTTGCGCCTATAACAATCCGGATGGTTATTTTCTTCTTTGTTCCGGAGGACACCACGTCCACAGTTTCCAAATATGATTTGAAATGTGGACTCGTCAGACCACAGAACACTTTTCCACTTTGCATCAGTCCATCTTCGATGAGCTCGGGCCCAGCAAAGCCGGCGGCGTTCCTGGGTGTTGTTGATAAATGGCTTTCGCTTTGCATAGTAGAGTTTTAACTTGTACTTACAGATGTAGCGACCAACTGTAGTTAATGACAGTGGTTTTATGAAGTGTTCCTGAGCCCATGTGGTGATATCCTTTACACACTGATGTCGGTTTTTGATGCAGTACCGCCTGATGGATCAAAGGTCCGTAATATTATCGCTTACGTGCAGTGATTTCTCCAGATTCTCTGAACCTTTTGATGATTTTACGGACCGTAGATGGTAAAATCCCTAAATTCCTTGCAATAGCTCGTTGAGAAATGTTGTTCTAAAACTGTTCGACAATTTGCTTACAAATTGGTGACACTCACCCCATCCTTGTTTGTGAAATACTTAGCATTTCATGGAAGCTGCTTTTATACCCAATCCTGGCACCCACCTGTTCCCAATTAGCCTGCACACCTGTGGGATGTTCCAAATAAGTGTTTGATGAGCATTCCTCAACTTTATCAGTATTTATTGCCACCTTTCCCAACTTCTTTGTCACGTGTTGCTGGCATCAAATTCTAAAGTTAATGATTATGTGCAAAAAAACATTTTTTTATCAGTTTGAACATCAAATATGTTGTCTTTGTAGCATATTCAACTGAATATGGGTTGAAAACGATTTGCAAATCATTGTATTCCGTTTATATTTACATCTAACACAATTTCCCAACTCATATGGAAACAGGGATTGTAAAACAAGCGCACTTTCTTACATACGTCACATACAACGTCATTTGACCAGAGATGTAAAGGCATGGTAACATTAACTGTGATGCTAGCGGAGCAGTGCGAGTGGTAATACGAGAGAAAGAAGGTGCGAATCTGGTAACAAATGAAGGAAGAAATAATTACAAACAAAAAGTGGTTTGGCATTAAGTGGGAATATGGCGAACATACAACCGTAATATTCAAGTATGTGGCAAAAGCGTACAAAAAGTAGCAGCTCTACTAATGTAGCATCATTTGAAAAGTCACCCGCTAAAGAATGAAGAGTGCTTGAAACTCTGCATGTCAACATCTCCGTTTGGTGCCACACCAACAAAATGCCGAAGCAACCATTTCCACATCAACACCATGAATTACCATGAACTTAAACGAGTTGCAAAACGTATTCGGGTGTTACCATTTAGTGGTCAATTGTACGGAATGTGTACTGTACTGTGCAATCTACTAATAAAAGATTCAATCAATCAAAACATCGTAAAAAAATTGTCAACAACAGAAGGAGATATTGTCCGCAGTAACCTACCACATAGTGAAGGACATACACTTATTTGATGTCCTATTATGCAGCTCATTTTTATTTGACAGTTATTGAAATATATTGTGTGACATCATGCACAAAAGTGCAATTTATCCGTTTTAAACTATTGTAGTGGTGTTCTGTACAAAAAGTGCACTTTAATTTAATGTTGTTTTAATATGTCATCTTAGTGACATCATGCACAAAAGTGCACTCCTAGCTTGCTTTAAAATGTCTCTGACAATCTTGCCCTTTCTGTTTTGGAAATGACATGAATGTTTGTGCTTAATAACTGTTTAATAAATACACTTTTGCTAAATTGACTTAGTTGTGATTTCCCTCTGCATGAAAGTTTAAAATGAGCATATATTAATGCAGTATGAAGAAGAATGTTTTAATGTAGACACATAGAATCATCATACTGCTGTGATTATATCCATCAAGTGTTTATTAACGGCTAAGGCAAAATATCGAAATATATATCGTGTATCGTGATATAGCCTAAAAATATCAAGATATTAATAAAAGGCCATACAGCCCAGCCCTACTATGGACAATGAATTGTGCTGTAGACATGAACTGATATAGACTCCAATCAGTTAAATGAAATACATTTAATCACGCTGCATCATAAATCTATGCCAGTGACGAGGGAACCATTCAATTATTACGGTATTGCATTCCACAGTAGTACCTTGGCTAAAGGTCCCGACAAATCCAAATCATACGAAAACCAAATGTTTCCCGTATGAAACATTCTGTTCGAATATTAACACACAACACATTTTATGGATAATAATTATAGCTTTACATGTAGAAAACTATGTGAAATACACATAAATGATGAATGATTATCACTTCAATCTTCATTGAAGACTCTTATTGGTAAGGACGATTAGAATCAGAATCAGAATAGTTTTTATTGCCATTGTTTGAGAACGGGTTCACAAACTAGGAATTTTACTGTACTTGGTGCAATCGTGCAAAATAAAACACTTATAACACAGAAATAGAAGAACATGCAGCCTCAACAACCTGGAGCTGAACGCCCAGAAAACAATGGAGATGATCATGGTTTTGCTCAAGTTTGCGGACGACACTACCCTCATCGGGCTCATCTCGGATGGCGACGAGTCCGCCTAGAGAAGAGAGTTGGACCGGCTGGCGTCCTGGTGCAGCCTCAACAACCTGGAGCTGAACGCCCAGAAAACAATGGAGATGACATGCACTTCAGGAAAGTCACAACCCCACCGTCCCCCCCTCACCCTGATTGACTCCCCCACCCCTGTCTCCATTGTGGACTCCTTCCATTTCTCGGGCACCACCATCACCCAGGACCTCAAGTGCGAGCCGACCATCAGCTACCTCATCAAGAAGGCCCAGCAGAAGATGTACTTCCTGCGGCAAGTGAGGAAACTTAAAGTGCCGACCAAGATGCTGGTGCAGTTTAACTCCGCCATCGTCGACTCACTCCTCACCTCTTCCATCACCGTGTGGTTCCCCGGCGCCACAGTCCAGGATAAGCATCGACTGCACCACGTTGTACGTGTTTCTGAGAAGGAGATTTGCAGGAAGCTCCCATTCCTCCAGGATCTGTTTTCCTGAGAATTATTGAACTATAACACTGAGCTATCAGGTCTTGTTATTGTTCATGTGCCTGATGGCCGAGGGGAAAAACTGTTCAGGTGGCAGGAGGTGTGGGTCTGGATGGATTGTAGTCTCCTTCCTAAGGGGGAGGGGAGAATAGTATGTGTCCAGGGTGAGAAGAGTCAGCTGTTATCCGACCCACATGCCTCCTGGTCCTGGAGGAGATCAGGTCCTGGAGGGATGGGAGTTTTCAGCCAATAACCTTCTCAGCAGCACGTACGATGCGCTGCAGTCAATGATAGTCCCGGACTGTGGTGCCGGGGAACCACACGATGGTGGAGGAGGTGAGGATGGACTCGATGATGGCTGAGTAGAACAGCACCAGTATCTCGGTCGGCACCTTAAGTTTCTGGGCCTTCTTGATGAGAGAGTTGATGGTCGGCTCCCACTTGAGGTCCTGGGTGATGGTGGTGCCTAAGAAACGGATGGAGTCCACAATGAAGACGGGGGTGGGAGAGTAAATCAGGGTGAGGAGGGATGGTGGGGCTGTGACTTTCCTGAAGTGCAAGATCATCTCCACTGTTTTCTGGGCGTTCAGCTCCAGGTTGTTGAGGCTGCACCAGGACGCCAGCCGGTCCAATTCTCTTCTCTAGGCGGACTCGTCGCCATCCGAGATGAGCCCGATGAGGGTAGTGTCGTCCGCAAACTTGAGCAAAACTGGATAGGAGGAAGAGGAGTCCTGATGAGCTTTTCTGCTGCCATCACCACTCTCTGCAGAGACTTCCAGTCTGAGGCACTGGAGGCTCCAGTCCAGACAGAGATGCAGTTGGTCAGTAGGCTTTTTAGTGGCTCTGTAGAATGTGGTGAGAATGGAGGGAGGGAGCTGTGCTCTTTTTACCCGACGCAAAAAGTGCATGTGCTGCTGAGCTCTTTTTATAAGAGCTCCGGTGTGTTTAGGGACCAGTTCATATTGTCAGTTATCCGCACACCCAGGAACTCGGTGCTGCTTACGATCGCCACTGCTGTACCGTTGATGAAGAGTAGACAAAGGCTGAACTGGTGCCTCCTGAAGTCGACTATGATCTCCTTGGTATTGTCGACGTTCAGGACCAGGTTTTTGGTTCTGCACCAGTCAACCCGATGTTTACCCTCCTCCCTGTAGTCCATGTCATTGTTGTCATGGATGAGGCCCACTACTTCACAATGTGGTTAGTAGTGGACCTGGCTCAGCAGTCACGGGTCATCAATGGGAACGGCAGCAGACTCAGGACGGTGCTCTAGGGAGAGGGCACTGGAAGTGTTGTCACCCACTCTCACGGACTGGACTCTGAGCCACACCCAAGCAAGCAAACTTCACAGTATCGGGAAAACAACTTGTAATGTAATACATTTGTTCTTGTTTTTCCACAAAGCATAACAAAGTTTTTGTTACTTCCCTCAGAGGTATCCCCCAGCCCTCTAAAGAGCTCCCCAGACACATCTCCCGTAAGCTCCCCACGGCAACGACGTGACTCGGATCGCTACTGCCAACTTTGCAACGCTTGGTTCAACAACCCGGGCATGGCTCAACAACATTATGATGGCAAAAAACACAAGAAAAATGCTGCACGAGCAGACCTGTTGGAGCAACTGGGCGAGACTCTGGACGTGGGGGAGATGAAAGGTAAGGAAGCTCGACTGGACAATGGAGTTCCAGCCTTAATTGTTTTGAAGTTGTCTCTTGTGGCCTGCCTTTGATGTGCATGCACTGTGCAGGGCTCGAGTTACGTATACATTACTCTTTAATTTTTATGCGATCTTTGAGTAAGCAAGACAAATTGTTTCAAGCATAATAGAATAGAAATACAATAGAATAGAACGTACTTTATTCATCCCTGGGGGAAATTCAGCACACACACACACACACACACACACACACAATGGCAATGCTTTTACTGCTATTGAAAGATGCTGCATATTTGATGGCCATGTAGACCTATTTGCCCCTAGTGACGGATATGTATTTGAATGCCGAGGTCCCCCCTTTCTTAAAGGGGGACATTATCACAATTTCAAAAGGGTTAAACACAATCAAAATCAGTTCCCAGTGGCTTGTTGTATTTTTTGAATTTTTTTTCAAAATTTTACCGGTCTCGGAATATCCCTAAATGAAGCTTTAAAGTGACTTATTTTCGACTCTCTGCGAAGACACTGGCCATTTCCCTGTGACGTCACACAGTGCTGCCAATGTAAACAAACAATGGGAATACCACAGCAAGATATAGCGACATTAGCTCGGATTCAAACTCGGATTTCAGCGACTTAAGCGATTCAACGGATTACGCATGTATTGAAACAGATGGTTGGAGTATGAAAATATTGAAGAAGAAACTGAAGCTATTGAGCGAATAGCTATTGACGCTATTCATAGCCATAGCATGGCCGAATAGCTGCGTTAGCATCGCCGGTAAAATGTGCGGACCAAACGATCAGGACTTTCGCATCTTTTGACACTGGAGCAACTTAAATCCGTCGATTGGTAAGTGTTTGTTTCGCATTAAAAGTGGGTGGAAGGAAACGTAATATAGTTGCAAATGCATCTACAGGTTATCCATACTTCTCTGTGCCATGCCTGCTTTAGCACCGCCGGTAAATAGCATGTTAGCATCGATTAGCGTAGCATGTTAGCATCGATTAGCTGGCAGTCAACATCAACAAAACTCACCTTTGTGATTTCGTTGACTATCGTTGCAAATGCATCTGCAGGTTATCCATACATCTCTGTGCCATGTCTGCCTTAGCATCGCCGGTCAAATGTGGAGACACTCTGGCACATTCAATGGGGGTCTGGCGGCAGATTTCTTGCCAGTGGTGCAACTTGAATCCCTCCCTGTTAGTGTTGTTACACCCTCCGACAACACACCAACGAGACATGATGTCTCCAAGGTTCCAAAAAATAGTCCAAAAAACGGAAAATAACAGAGCTGAGACCCGGTGTTTGTAATGTGTTGAAAATGAAAATGGTGGGTGTGTTACCTCGGCGACGTCACATTCTGACGTCATCGCCTCCAGCCCGATAAACAGAAAGGCGTTTAATTCGCCAAAATTCACCCATTTAGAGTTCGGAAATCGGTTAAAAAAATAGATGGTCTTTTTTCTGCACCATCAAGGTATATATTGACGCTTACATAGGTCTGGGGATAATGTTCCCCTTTAAACTTACGTTTTGACATGATAAATAAATGATAAATGGGTTGTGCTTGTATCGCGCTTTTCTATCTTCAAGGTACTCAAAGCGCTTTGACACTACTTCCACATTTACCCATTCACACACACATTCACACACTGATGGAGGGAGCTGCCATGCGAGGCGCTAACCAGCACCCATCAGGAGCAAGGGTGAAGTGTCTTGCTCAGGACACAACGGACGTGACGAGGTTGATACTAGGTGGGGATTGAACCTGGGACACTCGGGTTGCGCACGGCCACTATAGGAATTTCTTTTCTGTAATCTGTTTGTGTTTCCTCCGTGTGTTTGATGGTCAGCTTTTCCGCCGGAATTGTGCCCTTATATGGGGAATAAAGGGTGTTTACCTATGCAAACTCCCAAACTCTGGAACGATCTTCCTCTCCATGTGAGACAGGCCCCTTCTTTGGCTATTTTTTTTACCCTTCTTACAAACCCCGTTTCCATATGAGTTGGGAAATTGTGTTAGATGTAAATATAAACGGAATACAATGATTTGCAAATCATTTTCAACTCATATTCAGTTGAATATGCTACAAAGACAACGTATTCGATGTTCAAACTGATAAACATTGATTTTTTTGCAAATAATCATTAACTTTGGAAATTGATGCCAGCAACACGTGACAAAAAAGTTGGGAAAGGTGGCAATGAATACTGATAAAGTTGAGGAATGCTCATCAAACACTTATTTGGAATATTCTACAGGTGTGCAGGCTAATTGGGAACAGGTGGGTGCCATGATTGGGTATAATAACAGCTTCCCAAAAATTATTTCACAAGAAAGGATGGGGCGAGGTACACCCCTTTGTCCACAACTGCATGAGCAAATAGTCAAACAGTTTAAGAACAACGTTTCTCAAAGTGCAATTGCAATAAATTTAGGGATTTCAACATCTACGGTCCATATTATAATCAAAAGATTCAGAGAATCTGGAGAAATCACTCCACGTAAGCGGCATGGCCGGAAACCAACATTGAATCACCGTGACCTTTTGATCCCTCAGCCAGCACTGTATCAAAAACCCACATCAATCTCTCAAGGATATCACCACATGGGCTCAGGAACCCTTCAGAAAACCACTGTCACTAAATACGGTTTGTCGCTACATCTGTAAGTGCAAGTTAAAGCTCTACTATGCAAAGCAAAAGCCATTTATCAACAACACCCAGTTGTTAATAAAGTTTTGGAGTTCGAACATCAAATATCTTGTCTTTGTAGTGCATTCAATTAAAAATGGGTTGAAAAGGATTTGCAAATCATTGTATTCCGTTTATGTTTACATCTAACGCCATTTCCCAACTCATATGGAAACGGGGTTTGTAGTTTCAAGCATGTTTTACTCAATATAGGTCATGAAACAAGTAAAACACTCTAACATTAAATCTGCTAGGTGCGAAGAATTATCTTATCAGACAGAAAATGAGCAAATATCACCCTTTTTTGAGATATTTAATCTTACTTAGATTTGAGTTTTTGCAGTGCAGGGAAACACAGAAAAATCTCAACTCAACTTAAAGTGCTGAGATAAACAGTTTTGATTTTTTTTTTTTTAATGGCAGGTTAAGTGGCCCTTAAGTCCGTGACTATTTCAGCATCAACTCAAGTAGTCCACGTGTGACCATCAAGTGGTCGGCTAACACCTTGAGCTCAGCCTGTCCACCATAAATCAGTTAAAAAGGGGAAAATGCTTACCAATGATTCAAAAATGAGCGAAGAAAAATCCAAGTAAATGAATTGTTTCTGTTGACTTGCAGGTGTGAAACGCAGCTATACGTGTGAGGTGTGCGGCGTGACCTTGAACTCGGTGGCACAGTACCACGCACATCTGCAGGGCTCCAAGCACCAAACCAAGTGAGACCCCTGTGGGCTGCAGCAGATGAGCTCATTTGCATGCGAAGAATTGATGCCGATGCATGGAGCGCCGAATGCTACTTCTCATTTCGGCATTACGAATGTTGTTCTTCTTGCTTCCGCCTGTGTCCTTGAAGTCACCTTCTCCCCGAGAAGACCTGTGCATTTTAGCTCCAGTGCATTTCTCACCACATGCATAAGTTATGAGAATATTGTTGAAAGAGGCGATGCTGAGTCGGAAATTTTAGATGTGCTTATTTTGCTCAGGGGGGGTCCTGGTGTGACGCAGTTAAAATCAAGCGCCTTGCACATTAGGTTACCACAACATCTCAATCAATCAAGCAATCGATCAATCAATCAATCAATCAAAGTTTATGTATGTAGCCCTAAATCACGAGTGTCTCAATTATTTTCGGGTCTCCCCATGTCTAGCATTAAAAGATTACAGTTGGTACAAAATGCGGCTGCTAGACTTTTGACAAGAACAAGAAAGTTTGATCACATTACGCCTGTACTGGCTCACCTGCACTTAAGATGTGACTTTAAGGTTTTACTACTTACGTATAAAATACTAAACGGTCTAGCTCCATCCTATCTTGCCGATTGTATTGTACCATATGTCCCGGCAAGAAATCTGTGTTCAAAGGACTCCGGCTTATTAGTGATTCCTAGAGCCCAAAAAAAGTCTGCGGGCTATAGAGCGTTTTCCGTTCGGGCTCCGGTACTCTGGAATGCCCTCCCGGTAACAGTTCGAGATGCTACCTCAGTAGAAGCATTTAAGTCTCACCTTAAAACTCATCTGTATACTCTAGCCTTTAAATAGACTTCCTTTTTAGACCAGTTGATCTGCCGCTTCTTTTCTTTCTCCCATGTCCCCCCCTCCCTTGTGGAGGGGGTCCGGTCCGATGAGCATGGATGAAGTACTGGCTGTCCAGAGTCGAGATCCAGGATGGACCGCTCGTCGGGACCCAGGATGGACCGCTCGCCTGTATCGGTTGGGGACATCTCTACGCTGCTGATCCGCCTCCGCTTGAGATGGTCTCCTGTGGACGGGACTCCCGCTGCTGTCTTGGATCCGCTTGAACTGAACTGTGTTGGAGCCACTATGGATTGAACTTTCACAGTATCATGTTGGACCCGCTCGACATCCATTGCTTTCGGTCCCCTAGAGGGGGGGGGGTTGCCCACATCTGAGGTCCTCTCCAAGGTTTCTCATAGTCAGCATTGTCACTGGCGTCCCACTGGATGTGAATTCTCCCTGCCCACTGGGTGTGAATTTTCCTTGCCCTTTTGTGGGTTCTTCCGAGGATGTTGTAGTCGTAATGATTTGTGCAGTCCTTTGAGACATTTGTGATTTGGGGCTATATAAATAAACATTGATTGATTGATTGAAAGGGCTGCACAGGCCATAATTGTCACATAGTGTTGGTGACGAACCCCAAGATGCAGAGACGGCAGGCTTGGTGCAGGAAAACATGATTTAATATCCAAAAATCAAGAAAACACACAAACCAGGAACCAAGAACAGGCAAACTGGAGACATGGAACAGGAAACAAGGAACAAAAAGACAACAAGCTGCAAACAGCTACAGGATACAGCTTACAGATAGTACCTTACAGCTCCAGCACTGACTGGAGGGCAGAGCAGGTCTAAATCGTAGCCGGCTGATTGACACCAGGTGTGGCCAGGTGCCAATCAGCTGCAGCTGGGGGGAAACGGCGCTCAGGGAGTAAAGCAGGAAACTGAACCACAATAAGAGCGCTGACAGGAAATAAATCAAACAGAGGAAAAACCAAAACATAACTAAACTGTCAGTGACAAACCTGACAACAATGACATCCTCGGCTCAGATCCCACATCAGGGCAAATAAAATCACAACCCAATGAGAATGCAATGAGGCTCGATTGGCCGCAGAATAATTTTATATATATATATATATATATATATATATATATATGTTTTTTTTTTATTTAAATGTTTTTTTAATATTATTATTTTTTTAATTAAATAAACATTAAACACACAAAATACACTTACAATTAGTGCACCAACCCAAAAAAACCTCCCTTTTTTATGACAAAGAAAAAAAATAAATAATAATAATTCCCCCCCCCCCCTATCCCCCCCACCACACCCCCAAAACCCTCCACAACCACCCCTCCCCCCACCCCCCGCCGGGCCAAGGGACAAATTATCAAGTGTTGACCGGTCCGCAGCTACAAAAAGGTTGGGGACCACTGTTTTAAGGGACCGTGGATGTGGGGACGCCTGGCCCCCTGGCGACCATTGCAATGGACATCGAGTGGGTCTAACATAATCTTGTGAAAGTCCAGTCCATAGTGGATCCAACATAATAGTGAGAGTCCAGTCCATAGTGGGGCCAGCAGGAGACCATCACGAGCGGAGACGGGTCAGCAGCGCAGAGATGTCCACAACCGATGCACAGGCAAGTGGTCTACGCCGGGTCCCGACTCTGGACAGCCAGCACTTCATCCATGTGCCCCCCCCCCCCCCCCTCCACAAGGGAGAGGGGGGCTGAGGAGAAAAGAAAAGAAACGGCAGATCAACTGGTCTTAAAAGGGGGTCTATTTAAAGGCTAGAGTATACAAATGAGTTTTAAGATGGGACTTAAATGCTTCTACTGAGGTAGCATCTCTATTCCAGAGTACCGGAGCCCGAATAAAAAACGCTCTACAGCCCGCAGACTTTTTCACCCTCCAAAGGCCAAAAGAACATCTTTACCACAACTACTGCAATCATCAAGTGGTCAGCTATAACACTCTGTGAGATTCAATAGATGTTAAGAAATGCTTGTCCAGGAATTAATTAATCCCGTAAGGTCGTTTCTTGTTGCGCACATCCTGGGGGATGCTGGCATCAGAAGACGTGGCATGTCGTTTAACAGCTCCGTGCTTTAGTCACGCGTGCCTGCTCGGCTTGTTTGAGCCGTGGGCTTTCTACGCACATCTGCTCTTACGCACACACACAAACTGTACATTCATAAAGTGTACATAGCATGCGCAGACCTCGAGAAGGCTCTCACCGGGAATTCAAACCACGGGCGACACCCCCAAGCCACCACTTCCTTCACAACCAGCCTCATTACACCCGCATCTGTGCTTTGTAGGTCATTTGATGACACATGTTAACGCAGATGTTATATTTATTTATATAATATTTGACTTTGTATATTGTTGTGTTATACCAGTTTTCCTCTCAGAGAATAAAAGTCACTGGTCAAGCCCAAGTTGGGTAACATATAAGTTGAGTAAGAAGGACCATCAAGACGGAATAGGAATATTATCAAATTTTACTAAAGCTTTAGGAGACCAGTTCAACAGTGCGTTAATAGCATCATCTAGAAGCGGTCTGAAAATCAAACAGAGACAGCTTATTCAGTACGGAAACAGCCCCCACCCCGCCCAGAAAGGAATCCAGCCTCATTGCTCTAATACTGATAAGGTCAAAAAGGGAGTACATCATACTCCCAATACACATTCAAACGCCTTGAAGGTAAGGCAAAGAGTTTACTTGCAGACATAAGATTCAAGCACAGCGTTTACACATGGGAAAGTATTAGCTGCTTTAAACAGGACTATGAATGAAGAAAGAACTCTTAAAAGTATGTGCATTCTCCACATCAGGGGTCACCAACCTTTTTGAAACCAAGAGCTACTTCTTGGGTACTGATTAATGCGAAGGGCTACCAGTTTGATACACACTTAAATAAATTGCCGGAAATAGCCAATTTGCTCAATTTACCTTTAACTCTATGTTATTATTAATAATTAATGATATTTATCTTTGTGGAAACACTGATCATCTTAATGATTTCTCACAATAAATATATATTTTTGATGACCTGTTTTAAATAGGTTAAAATCCAATCTGCACTTTGTTAGAATATATAACAAATTGGACCAAGCTATATTTCTAAAAAAGACAAATCATTATTTCTTCTAGATTTTCCAGAACAAAATTTTTTAAAAGAAATTCAAAATACTTTGAAATAAGATTTAAATTTGATTCTACAGATTTTCTAGATTTGCCAGAATAATTATTTAGAATTTTAATCATAAAAAGTTTGAAGAAATATTTCACAAATATTCTTCGTCAAAAAAAAAGGAGCTAAAATGAAGAATTAAATTAAAATGTTTGTATTATTTTTTACAATAAAAAATAATACATTTACTTGAACATTTATTTAAATTGTCAGGAAAGAAGAGGAAGGAATTTAAAAGGTAAAAAGGTATATGTGTTCAAAAATCCTAAAATAATTTTTAAAGTTGTATTTTTTCTCTAAAATTGTCTTTCTGAAAGTAAAAACATAAATGAATTTATTTAAACAAGTGAAGACCAAGTCTTTAAAATATTTTCTTGGATTTTCAAATCCTATTTGAGTTTTGTCACTCTCAGAATTAAAAATGTCGAGCAAAATGAGACCAGCTTGCTAGTAAATAAATAACATTTAAAAAATAGAGGCAGCTCACTGGTAAGTGCTGCTATTTGAGCTATTTTTTAGAACAGGCCAGCGGGCGACTCATCTGGTCCTTACGAGCTACCTGGTGCCCGCGGACACCGGGTTGGTGACCCCTGGTCTAAAGTATACAAATGAGTTTTAAGATGGGACTTAAATGCTTCCACTGAGGTTAAACTTCAACTATCAAGCTTTGACTTTTGCAGTCTTGTTTTTGAGCCTATTAGTCCTTCTCATGTTGATCTAAAAAAGATTCTGTTGTAAATTTGATGAGAGCGATGGGAGATGTGGGGAATTAATCCTGTTTTTATTTTAGATGATTTACCAACAGATTTAATACCACGCATACACACATCAATAACCGGGTGATCTGATTTTCTGGCGAGATCTGCTCCCCTTTAGAGTCCATCCCCTCTGTATCTGCGCCATGTATCCATCCAAGGAATGATAACATGAAATAGCGCATGGAAAGACACTTTCACAAACGGCAGACTAAATAATGCTACAGTTTGTGTACTGTGTCATAAAAGTACTCGTTTCACACTACAAATGATCAGATGTATGATTTATTGGATTATGTGTTTTTGCTAAGAAACTAAAAGTGCTCCCAGTATGCTTTGCGACTCTTTTTATTTGACATCTATACATTATTCCATAACCTGAATATCAGATCGTTTGATAGTTTCTACATCCTGTGGGATGCAGAAACCGGCAGATACATTTTCCGTGCAACGTTCATATTGTTGTCACTCAGCCAGCGTTGGTGGGTCTGACGGACCCGTTGCATGTTGTGGCTTTTAATGCCTCACAATCAAACACTTATTTTAAAATACAGAACAGATGTTTATTGGAATAAGGTAAACATCAGTTCAGTATTTTAACATAAAAGTGTTTGATTGTTAAGGCATTCAAAGCCACAAAATGCAACAGGTCCGTCAGACCCCCAAACGCTGGCTAAGTAACAACGATATGAACGTTGCACGGAAAATGTATCTGCAAGTTTCTACATCCCACAGGGATTTTTCTTTTGTGTTTCTTCACCTGCAGTTCCCACACAAGGTTGCATTGTTTGTCAACACTGTCTGCTCTCATTTTCTCGCACATTTGACCCTCTAATGTTCTGTGTACCTACTTTTATGTTAAAATACTGAACAGATGTTTATTGGAATAAGGTAAACATCTGTTCAGTATTTTAACGTAAAAATGTTTGATTGTGAGCCATTGAAAGCCACAAAATGCAACGGGTCCGTCAGACTTACAAACGCTGGCTGAGTAACAACAATATGAACGTTGCATGGAACATTTCTCTGCCAGTTTCTACATCCCACAGGGATTCTTCTTTTGTGTTTGTGCATTGGCGGTTCCCACACTAGGTTGCAATATTTTTGGTCAACACTGTCTGCTCTCATTTTCTCGCACATTTGACCCCCTGATGTTCTGTGTACCTACTTTTATGTTAAAATACTGAACAGATCTTTATTGGAATAAGGTAAACATATGTTCAGTATTTTAACATAAAAGTGTTTGATTGTGAGGCATTAAAAGCCACAAAATACAACGGGTCCGTCAGACCCCCAACCACTCGCTGAGTAAAAACAATATGAACGTTGCACGGAAAATTTCTCTGCCAGTTTCTACATCCCACAGGGATTCTTCTTTTGTGTTTCTGCACCTGCGGTTCCCACACAAGGTTGTAACATTGTTGGTCAACACTGTCTGCTCTCGTTTTCTCGCACATTTAACCCTCTGATGTTCTGTGTACCTACTTGTATGTTAAAATACTGAACAGATGTTTATTGGAATAACAAAAACATCTGTTTGTCAGAGTTTGTTGTTGACGAACCCCAAGGTGCAGAAAAGGAGGCAGGCATTGAGTAAGAAAACATGATTTAATTTAAACACTAAAACAAAACCAAACAAAGGGTACAAACAAAAGGTGCGCACGAGGCGGATAACAAACTAGGCTATGAACAAAACACTTACTGGGACAAGAATGAATTATGGCATGAAGTGAAGTGAATTATATTTATATAGCGCTTTTTCAAGTGACTCAAAGCGCTTTACATAGTGACACCTAATATCTAAGTTACATTTAAACCAGTGTGGGTGGCACTGGGAGCAGGTGGGTAAAGTGTCTTGCCCAAGGACACAACGGCAGTAACTAGGATGGCACAAGTGGGAATCGAACCTGCAACCCCCAAGTTGCTGGCACGGCCACTCTACCAACCGAGCTATGCCGCCCCATAAGCAGAGTGAACAAAAGTAGACGCAGCTACAACGAAGTATTAATGACATTGACAGGTAGTGGTGACAAACAACCGGTAGGAGCGACAATAATCCAGCACTGACAGGAGGACAAAGCAGGTAAAGAAAGGGTTGGGCTGATTGACACCAGGTGTGGCCAGGTGCCAATTAGCTGCAACTGAGGGGAGAAAGACAGGAAACGGACAAAATAAGAGTGCTGACAGGAAAAACTAAAACATGACAAGCCTGACACTGTTCAGTATTTTAACATAAAACTGTTTGATTGTGAGGCATTAAAAGCCACAAAATGCAGCGGGTCCATCAGACCCACAAACGGTGGCTGAGTAACAACAATATGAACATTACACAAGGGTTAATGGCTTACTGGTTGTATAATAAGGCCATGCAAAACAAGGCATTAATAAGTACTTAATAATGACTAATTAAGAGCCAATATGTTACTAAGTTGCATGTTAATGTCAGGCTTAGGCTGTGGATGTTTGTGCTTCCTCGATGCAAGGATGGTGTGGGACGAGTCAGGCATGAATGTAAGTACATGGTTGTTTATTTAATAAACAAATAAACAACAAAAAGCGCTCACAATGGAGGAAGAAACTTGGCTAAACAGTACAAACGTGAAACAAAAAACACCTGCTCGATGGCATGAAATGATGGACATAAACTAAAGGACTTTGCACAAAAACAATTGGCTATGAATGATAATGGGACGGCGTGGCGCAGTGGGAGAGTGGCCGTGCGCAACCCGAGGGTCCCTGGTTCAAATCCCACCTAGTACCAACTTCGTCACGTCCGTTGTGTCCTGAGCAAGACACTTCACCCTTGCTCCTGATGGGTGCTGGTTGGCGCCTTGCATGGCAGCTCCCTCCATCAGTGTGTGAATGTGTGTGTGAATGGGTAAATGTGGAAGTAGTGTCAAAAGCGCTTTGAGTACCTTGAAGGTAGAAAAGCGCTATACAAGTACAACCCATTTATCATTTATAATAAACTATAAACAAAACTAGCACAATGGCATAAATACAAAAACTTACACGGCATGGAACTATGGACAAGGACATGAAGGAGGTGCAGCATGGGTTGGGTGCGTGCGCATGTGTGAGAAGATCCCAGAATGATGAACAGAAAGAAAATTACTTAAATAGTGGCTGTGATAATCAGGAACAGGTGCGGGGACTGAGGGCAGGGGAGTGACAAGGTTGGAACTAATACGTTGGCATGGAAACAAACGAAACCAGGAAGTGCAAAACGTGACTGAATGTCCACAAACTAAACATAGCATGACCAAAACCAAAACATAACTTACAGGCGTGACAGTTAATAAGCAACTAATCAATGGTGAATATGTGTTCCCCATACTAATATTAATAATAAACACTTTCAGGAGGCCTTGGCACTTGTAGGTCTAGCCCTTAAAATATTTCTTATCCTTCATTATAAACTGTCAGTTATGTTTCTGTTCTATCCCTGAATGTTTTACTCACCCAGCATTCTTCTCTCCAACAGTATGAAGAACCAGATTTGTGTCCAGTGAACACGAACAAACCAACTGGACTGATGTCAGACAAGCTCCGGTCAGCTTGCCCTGCTTTTTTTCCCCCCCTCTCTGCTCTCTGAGCTATTTTTATTATTATTTTTTTTTCTGTCCTTCACCGTCTGACCTGGCCTGGAAAATGAAGGAAAGTGTTTTTTATGTGAACTAAGAGAGAGCACCACACAGTACAAAAGCATGGGCACGATTATCTTTGCCTGACTGGCCACTTCAATTGACCTTTGACATGCCTTTTTCCCCCCCAATTAAACCAAATTAAATAGGTATTGAATGAACGGTATTGTCATTTTATTTGATGCCTTGTCTGCATCACAAAGGGTGTGCACCCAAACTCATTTCATTTTATTTGCATTAGTTGACGCTAATTGGGCGGTGTGAAGCGACTTGGATGAGAATCAGCACATCCAAGTCCGAGTCCGTGGTTCTCGCCCGAAAAAGGGTGGAGTGCCATCTCCAGATCGGGGAAGGAGACCCTGCCCCAAGTGGAGGAGTTCAAGTACCTCGGAGTCTTGTTCACGAGTGAGGGAAGAGTGGATCGTGAGATCGACAGGCGGATCGGTGTGGCGTCTTCAGTAATGCGGACGTTGTATCGATCAATTGTGGTGAAGAAGGAGCTGAGCCGGAAGGCAAAGCTCTCAATTTACCGGTCGATCTACGTTCCCATCCTCACCTATGGTCATGAGCTTTGGGTTATGACCGAAAGGATAAGATCACGGGTACAAGCGGCCGGAAATGAGTTTCCTCCGCCGTGTGGCGGGGCTCTCCCTTAGAGATAGGGTGAGAAGCTCTGCCATCCGGCAGGAACTCAAAATAAAGCCGCTGCTCCTTCACATCGAGAGGAGCAAGGTGAAGTAGTTCGGGCATCTGGTCAGGATGCCACCCGAACGCCTCCTTAGGGAAGTGTTTCGGGCACGTCCGACCGGTAGGAGGCCACGGGGAAGACCCAGGACACGTTGGGAAGACGATGTCCCCCGGCTGGCCTGGGAATGCCTCGGGATCCTCCGAGAGGAGCTGGACCAAGTTGCTGGGGAGAGTTAAGTCTGGGCTTCCCTGCTTAGGCTGCTGCCCCCGCGACCCGACCTCGGATAAGCGGAAGAAGATGGATGGATGCAAAATATTATATTTTGCATAATAGTTTCCCTTAAAGCAGGGGTGTCAAACTCAAATACAGAGTGGGCCAAAATTTTAAACGGAACAAAGCCGCGGGCCAAGGTTGAACAAATTAACCTTTTAATAGGGACCCAAACAAGTTTTGCATTAAATATTGAACAAGCAAGACTTATATAACTTTAGTGACATGCAAAATCCAGTTTCAAATAATAATAATAATAATAATTTAAAAAATATCAATGGCATATCAAATAAAATTTAAATAAAAATGTTATGCCTTTTTTCCTATTTGCCATCTTCTGAGGTAAATATCAATTTTTTCCCCACAGGCTAATAATACATTTGAAAATAAAATAACAATAATGAATGAACCAAACATTCAAGCCTTGAAGTAGCAAGAGAAAATGCATGAATAAAACGTTAATTATTGGTCAGTTTGCTGGAAGTTTCCCGGAAGAGTTAGTGCTGCAAGGGGTTCTGGGTATTTGTTCTGTTGTGTTACGGTGCGCGGATGTTCACCCGAAATGTGTTTGTCATTCTTGTTTGGTGTGGGTTCACAAAGTGGCACATATTTGTAACAGTGTTAAAGTTGTTTATACGGCCACCCTCAGTGTGACCTGTATGGCTGTTGACCAAGTATGCTTTGCATTCACTTGTGCGTGTGTGTATGTGTGTGTGTATGTGTGTGTGTGTGTGTGTGTGTGTGTGTGTGTGTGTGTGTGTGTGTGTGTGTGTGTGTGTAAAAGCCACAAATATTATGTGACACGCTGTTAGTATGGAGGAAAAGCGGACGTGACGACAGGTTGTAGAAAACGCTAAAGGCAGTGCCTTAAATGCACGCCCCCAATATAGTTGTCCAGGTGGAAATCGGTAGAAATTCGGGATAATGGTTGCCCGGGGAGATTTTCGGGAGGGGCACTGAACTTTGGGAATCTGCCGGGAAAATTAGGAGGTTTGGCAAGTATGAGTATTAGCGGTGAATGCGGTGTTATGCAGCGGCACCGACGGGCCAGCTCTAATGCTAAATTGATATTGCCTCAAGGGCCAAATGAAATTACACGGCGGGCCAGAGTTTGACACCCATGCCTTAGAGCAAGGGTGTCCAAAGTGTGGCCCGGGTGCCATTTGCGGCCCGCTGTTAATGTTTTACCGGCCCGCAGCACATCATTCTAAAAATACTCAAATATATATATATATTTTTTATTTTATTTTATTATTATTTTTTTTTTTAAACATTAAAAAGTGCAATAAAACAGCAAATTCGCGAAATGCAACTGGAAAAAGTTGCATTGTTGACTCTAATAACACCATTTTCTAAATAATTTCTCAAAAAATAATAATGAATAAAAATCTATGTTGCTATAAATTATTGATTGATTTAAGGACAAAAAGGACATAAATACAACAAACATGAAAACATGAAAAATATGAAAATTTGGAAAAAAAAAATTCCATTCTAATTATATACTAAGTATACTATCTATCCTATTGATTGTTATTAAAAATATACTAAAGCAATTACAATATATATTATCTAATATAGAGATTTAAGTGTTGAATGAAAAATAAAAAATGAAGTAAAAAGCATGACCTTTTTATGAGTGGGGCACTTTTGGATCCCTAAGGATTTTAGTGGAATTTAATAACTGTCTTTGCTATAAACAAATAATAATAATAATAATAATAAATTCAAATCAATTTTGCCATTGACCTATTTAGGGATCCAATTACTTGACACTAAATATTTCACTTTGAAAATATTTTGGGGAAAATATTGTATATATTGTATTTTGCCTCAAAAAATAGGGATCTCGACAAAAAGTTCGTAAAAAAAAATAATAATAATAATGACGTAGATTCAAGGGTTTTATGAAAAAAATAATATATGACTTATTTTGAACCTTGTTTAAGACTGAAACCCTTCTGGGTCCTTAAGACCTAACTTGAGGGACCCCCAACAGAAAAAAAAAAAAAAAAAGTGTTTATTGTATTGGTTTTGAAAATGAAAAAAATATCAACTTGGCCCGTATGTGCTTTGATTTTTCAGTGTGCGGCCCTCGGTGGAAAAAGTTTGGACACCCCTGCCTTAAAGCGTACAGCTGCTCTATGAGTAAAAAAGTTAGCCTCATGCCACCGTTTTGGAGATCATCCATCCATTTCCTACCGCTTATTCCCTTTTGGGGTAGCGGGGGGCGCTGGCGCCTATCTCAGCTACAATCGGGCGGAAGGCGGGGTACACCCTGGACAAGTCGCCACCTCATCACAGGTTTTGGGGATCATTACATTTGATATTTATGGTATTCAATTTGAGAAGGCCAAAATAAACCATTCTGTGGCCCAAGGGCACCCCTGGGTTAGATATGGGACCATTTGCAGTGGAAACAAAAAAAAATACATGATATTGAATGGAACCATACCGCTCAGTGGACACAAATATTAGGAAGGTAAAGGGAGGGACAAAAAGTGTGCGGTGAGAGCCGATGCAACCAATGTCCGCTTTACTGCCTGATAAAATGAGATAGATAACATTAAAGAAGGTTCAGCAATTCCAATATTTTTCCTTACTTATCTTTTGATCATTTGCCTTTGGCTCGAAGGAGCTCGCTGGCAACCGATGATGTTGTTCACCAGGCTGGGGCTTTTGAGATTGCCCTGTGGAGAAATAATGAAAAGTATGCCGTGAAAATGCTACAGATAACGCAGAGGTGACATTTTAGCATTGATGACCCCGAGAAAAAAAGTTTGACTTAGTGTACCTGCAGTTAGATGACCTTGGGGAATAACTGAATATAAAGCGTAATATAAGAAGATAATATAATAAAGCATGAAGAGACTGGCAATGAGATACAGCAATGTTTTTCAACCACTTTGAAATATTGTCTGGTGTGCCGTGGGAAATTATGCAACATCACCTAATTCATGGGTGTCAAACTCTGGCCCGCCGTGTAATTTAATTTGGCCCTTGAGGCAATATCAATTTAGCATTAGAGCTGGCCCGTCGGTGTTATCAATCAATCAATCGATCAATGTTTACTTATATAGCCCTAAATCACTAGTGTCTCAAAGGGCTGCACAAACCACTACGACATCCTCGGTAGGCTCACATAAGGGCAAGGAAAAACTCACACCCAGTGGGACGTCGGTGACAATGATGACTATGAGAACCTTGGAGAGGAGGAAAGCAATGGATGTCGAGCGGGTCTAACATGATACTGTGAAAGTTCAATCCATAATGGATCCAACACAGTCGCGAGAGTCCAGTCCAAAGCGGATCCAACACAGCAGCGAGAGTCCCGTTCACAGCGGAGCCAGCAGGAAACCATCCCAAGCGGAGGCGGATCAGCAGCGCAGAGATGTCCCCAGCCGATACACAGGCGAGCAGTACATGGCCACCGGATCGGACCGGACACCCTCCACACGGGAGAGTGGGACATAGGAGAAAAAGAAAAGAAACGGCAGATCAACTGGTCTAAAAAGGGAGTCTATTTAAAGGCTAGAGTATACAAATGAGTTTTAAGGTGAGACTTAAATGCTTCTACTGAGGTGGCATCTCGAACTGTTACCGGGAGGGCATTCCAGAGTACTGGAGCCCGAAATGAAAACGCTCTATAGCCCGCAGACTTTTTTTGGGCTTTGGGAATCACTAATAAGCCGGAGTCCTTTGAACGCAGATTTCTTGCCGGGACATATGGTACAATACAATCGGCAAGATAGGATGGATCTAGACCGTGTAGTATTTTATACGTAAGTAGTAAAACCTTAAAGTCACATCTTAAGTGCACAGGAAGCCAGTGCAGGTGAGCCAGTACAGGCGTAATGTGATCAAACTTTCTTGTTCTTGTCAAAAGTCTAGCAGCCGCATTTTGTACCAACTGTAATCACCGCATTCACCACTAATACTCATACTTGCCAAACCTCCTAATTTTCCCGGTAGATTCCCGAAGTTCAGCGCCCCTCCCGAAAATCTCCCCGAGCAACCATTCTCCCGAATTTCTACCGATTTCCACCTGGAGAACTATATTGGGGGCGTGCATTTAAGGCACTGCCTTTAGCGTTCTCTACAACATGTCGTCACGTCCGCTTTTCCTCCATACTAACAGCGTGTCACATAGTATTTGTGGCTTTTACACACACACGCACAAGTGAATGCAAAGCATACTTGGTCAACAGCCATACAGGTCACACTGAGGGTGGCCGTATGAACAACTTTAACACTGTTACAAATATGCGCCACACTGTGAACCCACACCAAACAAGAATGACAAACACATTTCGGGTGAACATCCGCACCGTAACACAACAGAACAAATACCCAGAACCCCTTGCAGCACTAACTCTCCCGGGAAACTTTCAGCAAACTGACCAATAATTAACGTTTTATTCATGCATTTTCTCTTTGCTACTTCAAGGCTTGAATGTTTGGTTAATTCATTATTGTTATTTTATTTTCAAATTTTTATTAGCCTGTGGGAAAAAAAATTGATATTTACCTCAGAAGATTGCAAAAAGAAAAAAAGGCATAACATTTTTATTTGAATTTTATTTGATATGCCATTGATATTTTTTTAATTATTATTATTATTAATATTTGAAACTGGATTTTGCATGTCACTAAAGTTATATAAGTCTTGCTTGTTCAATATTTAATGCAAAACTTGTTTGGGTCCCTATTAAAAGGTTCATTTGTTCAACCTTGGCCCGCGGCTTTGTTCCGTTTAAAATTTAGGGCCACTCTGTATTTGAGTTTGACACCCCTGACCTAATTGGTCCCCAAAAATATTTTTGGGCAAATCAATAATTAAATCTGCAAATAATGTACCGTTGTCTAGAGTCTGTGCCGTGTTGAACTTGGCAGGGTAACCACGTAGTTGGCAGCAGGTAGTTAATTGCTTTGTAGAAGTCGGAACGCGTGGAGGATGGTTTGTCGTGATCCCAAATATGCAGAGACAACATGCAGGTAAAAAGGTATGTGATGCTTAAAACAAAAATTAACAAAAGGCAAGTCCCGCTAGGAAAAGGCACTGAAGCATAGGATGGCTACATACTTGCCAAGACCTCCGAATTCGGGAGATGTGGGCAGGGTTAGGGGGCGGGGTGTATATATTTTCAAGTATTTCTTATATATATATATATATATATATATATATATATATATATATATAAATAATCCGTTCATGAATACGTATATCCGTTCGGTCACAGTGTTCGAGGACACCAAGGCGTTCTCGGGCTCGCTGTTGGACCGTGCCGCTACCGTGTCCTTGGCCTACCCTGCTATGGGTGCAGTGCAGAGACAGAATTCAATTTAGCTCATGAGGAGAACGATGGTGCTGAACACTTAGTCACAGTCTTGCCCTACACTCTAAGGTTCAGCTCCTGCGTCTCTCTTTTTATTCAGAGTTCAATAGTCAACGTCACTGAGGCCGCCTCTAAAAGGAGTGGTCACATACAGTTTGTATATAATGCAAAGCAGATCCAGGACGGACAGTACGCGACGGAATGGGCTGGGGGGCCTTGTGATTTCGCCTTGTCCCCGCTTCGTCTGCGTGTTGTCATTTTATCTTCGTTGAGGTCCTTGAAGTCTCTGTCTCGTCTGTGTGCTGTCATAAAATTACGTCTGCGAGTGGTCTATGAGAAATGTTAAACCTGTTGTATACGCTTGCGTCACGTAAATTTTGTGAGCAACGCCATTTTGCCCCCCACCCATGCGTGCTTTCCCCAGGCCATGCTCGCATCCTCACAAAAATCCTAGGTCAACGTCTGTCAGGTTCAAACACTGATGCCATTTATTAATCAGACAAGAAGCAAGGAACCAAGCAGAGACAGAGTTCAATTAAGCTCATGGGGAGAACGCTGGCGCTGAACACTTAGTCACAGTCTTGCCCTACACTCTAAGGTTCAGCTCCTGCATCTCTCTTTTTATTCAGAGTTCAATAGTCAACATCACTGAGGCCGCCTCTAAAAGGAGTGGTCACATACAGTTTGTATATAATGCAAAGCAGGTCCAGGATGCACAGTACGTGACGGAATGGGCTGGGGGGCCTTGTGATTTTGCCTTGTCCCCGCTTCGTCTGCGTGTTGTCATTTTATCTTCGTTGAGGTCCTTGAAGTCTCTGTCTCGTCTGTGTGCTGTCGTAAAATTACGTCTGCGAGTGGTCTATGAGAAATGTTAAACCTGGTGTATACGCTTGCGTCACGTAAATTTTGTGAGCAACGCCATTTTGCCCCCCACCCATGCGTACTTTCCCCAGGCCATGCTCGCATCCTCACAAAAATCCTAGGTCAACGTCTGTCAGGTTCAAACACTGATGCCATTTATTAATCAGACAAGAAGCAAGGAACCAAGCAGAGACAGAGTTCAATTAAGCTCATGGGGAGAACGCTGGCGCTGAACACTTAGTCAAAGTCTCGCCCTATGCTCTAAGGTTCAGCTCCTGCGTCCCTCTTTTTATTCAGAGTTCAATAGTCAACATCACTGAGGCCGCCTCTAAAAGGAGTGGTCACATACAGTTTGTATATAATGCAAAGCAGGTCCAGGACCCACAGTACGTGACGGAATGGGCTGGGGGGCCTTGTGATTTCGCCTTGTCCCCGCTTCGTCTGCGTGTTGTCATTTTATCTTCGTTGAGGTCCTTGAAGTCTCTGTCTCGTCTGTGTGCTGTCATAAAGTTACGTCTGCGGGTGGTCTATGAGAAATGTTAAACCTGGTGTATACGCTTGCGTCACGTAAATTTTGTGAGCGACGCCGTTTTGCCCCCTTACCTATGCGTACTTTCCCCAGGCCGTGCTCGCATCCTCACAAAAATCCTAGGTCAACGTCTGTCAGGTTCAAACATTGATGACATCTATTAATCAGAGAAGAAGCAAGGAACCAAGCAGAGACAGAGTTAAATTTAGCTCATGAGGAGAACGATGGTGCTGAACACTTAGTCACAGTCTTGCCCTACGCTCTAAGGTTCAGCTCCTGCGTCCCTCTTTTTATTCAATAGTCAACATCACTGAGGATTGGTCACATATATTATGCAAAGCAGGTGACGGAATGGGCTGGGGGCCTTGTGATTTCGCCTTGTCCCCACTTCGTCTGCATGTTGTCATTTTATCTTCGTTGAGGTCCTTGAAGTCTCTGTCTCGTCTGTGTGCTGTCATCCCATCCCTGCCGAGGTCCCTGAAGTCCTTGGCTGCCAGCGGGCCAAAACAAAAATAACATCTGTGGCTGAGGCCACTTCTCAGACAAGAAGTTTTGTCCTTGCATAGATTAGAAAAAGTCTAACTTGAGCACACTAGCTCGTAACTAAAGGAACTGACTTTAAGCATACTAAAGTTGTGTGATACTATATACATTATTATTCTAACAACGTCAGCGGTGATGCAGACCGCAGAGCTGTGATTGGTCATCTTTTGAAGAGGAAATCCCCAAGCACAGGAGAGCAGAATTTGTGTTTGATATGCACAAATTACTGAAAAGTAACTGTGACTGAACATTTAGATTAGATTAGATTAGATTCAAGTTTATTGCCATTGCACAGCTCAAGTACAGTGCAGCGAAAATAAGTTTTGCATCCAACCAGAGTGCAAATAAACAGTAAAGTGCCGAACATGCTCCTCTGCTCGTAAACCAGCAATGTCATGACGTGACTTCGGGACCGGTACGTTTCAGAGACTGTATAGTACTGAAAATGATTCATTAGTATCGCGGTACTATACTAGTATCGGTATACCATACAACCCTAGTGCGAACATTAAATTCGGGCGATTTCTGAACTGAATCGCAAGATGGATCACATCATGGAGAAGAAGCTTGAAAAGGAAAGATTGGATATGAGAGCAACCAGCATGGACGAATAGAACAGGCAAGCAAAAATCCTTATCTACGATTTGACTCCCCTGAATGGCCTTGAGCACAAGAACAGGCTGTTCTGTAATCATCCCCTGAGGAATCTCAAAGATAGACGCTTTTGACCTCCCTCCCTCCTAAACCACACCCGGAAGTCGAACTTTGCTTGCATTTCATGCAGAACGACCCTGGGCTCATGAACACTACTTCACTTCACCCAAAGACTATGGGCATATATACAAACACACTACCCACCCCCACCCAACACCTTCACCACCGCTTAATTCCCCTTCGGGCTGATGGACGGCTGAACAGCGCTTTATAGCAGCAGGTCGGCCTCCAGCGCCCCAACTTCCAGTTGTAAGTTGCAAGTTGTTGTGATTATATGTAATTTGTTTATGTATGCTATGGCAAATAAGTTTTTTTCCCTTGGACTCAGTCTGGACCTCCTCCCGGGGGTCCAGCCTTTGACAGATTTTTTTTTTACTCTTCACCTTTTTCCCACATTTTTAATGGGTTGTACTTGTATAGCGCTTTTCTACCTTCAAGGTACTCAAAGCGCTTTGACACTACTTCCACATTTACCCATTCACACACACATTCACACACTGATGGAGGGAGCTGCCATGCAAGGCGCCAACCAGCACCCATCAGGAGCAAGGGTGAAGTGTCTTGCTCAGGACACAACGGACGTGACGAGGTTGGTACTAGGTGGGATTTGAACCAGGGACCCCTCGTTAAGGAACGTTAAGGAGCGCCGTTAAAATGGCTGATCTGTTGGCGTTCCCGTCTTGTCTCCCTGTAACGTATGTCTGCTCTCAGTGAGACTCTGCCGAAAATGTAATTTTCAGTCCTTATGTGTCTTGTGCATGTTAAAAAAATTACAATAAAATAATCTTGAATCTTGAAATATCCTGTATTTGCAATCTATTTAATTGAATGTAAGTTGAAAAGGATTTGCCAATCAATGTATTCTATTTTTCTTTACCATTTTTCACACCGTGACAACTTCAATGCTTTTGGGGTTTGTACATTTCTGTGTAAAAAGACATCAATACTTGCAATTACAGTAATATCATCTGTTTCTCACAATTGATATTTCATGTTATGGGAAAATACAGGACTGATCTTTTGCAGCAAACTAAGTGTGAGTCTGCGGAGAGCCTGAGTGACAGCTGTTATTTGCAACACTACCCCGCCTTGGTAATCAGACCCCGGGGAAATACTCCGTTAGGCATTAATTTCCCTTTGGTGTCGCAGGCCATTTGAGAGCGTTTCACTCTGCCTTTTGTTTGAGGCCACGCGAGTTGATTGACAAGCTGGCCGTGATGTGCTGGTGTTAATATTAATAACCAACAATATCGCTTGATCAAGTTAAACACAGAACCTAAACGGACTAGTAGGAATTGGGGAGAAAAAGTAGAATTAAATAAACTGTGCTTATTCTTCTTCATGTTGAAATGTGCAAATTTAAACCTGTTGTTATTTAATATAATTGTGTTTAGCATTTTAAAAATACAGTAAACCATTTTTTTTTCAACCCTGACCAGTATGGAGGTCCTATACAACTAATACTATAAAAACATTTACCATGAATTGATTAGCAAGTTCCATCCATCCATCCATCTTCTTCCGCTTATCCGAGGTCGGGTCGCGGGGGCAGCAGCCTAAGCAGGGGAGCCCCAACTTTCCTCTCCCCAACCGCTTCGTCAAGCTCTTCCCGGGGGATTCCGAGGTGTTCCCAGTCCAGCCGGGAGACATAGTCTTCCCAATGTTTCCGTGGTCTTCCCCGTGGCCACCAACCGGTTGGACGTGCCCTAAACACCTCCCTAGATTTGCGTTCGGGTGGCATCCTGACCTGATGCCCGAATCACCTCATCTGGCTCCTCTCGACTTTGAGCTCCCCTCAGATGGCAGATCTTCTCACCCTATCTCTAAGGGAGAGCCCCGCCACCCGGCGGAGGAAACTCATTTCGGCCGCTTGTACCCGTGATCTTGTCCTTTTGGTCATAACCCAGAGCTCATGACCATAAGTGAGGATGGGAATGTAGATCGATCGGTAAATTGAGAGCTTTGCCTTTCGGCTCAGCTCCTTCTTTACCACAACGGATCGAGACAGCGTCCGAATTACTGAAGACGCCGCACCGATCCGCCTGTCGATCTCACGATCCACTCTTCCTTCACCCATGAACAAGACTCCTAGGTACTTCAACTCCTCCACTTGGGGCAGGGTCTCTTCCACAACCCGGAGATGGCACTCCACCCTTTTCCGGGCAAGAACCATGGACTCGGACTTGGAGGTGCTGATTCTCATCCCAGTTGCTTCACACTCAGCTGCGAACCGATCCAGAGAGAGCTGAAGATCCTGGCCAGATGAAGCCATCAGGACCACATCATCTGCAAAAAGCAGAGACCTAATCCTGCAGCCACCAAACCGGAACCCCTCAACGCCTTGACTGCGCCTCGAAATTCTGTCCATAAAAGTTATGAACAGAATCGGTGACAAAGGGCAACTTAAACAAGTTAAAAAACGTATTTGGGTGTTACCATTTAGTGGTCAAATGTACGGAATATCTACTGTACCGTGCAATCTACTAATAAAAGTTTCAATTAATCAATCAGAAATGGCCAACTCTTGAATTTTTGCTGAGGTGGTGGGTCCAACGCTTCTCCAGCGACTTGAATTTTCTTCCTTTGGTGGGGGGGGGTGAAGCACAGTTCCTTCCACTGAGGTCCCCCCCTATCTCTCCACCAGCAGGGAGCCACGTATCCTTGTATTCAGACAACAACAATCAGATACTTTGTTCGTAGTGACTCCAAAATGTACTTTCTAAAAGTTGAGGGACTTCACAGTACCAGACCTCTACGTCCTCTTTGATGGCCTCCCCTGGCCCACACTGAACCATAACATCGTGATCACTTCTTGAATATTAGCAGAAGTACAGATTGGTATGCTCGAGGAACTACTTGGTACCATCCACAGAGCCTTATAGACATTCCAAAGTCTGTGTCACGGCCGGGGTGCATTGGATTGCGCCCTCATCCTTGCACTCTGCTTCTCACCTCGGGACACACGCACATCCAAGGACGCGCCATGCGCATATTCGCCCTGCAGCAGCCACCAGCTGCAATCATTCACCGGCAATCAGCACACCTGGGTGAATGAAGAAGCTGCCTTCATAAGCCTGCTGAACCTGCCATCAGGAGCCGGAATATAGTCTTCCGTACAGTAAGCGATCATCGGATGCTTTATGCAATATTGCCCCTCCGTGTTTCATTGTCATGTCGATCCTTCTGCAGACCTCTGTTTCCTGTGTTGGATGTTGCTGTGAGTCTCGTCATTCCTCGTCCTCGTTCCCCTGCTTCCCGGACTGCCTCTTGGATCTCGACCTCCCGCTTGGACAGGGACTTATCCCTACCCTGGACTTCATCGTCTCTCGTTCAACACTTGGTAACACACACTCCAGTTAAATCCAGCACATAGCCTTACACCATACACACTCTTGGATTTCGTTCACACTCAATTTCCTTAGTCTATTAATTAGTATTGTTTATTATTATTATATATATTGACTAAATATAATAAATTATTGAACATTACTGCCCTCTGGTGTCTGCCGTCATCTCCCCTCTGCAAACCATAACAGTTTGGGTTCCGTTATTTTCCGTCCAAAAATTCTTTGGAAGCAACTCTCTCCCGACGGTCTTTTTTTGCTTCAAACAATCAATCAAAGCATACTTGTATAGCCCTAAATCACAAATGCCCCAAAGGGCTGCCGACATCCTCTGCTCAGATACCACATCACGGCAAGAAAAAATTAAACCCAATGGGACCGAGAAACCCTGGAAAGCCCCCCCTTTGTGACCGGTGCAATAGATTCTGAGTGGATACGGTTAATAATGTGAGAGTTCAGTCCATAGTGGGGCCAGTAGGGGTTGCATGTAGACATGTCGGGGCGCCGATACGTAGTGCATCCTCAGTGGAGGCTGATCCATGGTCACCTGATAACCTCTCCACGCAGGAAAGGAGGACAGCAAAGAGAGACAGCAGATCAACTGGTCCAAAAAGGGGTCCGTTCAAAGGCCAGAGTATACAACTGAGTTTTAAGATGGGACTTAAATGCTTCTACTGAGGTAACTTCTCTAACTGTTACCAGTAGGGCATTCCACAGTACTGGAGCTCGGATATAAAACGCTCTATAGCCCACAGACTTTTTTTCGGCTCTAGGGAATCACTAACAAGCCGGAGTTCTTAGAACGCAGATTTCTGGTCGGAACTTATGGTACAGGGCTTCACGGTGGCAGAGGGGTTAGTGCGTCTGCCTCACAATAAGAAGTTCCGGCAGTCCTGGGTTCAAATCCAGGCTCGGGATCTTTCTGTGTGGAGTTTGCATGTTCTCCCCGTGAATGCGTGGTACTCCGGCTTCCTCCCACTTCCAAAGACATGCACCTGGGGATAGGTTGATTGGCAACACTAAATTGGCCCTAGTGTGTGAATGTGAGTGTGAATGTTGTCTGTCTATCTCTGTTGGCTCTGCGATGAGGTGGCGACTTGTCCAGGGTGTACCCCGCCTTCCGACCGATTGTAGCTGAGATAGGCGCGAGCGCCCCTCGCAACCCCAAAAGGGAATAAGCGGTAGAAAATGGATGGATGGACTTATGGTACAATACTGTGGAGGGAAGTGCGTCAGCGGGCCTGCAGGAGCAAAGGTCACCGCCTCTGGCAAAGGTGTAGACGGTGGAGCACCATCAGCTAGGGGCGGGGCATGTGCGGGACGGCGAGACACAGCTGGCAGGTGATTAGATTTCACAGGTGGTACGTGTTAATCTAGTCATCTGTTGTCTGTGACAGTAAGCAGCCGGGAGCAGAGGGGGAGAGAGGGTCGGGAGTGACGGCAACGTCTTCGGACCTCCATCCGCGCTGAGACATTCTTGGTAGTCGTGTCATGTTCGTAGCGACCCGGCACCACGCACTTCCTCTCCCATCCGACACGCTCCATCAGAAGAACGTGTGCAGCCTCAGGGCGCCTTTATGGCTTGACATCTGAACATGACTCCATAATGTGTTTGGATGCTGCTAATTATTCATATTCCATGTGGAACAGTGTTGTGTGAAAGGCAAACACGGCCTACACGTTCTCTACATGCATGTCGAACATGTCACTCTCGCCGAGCTTACACGTAATATTGCATGTGTTTTCAAAAAGACGTTGCTTCAATGCAGTGTTTTTCAACCTTTTTTTTGGAGCCGAGGCACGTTGTTTTCACATAAGAAATCCAGAGGCCAACCACCAGCAGAAATCATTTAAAAAAACGAAACTCAGTAGCCGATATTGACGACAAAGTCGTTGTCGCAATTGTCGGATATGACTTTAAATCAGGGGCCGCAATTGGAACGCAATTTGCGTTATTTTGTGGCCCCCACATTAATATGAAAGTCTAATGTTAGTGCGGCCTGTGAGTTTTATATGAATGGCGCTTGTGTTATTTGGCTCCAAAATGGCTCTTTCAACATTCTGGGTTGCCTACCCCTGCGTTAGTGGAAAAGCGGCAAATGAGTGAAAGCGACAGACATGTTGCCATGGAGATGAGGGTTTTCTTACGTGCCTGGCTGCAGTCAAACCGCGACACTTGTCTGTCGGTAATCAATCAATCAATCAATCAATGTTTATTTATATAGCCCTAAATCACAAGTGTCTCAAAGGGCTGTACAAACCACAACGACATCCTCGGTACAGAGCCCACATAAGGGCAAGGAAAAACTCACACCCAGTGGGACGTCGGTGACAGTGACAATGCATATGTGGGCAAACCATACCTCAGCTTCAATGCCTTTATCTTAGCGGCACTCGCCTTTTGTTTCTTTTTGGTTTAAGCATAAAATACCTTTTTACCTGCACTCTGCCTACCGCTGTCTTCTGCATATTTCGATCATGACACCACGTGTTCTTGACATCTACAAAGCTACCTGCTGCCACCTACTGATATTGAAGCGTATAACATGCTTACACTGCCGAGCTCTAACCAGCACAGACACTCGACAACGGCACTTTTGCGGATTACTTTTACTGGTTTGCAAAAAATATGTTTAACCCGATTAGGTGAACTTACATGATTTCCCCAGACTGTATTTCACGGTGTGAAGTACACTGCTTTAATGCATGAACCTCCTACAATATACATTAGAAAGACTTAAAGGGGAACATTATCACCAAACCTATGCAAGCGTCAATATATACCTTGATGTTGCAGAAAAAAGACCATGTATTTTTTTAACCGATTTCCGAACTCTAATTGGGTGAATTCTGGCAAATTAAACGCCTTTCTGTTTATCGGTCTTTTAGTGATTACGTCAGAACGTGACGTCACCGAGGTAACACACCCGCCATTTTCATTTTCACATTACAAACACGGGGTCTCAGCTCTGTTATTTTCCGTTTTTTCGACTATTTTTTGGAACCTTGGAGACATCATGCCTCGTCGGTGTGTTGTCGGAGGACACTAAGAACACTAACAGGGAGGGATTCAAGTTGCACCACTGGCAAGAAATATGCCGGCAGACCCCCATTGAATGTGCCAGAGTGTCTGCACATTTTACCGGCGATGCTAAGACAGACATGGCACAGAGATGTATGGATAACCTGCAACGATTAAGTCAACGAAATCACAAAGGTGAGTTTTGTTGATGTTGTTGACTTATGTGCTAATCAGACATATTTGGTCGCGGCATGACTGCCAGCTAATCGATGCTAACATGCTACGCTAATCGATGCTGACATGCTATTTACACTAGCTGTATGTACATTTGAAACTAGATACCCAGATTTAATGCGAAACAAACACTTACCAATCGACGGATTTAAATTTCTCCAGTGTCACAAGATGCGAAAGTCCTGATCGTTTGGTCCGCACATTTTACCGGCGATGCTAATAAGGCAGCCATGCTATGGGCCACTTCATTAGGTACACCCACGCTACGGCCGAATAGCATCAATAGCTATTCGCTCAATAGCTTCAATTTCTTCTTCGATTTCGTTTTCGCTATCTGCCTCCATACTCCGACCATCTGTTTCAATACACGTGTAATCTGTTGAATCGCTTAAACCGCTGAAATCCGAGTCTGAATCCCAGCTAATGTCGCTATATCTTGCTGTGGTAACCGCCATGTTGTTTGTGTTGGCAGCACTGTATGACGTCACAGGGAAATGGACAGTCCGTATCGCAAATAGCGAAAATCAAGAACTTTAAAGCTTTTTTTAGGGATATTCCGGGACCGGTAAAATTTTGAAAAAAACTTCAAAAAATACAACAAGCCACTGAGAACTGATTTTTATTGTTTTTAACCCTTTTGAAATTGTTATAATGTTCCCCTTTGAAGCTACTACAGCTTTGCCCTTATCGTTGTACAATAACGCTTCCTGTGACTTGGAGCTACATCCTGCTCAGCCTAATAGGCTTGGACAGGAGCACTGCGAGAGGTCAATGAACATGATGTCCTTTCAATAAAACTAGAGGACGAAATGAGACCGTTCGGATATCTGCTCCAACCTGGAACCCATGTTCCTCTGAGATAAACAGGCATGATGACCTGATGGCATCTCACAGATTTTCTGCACCATGAGTCATGTTCCTCTCCTGGGCGCACAAATGATGGCATTGTTTCAACTAACACCGAGAAAGGATCTTTTTTTTTTTTGTTTGTTTTGTTGCCGGAGGGCATTTGTGCTGAACTCAATGTCATTGATTGCATGCGGCCGTGACGGCTAAAGCCTGGCGATATCGCAAAGTGCATCTAATAACTCACTTGGTGACATAAAAGAAGTGTGACAAGCATCATGCTTCCTGGAGTGGGCTCCTGGAGGTGTTGGATGATGCACGGGTAATCAAATCATAAAAAGGTACACGCATGAAGTGGATCTTGTTTAAAAGCTTTATATATTTTTGTATATTTTCAATGGGGGTTCTCAACCTTTTTTGAGTGATGTACCCGCTCTGAACATTTTTTTTTAATTAAAGTACCCCCTAATCAGAGCAAAGAGATTTTTGGTTGAAAAAAAAGAGATAAAAAAGTAAAATACAGCACTACGCATGAGTTTCTAATTTATTAAATTGTATAACAGTGCAAAATATTGCTCATTCTTAGTGGTCTTTCTTGAACAATTTGGAAAAAAAAGATATAAAAATAACTAAAAAACTTGTTGAAAAATAAACAAGTGATTCATTTATAAATAAAGATTTCTACGCATAGAAGTAATCATCAACTTAAAGTGTCCTCTTTGGGGATTGTAATAGAGATCCATCTGGTTTAAAGAACTTAATTCTAAACATTTCTTCACAAAGAAAGAAATGTTTAACATCAATATTTATGGAACATGTCCACAAAAAATCTAGCTGTCTTTGCATCGTTGCATTTTTTTCACACTTTTTGAACTTACATTCATATTTTGTTGAAGTATTATTCAATAAATATATTTATAAAGGATTTTTGAATTGTTGCTATTTTTAGAATATTTTTAAAACATGTCACGTACCCCTTGGCATACCTTCAAGTACCCCCAGGAGTACACGTACCCCCATTTGAGAACCACTGGATTACCATTTGCAATTTATCCATACATATTAAGTACATATAAAGCACATTTGCCAATGTTTTTGTTTTATAAAGAAAAACACATTATATTGCAGTTCCCAAACAACTTGATCCATGTCACAAAACACTTAAAATTTACAGTATATTAGAATCAATGAATTTATTGCAAGTGATCACATGATTTTTGTTTTAAGTTATTAATTTTGTACATTGCTTGAAGTGATGAAAAAAGAAACCATACGAGTAGAAACGCTATTGACTAGTAGAGAATGGTACTTATACTTCAAATTCAAGGCACAAACAAAAGGAAATCCTTTAGACAAGGGCTGTCAAATATGCATTTTTTTTTAATGAAACTGCTGTTCTAAATGTGTCCACTAGATGTCACAAAAGCAATTCAAATAGGCCGGGGGTCGGCAACCTAAAATGTTGAAAGAGCCATATTGGATCAGAAATACAAAAACAAACATGTCAGGAGCCGCAAAAAAATAAAAGCCATATTACATAAAGATAGTGTCATGACATATAAATTGAATTAAGAGGACTTAAAGGAAACCAAACAAACTCAAATATAGCTACAAATGAGGCATAATGATGCAATGTGTACATATAGCTAGCCTAAATAGCATGTTAGCATCGATTAGCTTGCAGTCATGTAGTGACCAAACATGTCTGATTAGCACTCCACACAAGTCAATAACGTCAACAAAACTCACCTTTGGGCATGAATGCACAAAGTTTAAAGTTAAATGAGACAGAAAAAGAAGTGGCATAAAACACGTCTTAGAAGGTCGGAGAAATTTGTACATGTAAACAAACTAGGGTGAGTTCAAGGACCGCCGAAATTAGTAGGACAAAACGGCACTCGCCAAATACTCGAATCAGTGAGGCATGTTTAATAAAAATAGTGTGCTTTATAACAACTACAGAGGTTTGTGTCATGTTTGTCCTCCTACAGAAACCATATTAAAACAAAAATATATTTTTTATATTTTTTACCCCCCTCATCTTTTTCCATTTTTCATGCATTTTGGAATAAGCTCCAGAGAGCCACTAGGGCGGCGCTAAAGAGCCACGGGTTGCAGACCCCCGTAATAGTCCAACAAAACAATTTAAACCATGCTTGTGGCTCTTATCCCTTGACCAAAATGAAACCTAAAACCTGCCTTGTATGTCTTCTGCTTCAAACACATTGTTGGTTCCCTCATTGTCCTGAAAGGTCTCTGTCACAATAAAAAAGTGGATACAGGGTCGATCTCAGACCTCCTGAATAGTTTCAACCTCAATTTGCTGGCTGGTTGAGTTATAGACAAATTAGGTATTTGATACCCAGAATAACTTTTATTTGTATTGTGGTCAATCCCAGATGGACTGCAACTCCAAGTTTAGTATTTTTGTAGATTTACTGAAACAAAGCCAAGGTTCATGGTGTTTTTAAAACTGCACCAATTTTTTTGCTCAGGATTTTCTTAACTTGAAGTGTTTAGCCAAGAGGATTATTTGGAATTTGTCAGTTTTCAGAATGTGCATGTTCTATTTTTGGCAAACGTAAAACACATTTTTTAATCATTTTGCCATGATTTTTACCAATTAAGTCTCACCTTAAAACCCATCTGTATACTCTAGCCTTTAAATAGACCTCCTTTCTAGACCAGTTGATCTGCCGCTTCTTTTCTTTTTCTCCTATGTCCCCCCCCTCCCTTGTAGAGGGGGTCCGGTCCGATGACCATGGATGAGGTACTGGCTGTCCAGAGTCGAGACCCAGGATGGACCGCTCGTCAGGACTCAGGATGGACCGCTCGCCTGTATTGGTTGGGGACATCTCTACGCTGCTGATCCGCCTCCACTTGAGATGGTTTCCTGTGGACGGGACTCTCGTTGCTGTCTTGGATCCGCTTTGAACTGAACTCTCGCGGCTGTGTTGGATTGAACTTTCACAGTATTATGTTAGACCCGCTCGACATCCATTGCTTTCGGTCCCCTAGAGGGGGGGGGGTTGCCCACTTCTGAGGTCCTCTCCAAGGTTTCTCATAGTCAGCATTGTCACTGGCGTCCCACTGGATGTGAATTCTCCTTGCCCACTGGGTGTGAGTTTTCCTTGCCCTTTTGTGGGTTCTTCCGAGGATGTTGTAGTCGTAGTGGTTTGTACAGTCCTTTGAGACATTTGTGATTTAGGGCTATATAAATAAACATTGATTGATTGATTGATTGATTGATTGAATTCCAGCCCACTTGGGAATACTTTTTCCTCCATGTGTCCCCTGGGCTTGACACCCCTGCTGTAGACTTTCAACCTGCAGTGAGCAGATTTGTCCAAAAGATGGCGCCATTGCACAAACAATAATGCATCTTTACAGTTTGTGTCGGCGTTCCTATTATGTAAATTTGTTGTATACAAAACATGGTCTTTGGTGAGGAAACCACCTTAGAATTTGCTGCACTTTTTCAATAAGCCGCTGGGTTCAAAGTAGAGGTTTATAATCTGGAATATACAGTATGTAGTTTTAATCAAATAAGGTATTTATTTAACTGATTAAAGATGCCCTGATGTTTGGACATTGTATAACTAGCAGGTCTCTAACAGGTGTAACAAAACAAATAGGATCCCTGTACGAAAAAAACTTTGAAAATAAAACGTTTTACTTCTGTAATATTCTCTCCAAATACAATTTGTTGAGCTTTGATTGTACACATGCAGGCAGAATATTTTGTTACGTTCCATAGATGAACCAATAAACGATAACCGAGGCGAACTTGGATTGTTCATCCAATGAAATCATCCAAAACGTTTGGTGCACAAAAACAGAAGTACATTACCACTGTAACACCCTTATATTAATTTTTATATTGTTTTTATATTGGTTTTATATCTGTTTTTTGTTCAGTAATTGGTGGAGCTAAGGATAATATTTTGAATATTGTTTTTAATATTGTTGTGCAGCACTTTGGAAAAATTCCATCCATCCATCCATCCATCTTCTTCCGCTTATCCGAGGTCGGGTCGCGGGGTCAGCAGCCTAAGCAGGGAAACCCAGACTTCCCTCTCCCCAGCCACTTCGTCTAGCTCTTCCCGGGGGATCCCGAGGCGTTCCCAGGCCAGCCGGGAGACATAGTCTTCCCAACGTGTCCTGGGTCTTCCCCGTGGCCTCCTACCGGTTGGACGTGCCCTAAACACCACCCTAGGGAGGCGTTCGGGTGGCATCCTGACCAGATGCCCGAACCACCTCATCTGGCTCCTCTCGATGTGAAGGAGCAGCGGCTTTACTTTGAGTTCCTCCCGGATGACAGAGCTTCTCACCCTATCTCTAAGGGAGAGCCCCGCCACCCGGCGAAGGAAACTCATCTGGGCCACTTGTACCCGTGATCTTATCCTTTCGGTCATGACCCAAAGCTCATGACCATAGGTGAGGATGGGAACGTAGATCAACCGTTAAATTGAGAGCTTTGCCTTCCGGCTCAGCTCCTTCTTCACCACAACGGATCACGATCCACTCTTCCCCCACTCTTGAACAAGACTCCCAGGTACTTGAACTCCTCCACTTGGGGCAGGGTCTCCTCCCCAACCCGGAGACGGCATTACACCCTTTTCCGGGCGAGAACCATGGACTCGGACTTGGAGGTGCTGATTCTCATTCCGGTCGCTTCACACTCGGCTGCGAACCGATCCAGTGAGAGCTGAAGATCCCGGCCAGATGAAGCCATCAGGACCACATCATCTGCAAAGAGCAGAGACCTAATCCTGCAGCCACCAAACCGGAACCCCTCAATGCCTTGACTGCGCCTAGAAATTCTGTCCATAAAAGTTATGAACAGAATCGGTGACAAAGGACAGCCTTGGCGGAGTCCAACCCTCACTGGAAACGTGTCCGACTTCCTGCCGGCAATGCGGACCAAGCTCTGGCACTGATCGTACAGGGAGCGGACCGCCACAATAAGACAGTCCGGTACCCCATACTCTCTGAGCACTCCCCACAGGACTTCCCGAGGGACACGGTCGAATGCCTTCTACTGGCTCACCTGCACTGGCTTCCTGTGCACTTAAGATGTGACTTTAAGGTTTTACTACTTACGTATAAAATACTACACAGTCTAGCTCCAGCCTATCTTGCCGATTGTATTGTACCATATGTCCCGGCAAGAAATCTGCGTTCAAAAGACTCCGGCTTATTAGTGATTCCTAGAGCCCCAAAAAAGTCTGCGGGCTATAGAGCGTTTTCCGTTCGGGCTCCAGTACTCTGGAATGCCCTCCCGGTAACAGTTCGAGATGCTACCTCAGTAGAAGCATTTAAGTCTCACCTTAAAACTCATCTGAATACTCTAGCCTTTAAATAGACCTCCTTTTTAGACCAGTTGATCTGCCGCTTCTTTTCTTTTTTCTCCTATGTCCCCCCCCTCCCTTGTGGAGGGGGTCCGGTCCGATGACCATGGATGAAGTACTGGCTGTCCAGAGTCGAGACCCAGGATGGACCGCTCGTCGGGACCCAGGATGCACCGCTCGCCTGTGTATCGGTTGGGACATCTCTACGCTGCCGATCCGCCTCCGCTTGGGATGGTTTCCTGTGGACGGGACTCTCGCTGCTGTCTTGGATCCGCTTTGAACTGAACTCTCGCGGCTGTGTTGGAGCCACTATGGATTGAACTTTCACAGTATCATGTTAGACCCGCTCGACATCCATTGCTTTCGGTCCCCTAGAGGGGGCGGGGGGGGTTGCCCACATCTGAGGTCCTCTCCAAGGTTTCTCATAGTCAGCATTGTCACTGGCGTCCCACTGGATGTGAATTCTCCCTGCCCACTGGGTGTGAGTTTTTCCTTGCCCTTTTGTGGGTTCTTCGAGGATGTCGTCGTCGTAATGATTTGTGCAGTCCTTTGAGACATTTGTGATTTGGGGCTATATAAATAAACATTGATTGATTGATTGATTGATTGAAAGCACATGTAGACTGGTTGCACCCTCAAGAACCCTGCCGAGAGTATAGAGCTGGAAAAAATCTTGTTGTTTAAATCCATCCATCCATCCATTTTCTCCCGCTTATTCCCTTTTGGGGTCGCTGGCGCCTCAGCTACAATCGGGCGGAAGGCGGGGTACACCCTGGACAAGTCGCCACCTCATCGCAGGGCCTGTTGTTTAAATGAGCTATATAAATAAAGTGAATTGGATTGGGTCAAAAGTATACATACAGCAATGTTAATATTTGGTTACACGTCCCTTGGCGAGTTTTGCTGCAATAAGGAACGTTTGGTAGCCATCCACAAACTTCTGCTTGGATCTTCGACCACTCCTCTTTGTTGGTGTTCTGACACCAACTTGTTTCTTCAGCATTGTCCACATGTTTATCAGGACTTTGGGAAGGCCATTCTAAAACCTTCATTCTAGCCTGATTTAGCCATTCCTCAATCAGAATGTGTGCTTAAATATCTCACCATTGTCTTAAACGGTTCTGTTGCGGAACCTTGTGAAATACTAATGGAATGTTCCTCTGGTGGTATTGTTTCTCTTTTCCTCAACAAGCATCACACAATAACACCCGGGCTTCACGCTTGTTTGGAGATTTTCCCCCTCGGCCTTTCTGTTTAGCAAACCCATGACAAATTGTGGAATTTAGGTGAAAAACAATGAGCCCTGCAATCCAAACAAAGCACAATGTGAAGAATCTGGATAGAAAATAGCTCTCACTTCTGGATGCGGAGGAAGTTTCTTTATTTTTGCTGCCGGTTGTCCTTTTGTTTATTGTAGGGTTGTACGGTATACGGGTATTAGTATAGTGCCACGTTATTAATGAATTATTTTCAGGACTATATCGTTGTTTTGTTTTATCATTTCCCTGCCTTCTCTTTTACGGTGATGTCTGTTTTCTTCAGTTCATTAGTCCTCAGCAACCTCCCACGTGCATGCGCCTGCTTCACTTCATCAGTCCAGGTATGTTGTCTCTTCTTCATCCTGTAATCCCTCACCTGTGTTGGACTTTTTGCTGTGCTCAGTGTGCCCTGGCCTTTCCCCCTGCCGACCACTGAGGAACCTGTTTTTGTTTGTGTATTCATGGTGTGCACCTCTGCCCCGTCGCCTTTTTGTTACACTTTTTGGACTTATTAAATGTTTCCCTTTTTGTAATTCTACCTTGCCTACCGTCTCTGCATCCTGGGGTCACCTCCTTGATCAGACCCATGAAACGTACTACACACCGTAGCTCACCGGCATCAAAATGTAAAAAAACGCCATGGGTGGATTTACACCTAACATCCACTGTAATGATATCAAGTACAGGCATGTTTCTAGTCGATACTACTATAATTATGTCAATATTTTTGGGCAACACATCTTCGTTAGTTTTTTTAAAATGTAAATTATGTTTATATACTTGAGAAATATGTCCCTGGACACATGAGGACTTTGAATATGACCAATGTATGATCCTGTAACTACTTGGTATCGGATCGATACCTAAATGTGTTGTATCATCCAAAACAAATGTAAAGTATCAAACAAGAGACTAATAAGTGATTATTACATTTAACAGAAGTGTAGATAGAACATGTTAAAAGAGAAAGTAAGCAGATATTAACAGTAATTGAACAAGTACATTAATAATACATTTTCTACCACGTCTTCTTAATAATGTTGACAAAATAATAGAATGATAAATAAGACAATATGTTACTGCATATGTCAGCAGACTAATTAGGAGCCTTTATTTGTTTACTTACTACTAAAAGACAAGTTGTCTTGTATGTTCACTATTTTATTTAAGGACTTAACTGCATTAAGAAACATATGTTTAATGTACCCTAAGATTTCTTGTTAAAATAAAGCCAATAATGCCATTTGTTTGTGGTCCCCTATATTTAGAAAAGTACCGAAATTATTTTAAGACCGGTACCAAAATATTTGTATCATTACAACACTAGTTTATTGTTTCACAAAGAATGTTCATTTCAATATCAGTGATTAATTGTCGTGTATAGGCACGCAAAATCATATTTTTAACTTTCAAAAGGCGTGTGGAGTTTCTGTGGGTTGTCTACAAGTCTCAACTAGCGTGGAATAATCGTGTCCACGAGTTGGTCGGATTTTCAAATGACGCCCGAGATTAACTGACTATTTATTTTACACCCGTTTTAATGTTCGAGGACAATAAAACAAAATGATCTCTAATATGTTCATAAATGCCGTGTCAATCATGACCATTTTCAAAAGACCTCATTTGTGGTTCTGTTAAATATTATTCCATAAGAACCAGGGTACACATTTTACCATGAATTGTTTAACGTGGACCCCCGACTTAAACAAGTTGAAATATTTTTTCGGGTGTTACCATTTAGTGGTCAATTATACGGAATATGTACTGTACTGTGCAATCTACTAATAAAAGTTTCAATTAAAGTCAATCAATCAAACATGTTACTAATTCATGTAAAATATGTAAGCTATATTTTTATTGGGTGTTCATGGTAAATGTATTCCTAACTTGAAAAAAAAAAATGTTTTTGTATACCAGAAATGTAAATGTGTATTTTTACTGATTTCTACAATTGTAATTCAAATTGGCCCATATATTAAATTTGAAAAATGAAAATTGTGAAATGTGTTTAGTATGTAATTTACAAATATACTTTTTTATAAATACCCAGAGCGAGCTTCCCATGGCAATTTAGGTCAAAAGTCATATATATATTGCGAACGACTCTCTCTGTCGTGCGGGTTCCAGGGACCACCAAGGAAGGACATGGCTTTGAGCGGTGTTGACTTCTCTTTATTTTCCATTAAGAAAAGTATTTTTCGGGTTTCTTTTCAGTCGCTCGCGTCGTCTGCCTCCCTCTCTTTCGGGTTGCATGCGCTTCGTCTCGTTCCGTGGTTGTTTCTCCACCTCTGTCCCCGACGTTCACGGCTGCCGCCCTTTTAAACAGTGTGAGAGATTCATTAATCCTATACAGGTGCGTGATTCACGCACCTGATCTCGATTGTGGCGTCGCTCCTGGCGTGCCCAGCCTCGCCGCTCGCTCGCCAGCCCCGCCTCCTTGCCTGCCTCTCTGTCGGACTGTCGGCTCTATTTCTCCACACATATATATATATATATATATATATTTTTTTTTTTTCTTTAGCTTTTCATATCAATAAATTCATTCATTCAATATTCAAAATACAAACCATAGCTTTTTTTTAGTATATTTGACACCTTTTTTTTTAATATTGGATTGGTTAAATGTGATTAAAATGGCTTTTGTTGACAAAATTATATTTTTGAAATGAGCTATCTGCTTACCTGCCATCGATTGGTCAGTCACATAACTGTACATGGCAACCATTCTAAAATATCTAGCATGAATAAGGTTGCCAATCATATCTTAAAATAGGAATTGTAGCATATTTAGATGCTTTATTTAGCCTGTTGTCCCGTATCATCATGGGAACCAAAAATATTTGTGTAAATTGTGAACGGAAATGATGAATGCTTATGATTTACAACATGATTTTATGTTGTTAAAATGATCATTTGTTGTATTAGCACATGTTGTGTTTCTTGGGGCACTGTTTCTTAACCATAGGGCCCATTGTTGGGCCGTGATCAGTTTCTCAGTATTCAGTTGTAATGCACTTTTCCACCACTTGTGGCAGCAATGGCAATATCAGACTAATAGAACAAGACAGGAGCTGAAGTCATGGAGAGATTTCATAAGCGCACAAAGTACGACTAAAGTGGTGAAGCTGGATTTTCATTTGCACTTACATTTTCTTTGATAGTTAGAAAATTGTTGCGATCTGCTGCTCAGATCTTCACATGTTTGTTTTTTTCCATCTTTGTTTCATTCTCAGTCTGACCCGTTTACTTCCTGTTTTTGTCCATCACTATGGTTACGCATCAGTCCACCTGTTACTCTCGCCCCGCACACCTGCTACTAATTTTCACCCTCCTATTTAAGCTCACCTTTTCTGTTTACTCATCCTCGGATCCTAATTTGCCCACGCGCAACAGTGACGACTCTCATCATTCTATGTATGTATTTTCTCGCTAGCTCTCACGCTAAGCCACTTTATTTTCCAGCTTTCATGCTGAATTTTTTTGTTTACTCTTTCGTGTCCTTGTACCAAGTTTTAGTTTTCCTTGTGTTTTATCCTAGCTTTCACGCTAGCGTCTTTTGTTTACCTTATCCCTTTACATCAGTGTTTTGTTCATAGCCTTTTGTTATTAAATAAATACCCTTTATCTTACCTATTCTGTGTTCTGCTTCGACGCATCCACGGGAAAACCACACCGGCATTAACATGCCGAAGAAGAGTCCTCACAAGAATATGTATTTATTACTAATTTTGTTCGTTTTAGCACTGTATGATTGCATTTTTTTTTTGTTCATTAGTTATTGATGAAACCCTTCTTATGCAGTATATTTAAATTGTAGTTATTTTTCCAATCAGCCTGACCTAAGCCTAAGGTTTAAGTGTTAAGTAAATAGTAATCTATTGGGTTATCACATGGTTTCATATCACCTGACAAGATTCTAAATTATATATATATATATATATATATATATATATATATATATATATAATATATATATACCTGTGTGTGTGTGTGTGTATATATATATATATATATATATGTATATATATATATATATATATATATATATATATATGTATATATATATATATATATATATATACAACTTGTATATATATATACAAGTTCAAGTACCTAGGAGTCTTGTTCACGAGTGGGGGAAGAGTGGATCGTGAGATCGACAGGCGGATCGGTGCGGCGTCTTCAGTAATGCGGACGTTGTATCGATCCGTTGTGGTGAAGAAGGAGCTGAGCCGGAAGGCAAAGCTCTCAATTTACCGGTCGATCTACGTTCCCATCCTCACCTATGGTCATGAGCTTTGGGTCATGACCGAAAGGATAAGATCACGGGTACAAGCGGCCGAAATGAGTTTTCTCCGCCGGGTGGCGGGGCTCTCCCTTAGAGATAGGGTGAGAAGCTCTGCCATCCGGGAGGAGCGCAACGTAAAGCCGCTGCTCCTCCACATCGAGAGGAGCCAGATGAAGTGGTTCGGGCATCTGGTCAGGATGCCACCCGAACGCCTCCCTAGGGATGTGTTTAGGGCACGTCCAGCTGGTAGGAGGCCACGGGGAAGACCCAGGACACGTTGGAAAGACTATGTCTCCCGGCTGGCCTGGGAACGCCTCGGGATCCCCCGGGAAGAGCTAGACGAAGTGGCTGGAAATAGGGAAGTCTGGGCTTCCCTGCTTAGGCTGCTGCCCCCGCGACCCGACCTCGGATAAGCGGAAGATGATGGATAGATGGATGTATATATATATATATATATATATATACCTGTGTGTGTGTATATATATATATATATATATACCTGTGTATATATATATATGTATGTGTGGGAAAAATCACAAGACTACTTCATCTCTACAGAACTGTTTCATGAGGGGTTCCCTCAATCATCATGAAATCTCCTGATGATTGAGGGAACCCCTCATGAAACAGTTCTGTAGAGATGAAGTAGTCTTGTGATTTTTCCCACACATACATCGTGCGCTCTACTAAAGTATCGAGCACTATTCTCTGGATAATCCAATCAAGACATATGTATGTGTATGTATATATATACATATATATATATATATATATATATATATATATATATATATATATATATATATATATATATATATATATATATATATATATATATAGGAAGGCTTAAAGCCTTTAAACAACACACAGCATGTCTACACAAATGTCATTTTTCCAACAGCAGATGGCAACCTTCCCCTGGCAATAAATCCGCCAACATTTGCTGGGAGTCTGATAAGTTTATGTCATGGCTTTCTCGGGGTGTCATGATGACGTCACCTGCTGTCATATATGACTTCATTTTGAAATGGGAACAAAATACTCCAAATTAAATGTATATCGCTCATAAAATCAATGTTGTCAGGCTTGCCCCTGACAGTTTGTGTGTGTGTAGTATTTCCTGTCAGCGCTCTTATCGTGTTGGTTTCCTGTCTTTCTACCTGAGCGCTGTTTCCCCTCAGCTGCGGCGGATTGGCACCTGGCCACACCTGGTGTCAATCAGCCCGCTCCTGTTTTTACCTGCTTTTGTCCTCCAGTCAGTGTTGGATTATTGTTGCTTCTGTATTGTCGTGTCGTTCCCGTCGTGTCATTGCAGCGTAGCGGTAAGCTATATTTCGGTAGCAGTTTGCATTAGTTTTGGATGATACGACAAATTTTGGTGTCGATCCGATACCAAGTAGATCATAGATTGGGAAAAGAGGACGTATTGTCAGTGTACTAGTGAAGGGTGTTGCTGTTTACTATGGTGTGGCTCATCTGCTCTGGCTGGCTGACAGATGATCTACTTATAGGCTTTACTGGAAGCTTCCAGGCTGCCTGAATAAATTTGTGGTCTACTCTCTCACCAGCTCTCTCCGACTTGACCCCCGAGGTTAATCTATTATCGTCCATGATAACATTGCTTGGATGGCAACACATGTTGCTCCAAAACCTGTATGTACTTTTCAGCATTAATGGTGTCTTCACAGATGTGTAAGTTACTCATGACTTGGGCACTAATACACCCCCATACCATCACAGATGCTGGTGTTTCATCTTTGCATATAGAGCAATCCGGATGGTTCTTTTCCTCAACAGGACCGTCCACTCGCCGCCAGGACACGCCTCAAGACCTTGGGGGACAGAGGTTTTGAAGCTGCCGCTTCCCGTCTGTGGAACACCCTTCCTGACCACCTCAGGGTGCCACAGACGGTGGATGCTTTTAAAAAGGGCTACAAACTGTTGTGTTTTTGTCATTTCCCTGTCTTCCCTTTGTTTTTTGTGTCTGTTTTTTCCTTCTGTCAATTAGTCCCCAGCGGGGCACACCTGCAACAAATCACTACCCGGTAGTATTTAAGTTTGTCTCCGCCAGCTGGTCCCTGCCGGTTATTGTCTCTTTCATCTCCCACATGCACATGCCTGATTCGCTTTATCCTGCCTGGTACGTTGTTGAGCTTTAATTTGACCCCCTTAAAATGCTTCAAAGTGCAAGTTAAAGCTCTACTATGCAAAGCGAAAGCCATTTATCAACAACATCCAGAAACGCCGATCTGTAATTTGACCCCCTTAACATGCTTCAAAACTTACCAAATATTACGCACACATCAGGACTGGCGAAAATCTCCATCTAACAAAAAAACAAACCCCAATAGTCAAAATTGCGCTCTAGCGCCCCCTAGGGAAAAACCCAGACAAAACTGCTTGTAACTTCTGTTAGGAATGTCGTAGAGACATGAAACAAATACCTCTATGTAGGTCTGACTTAGACCAGGGCTTGGCAGCGGCCAAAGGCGGACCCGACCAACGCTGCTTGCAGCTTTAATTCTTATTATTCCTCACATCTTGTGTTTTGCTCCCTAGCCCCTCTGAGGTAAAGAGGATTTTGCGTTGGATCCCTTTTTTTTTTTTTGCTTTAGCTCAGTACGCCCTGGCCATCTCCCCTGCCGACCACTGAGGGTCCTGCTTTTGTTAGTCTTTCCATGGTGTGCACTTCTGCCCCATGGCCTTTGGTTAAACCTTTTGGACTCATTAAAATTGTTTAATTTTTGTAATTCAACCTTGCCTCCCGTCTCCGCATCCTGGGGTTAACTCCTTGATCAAAACCTAACAAAAAACCTTTTTAAAACCTTCCTATTTAAAAAAGAATATAGCTAATTTTTCACATGGTTTTTTTTTATTGTCTTGTTTTAATGCTTTTATGATTTTATTCGGTAGCTCCCTAGCCCCTCTGAGGTAAAGAGGATTTTGCGTTGGATCCCTTTTTTTTTTTTGCTTTTGCTCAGTACGTCCTGGCCATCTCCCCTGCCGACCACTGAGGGTCCTGCTTTTGTTAGTCTTTCCATGGTGTGCACTTCTGCCCCATCGCCTTTGGTCAAACCTTTTGGACTCATTAAAATGTTTTAATTTTTGTAATTCAACCTCGCCTCCCGTCTCTGCATCCTGGGGTCGACTCCTTGATCAAAACCTAACAAAAAACCTTTTTAAAACCTTCCTATTTAAAAAAGCATATGGCTATTTTTTCACATTGTTTTTTTACTGTCTTGTTTTAATGCTTTTATGATGATTTTATTCGGTAGCATTTGGAGATTTGTTGTTCGAATGTAAAGTGCAATACAAATAAAGTCTATTATCATTATTATTGATATAGTGGGGTTTTTCTTATTTTCCTTTTTTGGTAAATAATGAGGATTTTTACAATTTCATGGTAAAAGTGCTAGAGTTCAGTGAGGTGTTATTGTTACAAACCTCAATAGAGTAAAGAACTTCATCGACATAAAGGAGGGAATAATATACGGCAGGAGTGTCTTAACAAGACTGTGAAGACGGTGTTGAAAGATGACATTCATTCATTCATCGTCATCATTACTGCACAGCTAATCCATCATTGACATGCACCAGTAAGCACCATAAAGGATTTATTTTTTATAACGATGCCGGATTAACAGTGTAGAAAGTGATTAAGAGCATGTGAAGTCTTTTCAAGGGTGTGGCAAAGGTTAGTAACAATGTGGGGAAAGTTCGTAAGAGCATAGGAAGGGTTTAGTTTACAAAGACTCGGTTGGTAGAGAGGCCCTGCCAGCAACTTGAGGGTTCCAAGTTCGATCCCCGCTTCCGCCATCCTAGTCACTGCCGTTGTGTCCTTGGGCAAGACACTTTACCCACCTGCTCCCAGTGCCACCCGCACTGGTTTGAATGTAACTTAGATAATTGGGTTCCACTATGTAAAAGCGCTTTGAGTGACTAGAGAAAAGTGCTATATGAATATCATTCACTTCACTTAGAACATATGTAAATAATAGATATAAATCCTACTTTACAGAATTCCTCTTTACACAGGGAGTGTAACTGTTCTGATTCTAATTTACCCAACATTTTTTAACGAAACAATGACATATTATTATTTTTTGCACTTTCTCATCAGAAGGCCTTCATCCTTTTACAATTCATGCTTTCGGACCAAATGTTCCTCCAAGGGAATTTAAGTTGCTGGTCAATCCCAAATTATTTTGATGACACATAAACTGAGTTTAAATGATCATTCATCCAACCATTTTCTACCACTTATCCCTTTCGGGGTCGCAGGGGTGTTGGGGTGCTGGAGCCTATCTCAGCTACAATCTTGCGGAAGGCGGTGTACACCCTGGACAAGTCGAGGCCTCCATCCACAGACCTGAATCTAAAGATAATTCTACGTTTAAACCAGATGAAAAAAGGCCCACTTAAAACTGTGCATGACAGTTCTCAATGTAAAAAAATAAATCAGCAACTTACGCTGTGAATGGCTGACTTGCTTTAGAGTCCAGAGTCCAATCGGTTCTTCACAGCACAAACCTGATATGCACTCGTTGCCCTCCAGTACAGTATCTGCAATGTTAGACAACGGGAGAACTTCGATCGGTGATATAACAACGGTTACCATTAGAAGACTTGCAAGCATGTTATCTTCAACACACTGCACTATGTCTGCAGATAAACAATCAGTCATGATGTAACGCACTTGATGTTTGACTGGAGGTGTTGTTGTGGCCCACAAGGGTTATGATAAACTGCCACAATCGCTGGTTCTGTCATGATCCATGGCCCGGATCATTTTTTTGTTATTTTCTGTTAGTTTTGGACCGTTTTTATGCACCCTTGAGTTACCATGGCTACTTATTATTTTCACCTGCCTCTGATTGGTGTTCGGGACGCTCACCTGTTCACCGAGCACTAATCAGAGGCATTATTTAAGCCTGCCTTTGCCGGTCAGTCGGCCTGGCTACTTTGTTTTCTACACCCGACCTGCTAAGTGCTGATATCATAGTCTATGCTAAGTGGTAGCCTTAGCTTCCGGTGCGTTCAGCACGTTGTTTCTTCGTCTTGTTCGTCTGTTTTTGGTGCTTCTTTGATTTTCGAGGAATAAATCATGTTCCTACCTGCACGTCCTGTCCAGAGTGGTTTGTTTGCATCCCGGTTTGCAAGCTGCGACCCCCCGCACGTAACAGTAGGTCTCACTTTGTCGGATATGCACAGCGAGCAGTGAACATACTGAACTAAGAAAGCATAAAAACCAGTATATACATTTGATTATTTACAATCCGGGGAGGTGGGATGTGGTTGGGGGGGGGGGGGGTTAGGCCGGGGTTGTAGCTGCCTGGAGGTGTTCTTTTAGTGTGGTTTGAAAGAGGATAGAGATGCACTTTCTTCTACACCTGTTGGGAGTGCATTCCATATTGATGTGGCGTAGAAGGAGACTGAGTTAAGACCTTGTTAGATCGGAATCTGGGTTTGACGTGGTTTTTTGGGGCTCCCCCTGGTGTTGTGGTTATGGCGGTCATTTACGTTAGTTTTGGACTCCTTTGGTTTCTGTTGTTGTGCACCCCTGAGTTAGTTTAGCTACCATGGCTACTTATTATTTTCACCTGCCTTTGATTTGTGTTCGAGACGCTCACCTGTTCCCCGGGCACTAATCAGAGGCATTATTTAAGCCTGCCTTTGCCAGGTCAGTCGGCCTGGCTTCTTTGTTTGCTTATGCTACAGTTACGTGAGTATTCCTCTTTTTTTTTTTTGCCTATGCTAATTGTTGGCTTGTTTTCTTTTTTGGCACTTGTTTGAGTTCTACAAATAAATGATGTTCCTGCCTGCAAGCTGCGACCCCCCCCCACACGTGACAGGTTCTTAAGTATCATAATAACGAATATTTAATGAAACTGGATTACATCTTATTTGGATCTGCCAAAAGACAAAATAAACCGAAAAACTATAGATCGGCATCAACTTTTATGCATGAATCAAGCAATAATAATTTGAGTTCTACAAATAAATGATGTTCTTACCTGCGCGTCCTGTCCAGAGTGGTCCCGTTTGCATCCCGGGGGAACAAACCTCGCAGCAAGCTGCGACCCCCTTGCATGTGACAGGTTCTTCAGTATCATATTAATGAATATTTAATGAAATTGAATTACATCCTATTCGGATATGCCAAAAGACAAAATAAACTGAACTATATCGCCGTCAACTTCTATGCATGAATCAAACAATAATAGATGTATTTCTGGTAGAGGAAAAATGTTAAAAGCCTCCTGAAATGAGATTTTCTTATTTAAACGGGGATAGCAGGTCCATTCTATGTGTCATACTTGATCATTTCGCGATATTGCCATATTTTTGCTGAAAGGATTTAGTAAAGAACATCGACGATAAAGTTCGCAACTTTTGGTCGCTAATAAAAAAGCCTTGCCTGTACCGGAAGTAGCAGACGATGTGCGCGTGACGTCACGGGTTGTGGAGCTCCTCACATCCTCACATTGTTTACAATCATGGCCACCAGCAGCAAAAGCGATTCGGACCGCGAAAGCGACGATTTCCTCATTAATTTGAGCGAAGATGAAAGATTTGTGGATGAGGAAAGTGAGAGTGAAAGACAAGAAAGAAAAAAAGAAGAGGGCAGTGGGAGCGATTCAGATGTTATTAGACACATTTACTAGGATGATTCTGGAAAATCCCTTATCTGCTTATTGTGTTACTAGAGTTTTAGTGAGATTATACGGTCGTACCTGAAAGTCGGAGTGGTGTGGCCACGGGTGTGGTGACCGCCAGTGTCTCTGAGGGAAGCCACGTTTCTCGACGAGGCGAAGCGAAGGCAGCCGTTGGAGCCAGGCTGATATATATTTTTTTCCCCCTCCTCCACGGTGGAAGCATCCCACGTTCGGGGGCAGCCGGTCGGAGGTGGCAAAAAAGTTAAGGAGCGGCATGGCGTAGTGGGTAGAGCGGCCGTGCCAGAAACCTGAGGGTTGCAGGTTCGCTTCCCACCTACTAACATCCAAATCGCTGCCGCTGTGTCCTTGGGCAGGACACTTCACCCTTTGCCCCCGGTGCCGCTCACACTGGTGAATGAATGAGGAATGAATGATTGGTGGTGGTCGGAGGGGCCGTAGGCGCAAACTGGCAGCCACGCTTCCGTCAGTCTACCCCAGGGCAGCTGTGGCTACAGATGTCGCTTACCACCACCAGGTGTGAATGAATGATGGGTTCCCACTTCTCTGCGAGCGCTTTGAGTATCCAACAATAGAAAAGCGCGATATAAATCTAAACCATTATTATTATTATTATTATTAAAGTCCGCAGCCGCCTCTTTGACAGGTGCACGAGGAACGACGCAAGCTCTCCGCTCATGTCTACGGTAAGAGCCGACTTATTACCACAATTTTCTCACCGAAACCTGCCGGTTGACATGTGGTAGGGAGCAATGTTCGCTCGACCGCTCTGTTCCATAGTAAAGCTTCACCGTCATCTTTCGGGAATGCCCATCCATTTTCTACCGCTTATTCCCTTTCGGGAATGTAAACACCGGCTGTGTTTGTGTTGCTAAAGGCGGCCACAATACGCCGCTTCTGTCACCATCCGTGACTCGGATCGTTTATGGTTTTGCCCCTTTTTATATGTCTTTGTTCATGTTTTGTTTCTGGACTCTGCCGATCCTTGTTTGAGCACTCCTGGGGCTCCACGCAAGATCTCATCCCGTGGGGTCAAAATGATCATGAAAACGGTGAACAAAAATCCCAGAAGCCCTAGGGGGACCTGGTGAATGACATGCAGAGAGCTGGGACCAAAGTAACAAAGGTTACCATCAGTAACACACTACGCCGACAGGGAATCAAATCCTGCAGTGCCAGACGTGTCCCCCTGATTAAGCTAGTGCATGTCCAGGCCTGTCTGAAGTTTGCCAGAGAGCACATGGATGATAAAGTAGAGGATTGGGAGAATATCATGTGGTCAGATGAAACCAAAATAGAACATTTTGGTATTAACTCAACTTGTCGTGTTTGGAGGAAGAAGAATACTGAGTTGCATCCCAAGAACACCAAACCTACTGTGAAGCATGGGGGTGGAAACATCATGCGTTGGGACTGTTTTTCTGCTAAGGGGACAGGACGACTAATCCGTGTTAAGGAAAGAATGAATGGGGCCATGTATCGTGAGATTTTCAGCCAAAACCTCCTTCCATCCACTGTATATATATATATATATATATATATATATATATATATATATATATATATACATATATATATATATATATATATATATATATATACATATATATATATATATATATATATATATATATATATATATATATATATATATATATATATATATATATATATATATATACATGGCCCCATTCATTCTTTCCTTAACACGGATTAGTTGTCATGTCCCCTTAGCAGAAAAACAGCCCCAAAGCATGATGTTTCCACCCCCATGCTTCACCGTAGGTATGGTGTTCTTGGGATGCAAAGACATGTACCTGGGGATAGGTTGATTGGCAACACTAAATTGGCCCTAGTGTGTGAATGTGAGTGTGAATGTTGTCTGTCTATCTGTGTTGGCCCTGCGATGAGGTGGCGACTTGTCCAGGGTGTACCCTGCCTTCCGCCCGATCGTAGCTGAGATAGGCGCCAGCGCGCCCCGCGACCCCAAAAGGGAATAAGCGGTAGAAAAAAAAAAATATATATATATATATATATATATATATATATATATATATATATATATATATATAAACATATATATCTATCTGACAGATAGATAGATAGATTTTTAATGTTTAAAGTTTAATGTTTTCTGTTTCCTGCTACGTGTTAGCATTAGCTAACACGTAACAAGCACCAGTGTTGTTTTGTTTTATTATATTAAAACTTTGTCCTACCTGCAATCCTGCTGTGACTGGTCGTGTGTGCATCCACGAAGTGGCAACTCCGCGCAGCAAGCGCGCCGCGAAGCGTGACAGCTTCCCTCCTACGTCTTTCTTCTTTGACGTCTCCATTATCAATTGAACAAATTGCAAAAGATCCAGCAACACAGATGTCCAGAATACTGTGTGATTATGGGATTAAAGCCGACGACTACAATCTGTGACGTCACGTGCACGCGTCATCATGCAATTTAAAATTGCAATTCAGTAAACTAAAAAGGCCGTATTGGCATGTGTTGCAATGTTAATATTTCAGACTGCGTGGTCGCTAGTAGTGGGTTTCAGTAGGCCTTTAAAATTCTTGCAATATGAAATCCTGACAGGGCATCTTTGCACCAATGCTAACTGTGTAACCTACTTGGCAGATGTTTAAACCGAGAATCCTGTTAGCGACAAACCAGCACGTGTTTGCATGCTGACACAACATCATGTCTTTCAGCATATGACCAAACCTTTTCAAATACAAAGGTAGGATGTATATGCTTTATAAATATGATAAGGTTTGCCACCAGCTGCACAGTCCCTGAATCAGCTACAGGCGTGTGTGTGTGTGTGTGTGCGTGTGTGTGTGTGTGTGTGTGTGTGTGTGTGTGTGTGTGCGTGTGTGCAAAGTGGACAGTACAAAGGGAGTGATCAGGACAGAACAATGGTAAGGCCTTGTGCTGGAACTGAAGCGAGACAGAATGTCTGCAGGCCCGACGGTCGCTGAGCCCCAGGAGGAACCTCCAGCGCCACACAGGAAAGCTTTTTCTCCAGAGCTGCCTAAAAAACACACATAGACACTGACAAAACACACACACACTTACACAACACGCAAAACCCACATTGATAGAGACAATAGATAACAATAGAGGCCCCCATCCTGGCCAAACCCTGAGTATGTCTCTGCTGCAGCTCCAGGGACTCGTCTGGCACGGACCCTGAACACACCGTCCTGGCAGACGGGGCCAAAGATCATCAGAACATTCGCTGGGAGCTTTGACAGATTCAGACGCGCTTCCACAGCACTTCATTCCAACATTTAGTACCGGATAAGGCCAGTTTCTGTCATTCATCACCACTTTCAAGTACGTCAGTGTGGTCTCTGATTGTTTATTGTGGTGGATGACCGTCTGTTTTCTTTCAATCTGGCATTCTTGGTCATGGTCACGGTTCGCTTCATGCACGTTGATGCTGACTATTGTTTACCTAAACAGGGGTGTCCAAACTTTTTCCACTAAGGGCCGTATAGCATGCCAGGGCCATTTTGATATGTTTCATTTTCAAACCATAACAAAATATATGGATTTTTTTTTTTTTCACCTTTAGGGCTGCCAGGGACCTTTTAAGGATCTAATGCATGGGTGTCGAACTCTGGCCCGCGGGCCAAATTTGGCCCGCCGTGCAGGGGCGGTTCTAGGCACACTTATATGTGGAAGGGGTCCGGTCCGATCCGGTGGCCATGTACTGCTTGCCTGTGTATCGGCTGGGGACATCTCTGCGCTGCTGATCCGCCTCCGCTTGGGATGGTTTCCTGTGGACGGGACTCTCGCTGCTGTCTTGGATAGCCTTTAAATAGACTCCCTTTTTAGACCAGTTGATCTGCCGTTTCTTTTCTTTTTCTCCTATGTCCCACTCTCCCGTGTGGAGGGGGTCCGGTCCGATCCGGTGGCCATGTACTGCTTGCCTGTGTATCGGCTGGGGACATCTCTGCGCTGCTGATCCGCCTCCGCTTGGGATGGTTTCCTGCTGGCTCCGCTGTGAACGGGTCTCTCGCTGCTGTGTTGGATCCGCTTTGGACTGGACTCTCGCGACTGTGTTGGATCCATTATGGATTGAACTTTCACAGTATCATGTTAGACCCGCTCGACATCCATTGCTTTCCTCCTCTCCAAGGTTCTCATAGTCATCATTGTCACCGACGTCCCACTGGGTGTGAGTTTTCCTTGCCCTTATGTGGGCCTATCGAGGATGTCGTAGTGGTTTGTGCAGCCCTTTGAGACACTAGTGATTTAGGGCTATATAAGTAAACATTGATTGATTGATTGATTATATGAGGGGGCAGTCAGAAATGTGAAGGGGGCATCATGTGTACACATCATGCTCCAGCACTTTTTTTTTCTGTGCTTATAATAACGATGCTTTCTTCATTGAAATGGGTCTTTAGCTATGTGTCCAACCCCAACCTGGAGTAGTGGATTGCACTTTGTCAGGCCTCTACCTTCAGACCTGTCCAACTTGGGTGTCCACCTGAAGACTAAGCTCCTGCTGGTATAGCTCTTATGGCACGCAAACCCCCTGACCACAATAATCAATCAATCAATCAATGTTTACTTATATAGCCCTAAATCACTAGTGTCTCAAAGGGCTGCACAAACCACAACACAAACCACTACGACATCCTCGGTAGGCCCACATAAGGGCAAGGAAAACTCACACCCAGTGGGACGTCGGTGACAATGATGACTATGAGAACCTTGGAGAGGAGGAAAGCAATGGATGTCGAGCGGGTCTAACATGATACTGTGAAAGTTCAATCCATAATGGATCCACACAGTCGCGAGAGTCCAGTCCAAAGCGGATCCGACACAGCAGCGAGAGTCCCGTTCACAGCGGAGCCAGCAGGAAACCATCCCAAGCGGAGGGGGATCAGCAGCGCAGAGATGTCCCCAGCCGATACACAGGCAAGCAGTATATGTCCACCGGATCGGACCGGACCCCCTCCACAAGGGAGAGTGGGACATAGGAGAAAAAGAAAAGAAACGGCAGATCAACTGGTCTAAAAAGGGAGTCTATTTAAAGGCTAGAGTATACAAATGAATTTTAAGGTGAGACTTAAATGCTTCTACTGAGGTGGCATCTCGAACTTTTACCGGGAGGGTATTCCAGAGTACTGGAGCCCGAAATGAAAACGCTCTATAGCCCACAGACTTTTTCTGGGCTTTGGGAATCACTAATAGGCCGGAGTCAGGAATAAGGTGGCAATCCCTCAGGGGGGGGAAACTGAAAAATAAAAATAAAAATAATTGAATAGAATAAAATAAAACATCCTTCATCCAGATTTTATCAACCAACAACATAACATTTATCCTAACTGGATGGCCTAACTCTCCAATAAATTTTGACCCAAAGTAGGACTTCACACACTACAGTCAATATTTACAAAACTGAAAGGTAGTCTGATGAATAATGATAAAAAAGAATCTCAAACTAATTTATAAAACAGAACGTGGGCACTCATTTGGGCACAAAATTCATTCACTCCAATGTATGTGTGTTCCCCATTTGCTTGTAAATTGATGAAAACGGCAGTGTTTTTGTTTTTAGGTGTCTTGGTCGTATCAAATGTAACTTACAATTTGTTTATTACAAAATGTAGATTGAAACATTAAAGGTTGACTATGTAGAATAACAAGAAAAACAACAGAAAAAGAATTCCAGCACTCGATTGCCAGACCGTGAGTTGGCAACTTGTCCAGGGTGTACACCGCCTTCCGCCCGATTGTAGCTGAGATAGGCGCCAGCGCCCCCCGCGACCCCAAAAGGGAATAAGCGGTAGGAAATGGATGGATGGATGGATGGATTGCCATACCGTTGCTAAGTAAAACGGGCCGTTGTTAGGGACTCCGCTCTGAACAGAGGACAGCAGAGGAGGACTGCTAAGCAGGATATATACCTTATGTTTCATTTTTACCGTCATTAACAGCATCATCAATGACTTGTAGCTTGTTACAGGGACAGTGGAGGCTCTCTGCCTTCCAAACCACTGCTGCTCAGAGCCTCCGCTGTCACTGCTCTCGTCAAGTTGTAAAAAAAAAAAAAAAGGAACTCCGTAGCACCGAAAGTCCGTGACGATAAACGTGTTTATGACAGATAAGACTACACAGATACACCCATCCTAACACGTTTATGATAAATGTAGACAACTTTTCCTTTTCTTTTACTTTCATACTGCAACAGTGATCGGATGTTTACTGAGGGCTGAGGGGTGTGTGCGGGTGTGTGTCTGCTGCGCAGCCTGTGGAATGTGGAATACACGCACAGCGGAGGGAGGGATGAGAGGGAAGCCGACACTACTATATCGTGTGTGTCCCTTTACGGCGGATTTTTCCGCTAGTGCAGATAATTTTGTCAACTTGTAATGTAGTAATTTTGTGAGTTTATTCAAATTTACTTTCTCAAATTTTGATTTGAGGGGGCAAGACATTTATTTAAGGGGGCTCTGCCCCGTCTTGCCCCTGCATAGAGCCGGCCATGGTCGGGAACCTTTTTCGCTGAGAGAGCCAAGAAGCCAAATATTTTAAAATGTTTTTCCGTAAGAGCCATAGGATATTTTTTTTAACACTGAACACAACTAAACGCGTGCATTTTTAAGTCCAACATTTCTAGAGTCTCTCATTCTTTGTAATAACATTGTTATTCGGAAGCTAACTGTGGAGGGGGGCGTAGCCTGCGGGCCTGCAGCGAAGCGGGGTGTACCAGGACCGGCCTCGAAATCAGCGACAGGTGTGTAGATGGCCCGCCTGGACCTTGTTTTCTAATCACCTGTCGCTATGTCATAAGCAGCAGCCAGGAGGATAGACCGGGTTGGGTCTGGAGCCAGAGTGCGAGCGAGAACGAAAGAGAAAAAGACAATTTCTGGAAAAAGACAATTGCTGGAAAGCAACTGAGAGACTTATTGAAAAATAAAACAATATTGTAACCCTGAAACAGGCTCTCATTTCGGTGCTTGGTGGTCTGAAGAACCCCCAGGATAGCAAGCCCCTAATTAACCGATAATAAATAAATAACTTCTTACCATTAACGCAACTTTTTGAACTGGTGCGGTAGGAAAACGGATGGATGAATTAAAAATGCATGAGAATGTTTTATATTTCGAACATTATTTCTAACACTGATTACAAGTGGAATTATTCATTACTTATCGTGTCAAGCAATGTCAGCTCAGATTTACCTGAGAGCCGGATGCAGTCACCAAAAGAGCCACATCTGGCTCTAGAGCCATAGGTTCCCTACCCCTGGTTTAAGTATTAGACACATTTTTACCTGCACTCTGTCTCCCGCTGTTTCCCACATCTACAAAGCAATTAGCTACCGACTGCCACCTACTGATATGGAAGAGTATTACACGGTTACCCGGCATAGCTCGGTTGGTAGAGTGGCCGTATGTCAGGCTTGGGCTGTGGATGTTTGTGCTTCCTCGATGCAAGGATGATATGGGACGAGTCAGGCATGAATGTAAGTACATGGTTGTTTATTTAATAAAGAAATAAACAACAAAAAGCGCTCACAATGGAGGAAGAAACTTGGCTAAACAGTACAAACGTGAAACAAAAAACACCTGCTCGATGGCATGAAATGATGGACATAAACTAAAGGACTTTGCACAAAAACAATTGGCTATGAATAATAATAAACTATAAACAAAACTAGCACAATGGCATGAATACAAAAGCGTACACGGCATGGAACTATGGACAAGGACATGAAGGAGGTGCAGCATGGGTCGGGTGCGTGCACATGTGTGATCGTGGGCATGGAGAATGAGCAGCAAGGTCGTAGATTACAATGAAAGTTAGAACGGCATGGGTAATGAAAGTTAATGTTCCCAGACTGATGGACAGAAAGAAATTGACTTAAATAGTGGCTGTGAATAATTAGGAACAGGTGCGGGACTGAGGGCATGGGCGTGACAAAGTGGGAACTAATACGTTGGCATGGAAACAAACAAAACCAGGAAGTGCAAAACGTGACTGAATGTCCAAAATCAAAAATATAACATGACAAAACAAAACATGATCCATAGGTGTGACACCGTGCTAGCAACCTGAGGGTTCCAGGTTCGATTCCCGCTTCCGCCATCCTAGTCACTGCCGTTGTGTACATGGGCAAGACACTTTACACACCTGCCCCCAGTGCCACTCACACTGGTTTAAATGTAACTTGGATATTGGGTGTCACCTTGTAAGGCGCTTTGAGTCACTAGAGAAAAGCGCTATATAAATTATCTGACAGCCATATGTAGTCATCAAAAGAGCCACATCTGGCTCTAGAGCATGGGTGTCAAACTCTGGTGCCGCTGTAACACCGCATTCACCACTAATACTCATACTTGCCAACACTCCCGATTTTCCCGGACTCCCAAATTTCAGTGCCCGTCCCGAAAATCTCCCGGGGTAAACATTCTCCCGACTTTCTCCCCTTTTCTACCCGGACGACAATATTGGGGGCGTGCATTAACGGCACTGCCTTTAGCGTCCTCTACAACCTGTCGTCACGTCTGCTTTTCCTACATAGAAATAGCGTGCCAACCTAGTCACATAATATATGCGGCTTTTACACACACGCACACAAGTGAATGCAATGCATACTTGTTCAACAGCCATACAGGTCACACTGAGGGTGGCCGTATAAACAACTTTATCAGGTCCGGTCCGATCCGGTGGCCATGTACTGCTTGCCTGTGTATCGGCCTGGGGACGTCTCTGAGCTGCTGATCCGCCTCCGCTTGGGATGGTTTCCTGCTGGCTCCGCTGTGAACGGGACTCTCGCTGCTGTGTTGGATCCGCTTTGGACTGGACTCTCGTGACTGTGTTGGATCCATTATGGATTGAACTTTCACAGTATCATGTTAGACCCGCTCGACATCCATTGCTTTCGTCCTCTCCAAGGTTCTCATAGTCATCATTGTCACCGACGTCCCATTGGGTGTGAGTTTTCCTTGCCCTCATGTGGGCCTACCAAGGATGTCGTAGTGGTTTATGTTGTGGTTTATGCAGCCCTTTGAGACACAAGTGATTCAGGGCTATATAAGTAAACATTGATTGATTGATTGATTGATCAATCTTACAAATATGCACGACACTGTGAACCCACACCAAACAAGAATAACAAACACATTTCGGGAGAACATCTGCACCGTAACAGAACATAAATACAACAGAACAAATACCCAGAACCCCTTGCAGCACTAACTCTTCCGGGACGCTACAATATACCCCCCCCCCCCCCAAGCAATAAGTACTGTTTTACTCCTGCACTTTCTGTTGCTACTTCAAAGCTTGAATGTTTGAATAATTTGTTATTGTTATTTTATTTGCAAATGTATTACTAGCCTATGGAAAAAGTTCATTTTGATATTTATCTCAATTTGCTGCAAATACAAAAGAGGCATTCAATTTTTATTTAAATTTTATGTGATATGCCATTGATATTTTTGAATGATTATTATTTAAAACTCGATTTTGCATGTCACTATAAGCCTTGCTTGTTCAATATTCAATGCAAAACTTGTTTGGGTCCCTATTGAAAGGTTCATTTGTTCAACCTTGGCCCGTGGCTCGGTTCAGTTTTATATTTTGGCCCACTCTGTATTTGAGTTTGACACCCCTGACGAAGAGTCTTCCCTCAACCTCAGAATTATTGCTTATTAGTAACCTTAACCCTAACCCTTATTTGTTCCCCTAGTGTCCAAATAACTCTAAACTTTGTATTTGTTACGTTAATGAGAAACTAATTAATGGTGGATATGTTCCCCATACTAAAATGTTTTTACCCAAGTTAGTTGTTGGGCACCCGTGAGTCAATGAAAACCCGAGTTTTCCTTGGGCACCCGTGACTCAGTCCAATTCAAATATTAGTGGTCAGTCAAACTTGAGTCGTCTTCGAGTACCCGTGAGTCGGTAAACCTCAAATCCTTGTTGAGTACCCTCGAGTCAGTGAAACCCAAGACTAAATCCGGTGCCCGTTCGTGAAAATCGTTGTTTTTGCGGAGCCTGTGGTGTAGCTCGGGCAGGAAGGCACTTTTATTCCAAGTCAGAGTAAAGATTGCACAATTAGTGACATGCTACCTGGCTTTCTTTTTTAAAATCAGTCAGCTTAAGGATGGGTTAGTAAACAAGCTACTGTCATGACTTACGAATTTCTAGTATTTGTGTCTTCAGTCAAACACTGATGACATTTATTAATCAGACAAGAAGCAAGGAATCATGCAGAGACAGAGTTCAATTTAGCTCATGAGGAGACAGGTATTTCAGGCTGTATTCTAGTTACAGATCCAAACTACCTTCTAAAAATCAAGCCCACCCGCCTCCTCTATTTATTTGGAAGGTGCAGTTCACCCTTTTCCAACTGACAACCATGACCTCATTTTAATTTTCCGACACTTCACATTTGGATATTTCAACTCAAGTTTTAACGTAAGTGGAGGAGTTCAAGTACCTCGGAGTCTTGTTCACGAGTGAGGGAAGAGAGGATAAGTTTATAGTGACACGCAAAATCGAGTTTCAAATGATAATAACAATAATAAAAAAAATATCAATTCCATATCAAATAAAATTTAAATAAAAATTCAATTCCTCTTTTCTATTTGCAGCTTTCTGAAGGTAAATATCAAAATTAACTTTTTCCACAGGCCAATAATACATTTGAAAGTAAAATAACAATAATTAATTAATCAATCATTCAAGCCTTGAAGTAGCAAGAGAAAATGCATGAATAAAGCACTAATTATTGTTCAGTTTGCTACACTGATTTGCTTTAACAACGCTTATATAACTTAATAGTGCAAAATCAACTTTCAAAAAACAAACGAAAAAACATCACAGAATTAAAATGTAAATATATTTGCAGCCTTTTGAGGTAAATATCTACATTAACTTTTTCCACAAGCTAATACATTTGGAAATAAAATAACCATGAGGTGATCAGGGTTGGGGGGTGGCGGGGTTTGGTGGTAGCGGGGGGGTGTATTGTAGCGACCTGGAAGAGTTAGCGCTGCAAGGGATTCTGGGTATTTGTTCTGGTGTGTTCATGTTGTGTTTAGGTGCGGTTGTTCTCCCAAAATGTGTTTGTCATTCTGTTCTAGTTTGTTGTTTCACCATTATTATATATGATGTAAACATATTGATGCAAGCACTGCTTTTTGTTCTGTTGTTGTTAAACAGGAATGTGCAGGGAGAACAGCTGCATAAAAACATCCAGAGACAAATACGTCAAGATCCGGGAATCCATCTTTCCCTTTCTTCCTGTCTCTCGTATATGGAAAGAACGCAGTCAGACAGCACGGCGCGTAAGCACAACAAAGTCGTTTTCCTGCACCGAACATTTCTTCTTTTCCTGTATGTAGGCGGCCTGCACCCTCCGACCTTTGCCCCGCGACGGCCGGCCCGCCAGCTGCTTCTGACACCAAGAAAATAGGCCGGCGCTTTTTGCTTCAGTCATCAAAAGCTCTCCAGTAGAGTCAACTCTGCCAGGACTAAAATGGAGGCTGATTGTGACACAGCACAAGTGTCGTTAAGTACAAACCCCGTTTCCATATGAGTTGGGAAATGGTCTTAGACGTAAATATAAACAGAATACAATGATTTGCAAATCATTTTCAACCCATATTCAGTTGAATATGCTACAAAGACAACATATTTGATGTTCAAACTGATAAAAATGTTTTATTTTTTCTTGCAAATAATCCTTAACTGTAGAATTTGATGCCAGCAACATGTGACAAAGAAGATGGGAATGGTTGCAATAAATACTGATAAAGTTGAGGAATGCTCATCAAACACTTATTTGGAACATCCCCCGGGTGTCCAGGAGGGTGCCATGATTGGGTATAAAAACAGCTGGTTCTTCTGTTGATGATATTAAAAGCATCTTACCTGGTTCCTGCATCTTGGGGTCGCCACTACTGCTGCCACGCGAGTTGGTGACATATCATACTCTATAAATGTTGGTCTTACTTAAAAATGCAGACATTTAGTTAAAAAATATTATATGGCTCTCACGGAAATACATTTTAAAATATTTGTGTCAGGCTTTCCCCTGACAGTTTGTTTATTTTTTAGTTGTTTCCTCTGCATTTGTCTGTTTCCTCTGTGTTTAGTATCTCCTGTCCTTAGTTGCTGTCTAGTGCTCTTATTTTGTCAGCTTCCTGTCTTGTTCCCTGAGTGCTGTGTTCCTCCTCAGCTGCGGCTGATTGGCACCTGGCCACACCTGTTGCCAATCAGCCCGCTCCTATTTGTACCTGCTTTGTGTTGTGTCAGTTCATTGTATTGTCATTCGGACTTGTATTGTCGTTGCCTCATGTCACTCTTGTGTCTTTGCTACCTGTTGTGTCTGGCATCATTTCAGCTATTACCTGTCGTGCTACATCTTGTCCTGGTCGTCGTAGCGGTAAGCTGTTTTTGTTAGCCATTAGCTATTTCCAGTTTTTCTGTTTGTTATCCTCTAGCTTCCATGCCAAAGTTCCTTTTTGTTTTTCTAGCTCCCAGTGCTAGCTCTCTTAGTTTGTTATTCCGCCCACGTGCATGCTTTTTGTTTGTTCTTGTTTTTATTATTTATATTAGATCATGTCTTCATATCCAATGCCTGCCTCCATCTCTGCATCTTGGGGTTAGACAACAAATAACTGTGACAATTTGGCTTGAATGGCTCTCTCAGCCAAAAAGGTTCCCCGACCCCTGATTTAGAATATGTACGCCAAGAACGAGTATGTTAGCAAAAACAGCGCATTCCAAGATAATCCTTATAATTAGGGACCGAATGTCCCTTTGGGACAGAGGACCCTATTGTATTTCTAAGGTTTTTATTATTATTATTCCGCCGCCTCTTTGAGCTGTAATTTGACCCCCTTAACATGCTTCAAAACTCACCAAATTTTACACACACATCGGGACTGGTGAAAATTGCCCTCTAATAAAAAAACAACCCCCAACTCAAAATTTCTAGCACCCCCTAGGAAAAAACACAGACAAAACTGCTTGTAACTTCCGTTAGGAATGTCGTAGAGACATGAAACAATAACCTCTATGTAGGTCTGACTTATACCTAAATTTTATAAAATTCCATCCGTCAGCAAAAATCAACAGGAAGTTGGCAAACACCCCTTCAAAACAACATTTTCCTAAAAAATTAAATTTTTGCCTCTTTGAGCTGTAATTTGACCCCTTAAAATGCTTCAAAACTCACCAAACTGGAAAAACACATCACGACTGGCAAAAATTGCGATCTAATAAAAAGATAAAATAAAAAAATAAACTTAAAATTACGCTCTAGCGCCCCCTAGGAATAAAACACCGACAAAACTCCTCTTGGGAAGAAAACACAGACAAAACTGCTTGTAACTTCCGGTAAGAATGTCGTAAAGACATGAAACAAAAACCTCTATGTAGGTCTCACTTAGACCTACATTTCATTAATTGACATCCTGCAGCGAAAATCAACAGGAAGTTGGAAATTACCCCTTCAAAACAAAAGTTATGTAAAAACCTGTCAACTTCTTTCAAACAATTATCTCCTCTGAGCGTGTTTGTTGTGTCGGCTTCAAACTCGCACAGGAAAGAGATTGAACCCTTCTGATTAAAAGTTGTGCAAAGAGTTTTTCTAGTGGAATAGTGGTCGTGCGCAACATGAGGGTCCCTGGTTCAATCCCCACCTAGTACCAACCTCGTTGTGTCCTGAGCAAGACACTTCACCCTTGCTCCTGATGGGTGCTGGTTAGCGCCTTGCATGGCAGCTCCCTCCATCAGTGTGTGAATGTGTGTGTGAATGGGTAAATGTGGAAGTAGTGTCAAAGCGCTTTGAGTACCTTGTAGGTAGAAAAAGCGCTAAACAAGTACAACCCATTTATTCATTTATTTAACTGCTCCGGTTTTGATTTTACAAGCCTTCAAAGAACTGCTGCGCTGATGACCACACAATGCAGAAGTGAAGTGAAGTGAATTATATTTATATAGCGCTTTTTCTCTAGTGACTCAAAGCGCTTTACATAGTGAAACCCAATATCTAAGTTACATTCAAACCAGTGTGAGTGACACTGGGAGCAGGTGGGTAAAGTGTCTTGCCCAAGGACACAACGGCAGTGACTAGGATGGCGGAAGCGGGAATCGAACCTGCAACCCTCAAGTTGCTGACACGGCCACTCTACCAACCGAGCTAAACCGCAGAGAAGGTAGGTAGTGTGCGGGTGAAAATATGTTGACTGGGTGAAAGAAGGAGGCACCAGTTTGACTCCAGGATACAGAGAAGGTAGGTACTGTGCGGGTGAAGATATGTTGACTGGGTGAAAGAAGGAGGCACCAGTTTGACTCCAGGATACAGAGAAGGTAGGTAATGTGCGGGTGAAGATATGTTGACTGGGTGAAAGAAGGAGGCACCAGTTTGACTCCAGGATACAGAGAAGGTAGGTAATGTGCGGGTGAAGATATGTTGACTGGGTGAAAGAAGGAGGCACCAGTTTGACTCCAGGATACAGAGAAGGTAGGTAATGTGCGGGTGAAGATATGTTGACTGGGTGAAAGAAGGAGGCACCAGTTTGACTCCAGGATACAGAGAAGGTAGGTACTGTCCGGGTGAAGATATGTTGACTGGGTGAAAGAAGGAGGCACCAGTTTGACTCCAGGATACAGAGAAGGTAGGTACTGTGCGGGTGAAGATATGTTGACTGGGTGAAAGAAGGAGGCACCAGTTTGACTCCAGGATACAGAGAAGGTAGGTACTGTCCGGGTGAAGATATGTTGACTGGGTGAAAGAAGGAGGCACCAGTTTGACTCCAGGATACAGAGAAGGTAGGTAATGTGCGGGTGAAGATATGTTGACTGGGTGAAAGAAGGAGGCACCAGTTTGACTCCAGGATACAGAGAAGGTAGGTACTGTGCGGGTAAAGATATGTTGACTGGGTGAAAGAAGGAGGCACCAGTTTGACTCCAGGATACAGAGAAGGTAGGTAATGTGCGGGTGAAGATATGTTGACTGGGTGAAAGAAGGAGGCACCAGTTTGACTCCAGGATACAGAGAAGGTAGGTAATGTGCGGGTGAAGATATGTTGACTGGGTGAAAGAAGGAGGCACCAGTTTGACTCCAGGATACAGAGAAGGTAGGTACTGTCCGGGTGAAGATATGTTGACTGGGTGAAAGAAGGAGGCACCAGTTTGACTCCAGGATACAGAGAAGGTAGGCGATGTGCGGGTGAAGATATGTTGACTGGGTGAAAGAAGGAGGCGCCAGTTTGACTCCAGGATACAGAGAAGGTAGGTACTGTGCGGGTAAAGATATGTTGACTGGGTGAAAGAAGGAGGCACCAGTTTGACTCCAGGATACAGAGAAGGTAGGTAATGTGCGGGTGAAGATATGTTGACTGGGTGAAAGAAGGAGGCACCAGTTTGACTCCAGGATACAGATAAGGTAGGTAATGTGCGGGTGAAGATATGTTGACTGGGTGAAAGAAGGAGGCACCAGTTTGACTCCAGGATACAGAGAAGGTAGGTACTGTGCGGGTAAAGATATGTTGACTGGGTGAAAGAAGGAGGCACCAGTTTGACTCCAGGATACAGAGCAGGTAGGTAATGTGCGGGTGAAGATATGTTGACTGGGTGAAAGAAGGAGGCACCAGTTTGACTCCAGGATACAGAGAAGGTAGGTAATGTGCGGGTGAAGATATGTTGACTGGGTGAAAGAAGGAGGCACCAGTTTGACTCCAGGATACAGAGAAGGTAGGCAATGTGCGGGTGAAGATATGTTGACTGGGTGAAAGAAGGAGGCACCAGTTTGACTCCAGGATACAGAGAAGGTAGGTACTGTGCGGGTGAAGATATGTTGACTGGGTGAAAGAAGGAGGCACCAGTTTGACTCCAGGATACAGAGAAGGTAGGTAATGTGCGGGTGAAGATATGTTGACTGGGTGAAAGGAGGCACCAGTTTGACTCCAGGATACAGACAAGGTAGGTAATGTGAAGGTAAATATATGTTGTCTGGTTGATGGCAGGAAGCACCAGCATGTATGGGTGAAAGAAAGAAGCACCAGTGTGACCCCAGGATGCAGGGAAGGTAGGTAATGTGCAGGTAAAGATATGTTGAATGGGTAAAGGCAGGAACACCAGCAAAAGTCGGTCCCGTCCATCGCTGCTTGCAGCTTTAATTATTATTTTTATTTTTTAAAATCTTAATAAATGTAAAGCTTATTGGTTAAAATGACTCCCAGTGGAAGAAAACATCCACATTTGTGTCATCGCTGACAAATCAAATGAGTTTTATATCAAAAACATTCTGTATCGTATTGATAATGAAGTTATTTTTCTTTTCTTTTTTCACAATTGGTAAGGAGCCAATAAAAATAAGCCACTTTTGCTCCCAGGATCCCTACTTTTTTAATGCAAGCGAGAAACTGAAACCTGTTATGACGGAATCAGGGAAAATGCTGACTAATCTTAAAAGTGGTGCAGCCGACGCTTACTTCCTTATCGGAGGTGTGGGTTGGAACTGGTCTGCGCCGGAACGCTGTTGACTGGCACTCCCTGCCTGCGCTGTCGTCAGCGCTCTCTGCGTCACTCCTTTTCTTTGCTTTCGTCCTTCTGCTTTTCCAGCACTTGTGTTTCTCTAAAGCAGGGGTGTCAAACTCAAACACAGAGTGGGCCAAAATTTAAAACTCGACAAAGCCGCGGGCCGAGGTTGAACAAATGAACCTTTTAATAGGGACCCAAACAAGTTTTGCATTAAATATTGAACAAGCAAGGCTTATATAACTTTATAGTGACATGCAAAATTGAGTTTCAAATAATAACAATAATAATTTTAAAAAATATCAATGGCATATCAAATCAAATTTAAATAAAAAAATGAATGCCTCTTTTGTATTTGCAGCCTTCTGAGGTAAATGTCAACATTACCTTTATCCACAGGCTAATACTCATCCATCCATCCATTTTCTACCGCTTATTCCCTTTTGGGGTCGCGGGGGTTGCTGGCGCCTATCTCAGCTACAATCGGGCGGAAGGCGGTGTACACCCTGGACAAGTCGCCACCTCATCGCAGGGCCAACACAGATAGACAGACAACATTCACACTCACATTCACACACTAGGGCCAAATTTAGTGTTGCCAATCAACCTATCCCCAGGTGCATGTCTTTGGAAGTGGGAGGAAGCCGGAGTACCCGGAGAGAACCCACGCATTCACGGGGAGAACATGCAAACTCCACACAGAAAGATCCCGAGCCTGGATTTGAACCCAGGACTGCAGGAACTTCGTATTGTGAGGCAGATGCACCAACCCCTCTGCCACCGTGAAGCCCTATCAATGGCATATAAAATCAAATTTAAATAAAAAATGAATGCCTCTTTTGTATTTGCAGCCTTCTGAGGTAAATGTCAACATTACCTTTTTCCACAGGTTAATACATTTGAAAATAAAATAACAATGAATAAATCAACCATTCAGGCCTTTTTACTGCTCAGTTAATGTCGGGGCTCGGGTGGGCGGGGTTTGTTGGTAGCGGGGGTGTATAGTGTAGCGGTCCGGAAGAATTAGTGCAGCAAGGGGTTCTGGGTATTTGTTCTGTTGTGTTTATGTTGTGTTACGGTGCGGATGTTCTCCCAAAATGTGTTTGTTATTTCTGTTTGGTGTGGGTTCACAGTGTGGCGCATATTTGTAACAGTGTTAAAGTTGTTTATACGGCCACCCTCAGTGTGACCTGTATGTTGTTGATCAAGTATGCCTTGCATTTACTTACATGTGTGTAGAAGCCACATATATATTATGTTTGCGAGGAGGAAAAACAGACTTGACGACAGGTTGTAGAGGACGCTAAAGGCAGTGCCTTTAAGGCACACCCCCCAATATTGTTGTCCGGGTGGAATTCGGGAGAATGTTTGCACTGGGAGATTTTCGGAAGGGACACTGATATTCGAGAGTCTCCCGGGAAATCGGTGAATGCGGTGTTACAGCGGTTCTTATGTTAATTTGATATTGCCTCAAGGGCGAAATGAAATTACACGGCGGGCCACATTTGGCCCACGGGCCAGAGTTCGACACCCATTCTCTAAAGCAGGGGTAGGGAACCTATGGCTCGGGAGCCAGATGTGGCTCTTTTGATGACTGCATCTGGCTCTCGGATAAATTTGAGCTGACATTGCTTAACACGATAAGTAATGAATAAATTTACTTGTAATCACAGTTTTAAAAATAACGTTAAAAATATAAAACATTCTCATGCATTTTTAATCCATCCATCCGGTTTTCTACCGCACCTGTTCAAGAAGTTGCGTTAATGGTAAGAAGTTGTTAATTTATTATTGGTTAGTGTGGGGCTTGCCCTCCTGGGGGTTCTGTAGACCACCAAGCACCGACATGAGAGCCTGTTTCAGGGTTACAATATTGTTTTATTTTTCAATAAGTCTCTCAATTGCTTTCCAGCAATTGTCTTTTTCTCTTTCGTTTTCGCTCGCGCTCTGGCTCCAGCCCCAACCCCGTCTCTCCTCCTGGCTGCTGCTTATAACAGAGCGACAGGTGATTAGATAACAACATCCAGGTGGGCCGTCTACGCACCTGTCGCTTATTCAGAGGCCGGTCCTGGCACACCCCAGTTCACTGCAGGCCGGCAGGCCACGCCCCCTCCACAGTTAGCTTCAGAATAACAATGTTATTACAAAGAATAAGAGACCTATTATACTCTAGAAATGTTGGTCTTACTTAAAAATGCACGCGTTTAGTTGTGTTCAGTGTTAAAAAAAATATTGTATGGCTCTTACGGAAATACATTTTTTAATATTTGGATTCTTGGCTCTCTCAGCCAAAAAGGTTCCCGACCCCTGCTCTGAAGAATGTGATCAGCTCTTGTCTGAACCAATCAAAAAGACAACGTCCCGATTCTTTTTCCAGGCAAGAACATTTGATTTGATTAATATCATAGATTTTATAAATGTTTTTATCGCAAACAATTACCCTTTTATGTCTGTGCCAGAGGAGCTTTAAAACAAAAATACATCATACATACGCTATATTGCCACAGGGTTGCGGAGTGTGTTTTCTAGGAATTTTTCCAAAACCGCATTGGTGATGTCACAAAGAATGCCCGGCTCTCAATCTCCATCTCCTATTCTAATTCATCCCAGAGGTGTTCTATCGGGGTCAGGTCAGGACTCTGTGCAAGCCAGTCAAGTTCATCCACACCAGACTCTGTCATCCATGTGTTTATGGACCTTTGCTTTGTGCACTGGTGCACAGTCATGCTGGAAGAGGAAGGGGCCCGCTCCAAACTGTTCCCTCAAGGTTGGGAGCATGGAATTGTCCAAAATGTTTTGGTATCCTTTCACTGGAACTAAGGGGCTAAGCCCAACTCCTGAAAAATAACCCCATACCATAAGTCCTGTTGTGTTTTTGTCTTTTCCCTGCCTTCTCTATTTTTTGTGTCAGTTTCTTTCCTCAGTCAATTAGGCACACCTCCAACTAATCGCTACCCGGTAGCATTTAAGCTCGTCACCGCCAGCTGGTCCCTGCCGGTTATTGTTTCCTGAACCTCGCACGTACATTTGTCTGCTTCTACTCATCTGTCCAGGTACGTTGCCTCTTCTTAATCCTGTTAATCTTGACCTCGTTGTGTTTTGTTTCCTAGCCACCTTGATTTAAAGAGGACTTTTGCTGCGCTTAGTGCGTCCTGGCTTTTCCCCCGCCGACCACTGAAGAAACTGTTTTCGTTAATATACATGGTGTGCACCTCTGCCCCATCGCCTATGGTTAAACCTTTTTTGGACTCATTAAATTGTCTAATTTTTGTAATTCAACCTTGCCTTCCGGACTCTGCATCCTGGGGTCAACTCCTTGATCAAATCATAACAAGTCCTTCTCCACCAAATTTCACACTCGGCACAATGCAGTCCGAAATGGCAACCTCCAAACCCAGACTCGTCCATCAGAATGCCAGGTGGAAAAATGTGACTCATCACTCCAGAGAAGGCGTGTCCACTGCTCTAGAGTCCAGTGGAGATGATGTTTACACCACTGCATCCCACGCTTTGCATTGGACTCGGTGATGTATGGCTTAGATACAGCTGCTCGACCATGGAAACCCATTCCATAACACTCTCTGCGTACTGTACGTGGGCTAATTGGAAGGTCACATAAAGTTTGGAGCTCTGTAGCAACAGACTGTGCAGAAAGTCTTTGCACTATGGGCTTCAGCATTCGCTGACCCCTCTCTTGTCAGTTTAAGTGGCCTACCACTTGGTGGCTGAGTTGCTGTTGTTCCCAAACTCTTCACTTTTCTTATAATAAAGTTGACTTTGGAATATTTCGGAGTGAGGAAATTTCACGACTGCATTTGTTGCACAGGTGGTTTCCTATGACACTTCCACGCTGGAAATCACTGAAAGCGGCACGTTCTTTTACAAATGTTTGTATAAACAGTCTCCATGGCTAAGTGCATGATTTTATACACCCGATTTTGATCATTTGGATGGGTGGCCGAATACTTTTGGCAACATAGTGTATAATTAAATGTATGCATTATTATTGGATATCCTTAGTAATTGATTCCACAAGGTCCGAAGAAAAACCCCAAAACTGAAAAAAAAAATCTTGTAATTCCATCCATCCATCCATTTTCTACCAGAGATCATTTGGAAGGGTGGCCAAATACTTTTGGCAAAATAGTGTATAATGAAATGTGTGTATTATTACTGGATATCCCTAGTAATTGATTCCACAATGTCCGAAGAAAAACCCCAAAACTGAAAAAAATATATATCTTGTAATTCCATCTATCCATCCATTTCCTACCACAGATCATTTGGAAGGGTGGCCAAATACTTTTGGCAAAATAGTGTATAATGAAATGTGTGTATTATTATTATTGGATATCCCTAGTAATTGATTCCACAAGGTCCGAAGGAAAACCCCAAAACTGAAAAAAATATATATCTTGTAATTCCATCCATCCATCCATTTTCTACCACAGATCATTTGGAAGGGTGGCCAAATACTTTTGGCAAAATAGTGTATAATGAAATGTGTGTATTATTATTATTGGATATCCCTAGTAATTGATTCCACAAGGTCGAAAGAAAAACCCCAAAACTGAAAAAAAAAATCTTGTAATTTCATCCATCCATCCATTTTCTACCACAGATCATTTGAAAGGGTGGCTTAATACTTTTGGCAAAATAGTGTATAATGAAATGTGTGGAAATGTGTGTATTATTATTGGATATCCCTCATAGTTGATTCCACAAGGTCCAAAGAAAAACTCCAAAACCTGAAATAAAATATTTCTTGTAATTCCATCCATCCATCCATTTTCTACCACGGATCATTTGGAAGGGTGGCCAAATACTTTTGGCAAAATAGTGTATAATGAAATGTGTGTATTATTATTATTGGATATCCCTAGTAATTGATTCCACAAGGTCCGAAGGAACAACCCCAAAACAGAAAAAATAAATCTTGTAATTCCATCCATCCATCCATTTTCTACCACAGCAAGTCGCCACCTCATCACAGGGCCAACACAGACAGACTGACAACATTCACACACTAGGGACAATTTAGTGTTGCCAATCCACAAAATCCCCAGGTGCATGTCTTTGGCTTGTAATTTCAATAAGAACGTAAATCCAATTGGTCCGACATGACAATATATACACAAAAACATTTTAAAAAGAAAAATATTTTACTTGCAAAAAAGCGAAATACATATAAATGATAAATGAAAAGTATTTTTTTTTACTTTTATTGAAGACTGTGATACGGGTTCTTTCTTGAATTCAATAGTTTTTCTCACCTTCTTAATCCAAGTGCTGGAACTCACAACTTGCTATGGCCCCACTGTTGATTGTTTTTCAGTCGTATTTAACAATACAATTTAAAAACGTGTTGTTATTGTACTGTATGTACATTTTTGGGGGGGCATTTCCATAGTATTTTTGCCTCTCTATACCTTTTTAGCCTGTGTGTCTTCCTGACTGTCCTCCAGGTCCAAACACTGTCTGCCACTGAGTCTGTGGACATAAAAGCATTTACCGTCTCCGAAGCTGATGAAAGGCAGGAAGAGGGTGGAGAGGACGCGGCCGAGTCCAGCGCGGTAATAACGGCCGGACAATTGCTTTTGAATATTTACCTTTCTTTTCCTCAACAATTGGATAGCCCTACAAGGTTGTGCGGCGGGGCGTAAAAAAGCCGGCTGGTGTGAGAGACACGAGCCGAACAAACGAGACAGCCGAGTGATGGAAGTGCAAAAATAGTCCACAGGGATAACAAACCAATGAAATTGTAAACCGTTAGGCGGGCGAAGTGGCTTCAGCTGAGGACACATAAATAGACATCTTTGGATGAACTAAGGCCATGTCTAAACAATGTCGTTTAACCCCTTAAACCAGGGGTGTCAAACGTACGGCCCGCGGGTCGGATCAGGCCCGCGAACAGGTTTCATCCAGCCCGCGGAATCCATCCATCCATCCATCATCTTCCGCTTATCCGAGGTCGGGTCGCGGGGGCAACAGCCTAAGCAGGGAAACCCAGACTTCCCTCTCCCCAGCCACTTCGTCCAGCTCTTCCCGGGGGTTCCCGAGGCGTTCCCAGGCCAGCCGATATGTCCCGGCAAGAAATCTGCGTTCAAAGGACTCCGGCTTATTAGTGATTCCCAAAGCCCAAAAAAAGTCTGCGGGCTATAGAGCGTTTTCCGTTCGGGCTCCAGTACTCTGGAATGCCCTCCCGGTAACAGTTCGAGATGCCACCTCGGTAGAAGCATTTAAGTCTCACCTTAAAACTCATTTGTATACTCTAGCCTTTAAATAGACTCCCTTTTTAGACCAGTTGATCTGCCGTTTCTTTTCTTTTTCTTCTATATCCCACTCTCCCTTGTGGAGGGGGTCCGGTCCGATCCGGTGGCCATGTACTGCTTGCCTGTGTATCGGCTGGGGACATCTCTGCGCTGCTGATCCGCCTCCGCTTGGGATGGTTTCCTGCTGGCTCCGCTATGAACGGGACTCTCGCTGCTGTGTTGGATCCGCTTTGGACTGGACTCTCGCGACTGTGTTGGATCCATTATGGATTGAACTTTCACAGTATCATGTTAGACCCGCTCGACATCCATTGCTTTCCTCCTCTCCAAGGTTCTCATAGTCATCATTGTCACCGACGTCCCACTGGGTGTGAGTTTTCCTTGCCCTTATGTGGGCCTACCGAGGATGTCGTAGTGGTTTGTGTTGTGGTTTGTGCAGCCCTTTGAGACACTAGTGATTTAGGGCTATATAAGTAAACATTGATTGATTGATTGATTGATTGATAGTCTTCCCAACGTGTCCTGGGTCTTCCCCGTGGCCTCCTACCGGTTGGACGTGCCCTAAACACCTCCCTAGGGACGTGTTCGGGTGGCATCCTGACCAGATGCCCGAACCACCTCATCTGGCTCCTCTCCATGTGGAGGAGCAGCGGCTTTACTTTGAGTTCCTCCCGGATGGCAGAGCTTCTCACCCTATCTCTAAGGGAGAGCCCCGCCACCCGGTGGAGGAAACTCATTTCGGCCGCTTGTACCCGTGATCTTATCCTTTCGGTCATGACCCAAAGCTCATGACCATAGGTGAGGATGGGAACGTAGATCGACCGGTAAATTGAGAGCTTTGCCATCCGGCGCAGCTCCTTCTTCACCACAACGGATCGGTACAACGTCCGCATTACAGAAGACGCCGCACCGATCCGCCTGTCGATCTCACGATCCACTCTTCCCCCACTCGTGAACAAGACTCCTAGGTACTTGAACTCCTCCACTTGGGGCAGGGTCTCCTCCCCAACCCGGAGATGGCATTCCACCCTTTTCCGGGCGAGAACCATGGACTCGGACTTGGAGGTGCTGATTCTCATTCCGGTCGCTTCACACTCATTCCGCTTCGCCAGCGGAATGAGTTTGCTAAATATAAAAATGAGCCGAAATTTTGGAATGAAAGAAACAGCTGTTCTGAATGTGTCCAGTAGATGTCACAATAGCAATTCTGTGTATCTTTGTAGAATAGAGCAGTGGTCCCCAACCACCGGGCCCCAAAAAAATGTATTAAAAAAAAAATATATATATATATATTATTATTATTTAATTTTATTTTTTTATTAAATCAACAAAAAAAACACAATATACACTTACAATTTGTGCACCAACCACAAAAACGTCCCTTTTTCATGACAAAGAAGAAAAAACGAAAAAAATAAATAAATAAAATAAAACGAACACCATACATCCCCCCCCCACCCCCACCCCCCACCCCCACCCCCCACCCCCTCCCCCCCAACACCCCCACCAACGGGACAAATTATTAAGCCTTGACCGGTCCGCGGATAAAAAAAACGGGACAAATTATTGAGCGTTGACCGGTCCGCGGATAAAAAAAACGGGACAAATTATTGAGCGTTGACCGGTCCGCGGATAAAAAAAAGGTTGGGGACCACTGTCGTAGTCACCGAAGGCAAATTTAAGTATCAATCCAATACCAAGTAGTTACATGATTATACATTGGTCATATTCAAAGTCCTCATGTGTCCAGGGACATATTTCTTGAGTTTGTAAACACAATATAATTTTTTTTTAAACGAAAAAAGATTTTCTGATGCTAAAAAATATTGATGTAATCAACTAGGTGCGCTGCTGTACTCGGTATCATTACAGTGGATGTTACGTGTAGATCCATTCAATGGCGCTTGTTTTCATTTTGACGGTGGGCCGTTACTTTTTAGAGGTGGTATAGTACCGAATTTGATTCATTAGTGTGGCGGTACTATACCAATACCGTACAACCCTATATCCACATGTGTTCATTCATAGATTTGATGCCTTCAGTAAAAAAAACAACTTAATAGTCATAACAATAAAGAAAACACATTAAATGAGAAGGTGTGTCCGGGCCACGGCCCGATTGGTACCGGGCCGCAGAAGAATTCTTTATTAAATTTTTTTTTTTAATTAAATCAACATAAAAAACACAATATACACTTACAATTCGTGCACCAACCACAAAAATGTCCCTTTTTCATGACAAAGAAGAAAAAACAAAAACAAAAAAAACAAAAAAAAACATGAGATATGTTTGATGAAACGTGATTATGTGCATGAGTGTAACTTGTATATGTACAATATGTGTATATGTATGTTTGTACAGTACTTTTGATATTTGTCTGTGTATGGTGCAATAATATGTGTGCATTATGTTCAATTTATTGCTTTTTGTGTGTTTTTGTTGTAGCTGTATGTAGAGATGGCGCCGCTGAAGTGGCAGCTCATTGCACCAGCTCTGTGCTCTTTTTTAATATATTTTATGTCTTTTGTGCGCTTTGATTAGTTTCTACCTCTCTTTCCATCGACCTTTTCTATCTGCACTGCAACAACATCATTATGGGTTGTTTCAAGTCCATTCTATCCTATTCTTATTACAGTGGTTCTCAACCTTTTTTCAATGATGTACCCCCTGGGAACATTTTTTTTTTAATTCAAGTACCCCCTAATCAGCGCAAAGCATTTTTGGTTAAAAAAAAAAGAGATAAAGAAGTAAAATACAGCACTATGTCATCCATTTCTGATTTATTAAATTGTATAACAGTGCAAAATATTGCTCATTTGTAGTGGTCTTTCTTTAACTATTTGGGAAAAAAGATAACAATAACTAAAAACTTGTTCAAAAATAAACAAGTGATTCAATAATAAATAAAGATTTCTACACATAGAAGTCATCATCAACTTAAAGTGCCCTCTTTGGGGACTCTAGAAAGAGGTTCCGCAGCCTCCGAAGCAGAACCTCCAGGTTCTTCCCTCAGACCGTAAGACTCCTGAACGCATCATAATGAAATTATCCCCTCAACTCCCCCCAAAATGGATTAACTTGCTGGAATAAAACAATATAACATACATCCATAAACGTGGACGAATGTGAAAAAGTGCAATATATTTAACTGTACATTAATATATTTATTTATTTATATATATTTATTTATATTTGTTTAATTATATGTGCACCTTATTGTTTTCTTCATCCTGCACTACCATGATCTTGTGTAACGAAATATTGTTCTTATCTATGCTGCAAAGGTCAAATTTGAACGACAATAAAAAGGAAGTCACAAAAAAAAGAAATCTTTAACATCAATATTTATGGAACATGTCCACCAAAAAATCTAGCTGTCGACACTGAATATTGCATTGTTGCATTTCTTTTTCACAGTTGATGAACTTACATTCATATTTTGTTGAAGTATTATTCAATAAATATATTTATAAAGGATTTTGGAATTGTAGCTATTTTTAGAATTTTTTTTTTTAATCTCACGTACCCCTTGGCACAGTGGGGGGGGGGGGGGGGTCCTTTTTATTTTTATTTTTTTCTTTGTCATGAAAAAGGGACGTTTTTGTCATGAAAGAGGGAGGTTTTTGTGGTTGGTGCACTAATTGTAAGTGTACATTTTGTGTTTTTTATGTTATGTTGATTTAATAAAAATAAAAAAAATTAAAATAAAAATGTTATTTATTTATTTTTTTTATTTTTATAAAAATGAATAAAAAATTATTCTGCGGCCCGGTGGTTGGGGACCAATGCCTTTGCATACATTCAAGTACCCCCATTTGAGAACCACTGCCCTACTATAAGACTTGAAAAAATTTATTGGTATTATGTTACAAGTCCGACAAGCAAATAGCACCGAGTTGGTGGCACAACAATCAGGTATAATCAGAATCAGAAAATCTTTTATTGCCATTGTTTGAGAACTGGTTCACAAACTAGGAATATTACCTGGCGACATAAAAGACATACAACACAGAATAGAATAACATGAGCTGTAATTGAGCTGCCAGATCAGATAAGACAGGCTTTTTAAAAATGTATAGATGAATAAAAAAACATGTATGTAAATCTTGCTCTTTGTTGATGTCATTTGCACATAAGTCACCTGTGACTGAGCAGGCGACTCCCCCCCCTGAGGGTGAGCATGCATACTATGTCCTAGCACACCAGTGTCGCCATGCATAACAACACAAGGAACTGGTTTGAGCCGGCAGAGAGACTGTCAAAGCAGATTACCGCGGGAGGCAACCTGCAGTAAAGCCATGTGTGCGCCTGCTGCAAGCCTGCCGACTCTGCGATGAAACCCCACTCAAAGTCAGCAAAAAATGTGTGAAGTAGTGTATAAGAAATATAATATATGCTTGGACCAATGGAGTGGATATTAGTGTCATGTTGAGAAGGACAAGTCCATCCATTCATCCATTTTCTACCGTGTATTCCCTTTATGGGCATGGGTGTCAAACTCTGGGCCGTGGGCCAAATTTGGCCCGCCGTTTAATTTCATTTGGCACTTGAGGCAATATGAAATTAACATTAGAGCTGGCCCGCCGCTAACACCACATTCACCCCTAATACTCTTACTTGCCAACCCTCCTGATTTTCCCGGAAGACTCCCAAAGTCGCCACCTGCGATGAGGTGGCGACTTGTCCAGGGTGTACCCCGCCTTCTGCCCGATTGTAGCTGAGATAGGCGCCAGCGCCCCCCGCCACCCCAAAAGGGAATAAGCGGTAGAAAATGGATGGATGGACTCCCAAAGTACAGTGCCCCTCCCAAATTGTATCCCGGACAACAATATTGGGAGTGGGTCTTAAAGGCATCGCCTTTGGCGTTCTCTACAACCTGTCGCCACGTCCACTTTTCCTCCATACAAACAGCGTGCCGTGCCTGTCACATAATATACGCGGCTTATACGCTCACTCAAGTGAATGCAAGGCATACTTGGTCAACAGCCATACAGGTCACACTGAGGGTGGCCGTATAAAAAATTTTAACACTGTTACAAATACGCGCCACACTGTGAACCCACACCGAACAAGAATGACAAACACATTTCGGGAGAACATCCACACCGTAACACAATCAATCAATCAATCAATGTTTACTTATATAGCCCTAAATCACAAATGTCTCAAAGGACTGTACAAACCATTACGACTACGACATCCTCGGAAGAACCCACAAAAGGGTAAGGAAAACTCACATTCAGTGGGCAGGGAGAATTCACATCCAGTGGGACGCCAGTGACAGTGCTGACTATGAGAAACCTTGGAGAGGACCTCAGATGTGGGCAACCTCCCCCCCTCTAGGGGACCGAAAGCAATGGATGTCGGGCATCCCTAGTTGAACAAATACCCGGAAGCCCTAGCAGCACTAACTCTTCCAAACTCACCAAACCCCGTCCACCTCAATCCCGCCGCCGAAAAGAGGCATTACATTTTTATTTAAATTTTGATATGCCATTGATAGTTTGATTATTATTATTATTTGAAACTCGATTGTGCATGTCACTATAAAGTTATATAAGCCTTGCTTGTTCAATATTCAATGCAAAACTTGTTTGGGTCCCTATTAAAAGGTTCATTTGTTCAACCTCGGCCTGCGGCTTTGTTCGGTTTTAAATTTTGGCCCACTCTGTATTTGAGTTTGACACCCCTGCTTTAGGGCATGGGTGTCAAACTCTGGCCCGCGGAGCAAATTTGGCCCGCCGTTTAATTTAATTTGGCCCTTGAGGCAATATGAAATTAACATTAGAGCTGGCCCGCCGGTAACACCACATTCACCACTAATACTCATACTTGCCAACCCTCCCGATTTTCCCGGGAGACTCCCAAAGTATAGTGCCCTTCCCTAAAATCTCCCTGGGCAACCATTCTCCCGATTTTCACCCAGGCAACAATATTGGGAGCGTGCCTTAAAGGCACTATCCTCTACAACAGTGGTCCCCAACCACCGGGCCACAGAAGAATATATATATATATATATATATATATATATATTTTTTTTTTTATTTATTTATTTTTTTTTAATTTATTTATTAAATCAACATAAAAACACAATATACACTTACAATTAGTGCACCAACCACAAAAACCTCCCTTTTTCATGACAAAAACTTCCTTTTTTCATGACAAAGAAAAAAAAAAATATATATATATATATATATCCATCCATCCATTTTCTACCGCTTATTCCCTTTCGGGGTCGCGGGGGGCACTGGCGCCTATCTCAGCTACAATCGGGCGTAAGGCGGGGTACACCCTGGACAAGTCGCCACCTCATCGCAGGGCCAACACAGAGAGACAGACAACATTCACACTCACATTCACACACTAGGGCCAATTTAGTGTTGCCAATCAACCTATCCCCAGGTGCATGTCTTTGGAAGTGGGAGGAAGCCGGAGTACCCGGAGGGAACCCACGCATTCACGGGGAGAACATGCAAACTCCACACAGAAAGATCCCGAGCCTGGATTTGAACCCAGGACTGCAGGACCTTCGTATTGTGAGGCAGACGCACTAACCCCTCTGCCACCGTGAAGCCCATATATATATATATATATAAAATAAAATTTAAAAAGAATTAATAAATAAATAAAATGATCCCCCCCTACCCCCACCCTCCTCCTTAAACGCTTGGCCCGAAGGCCAAATACCGAACACCGAATAACGAATGCAGTTTTTCACAATTTTTTTTATATTGCATAAATACCCTAAAAAAATATTTAGACATGTTTTTCAAATAAAGTAATTTTTTTTTTAATAATGACATTTTTTTAAAATATTCCAGTAGCCTTTGCTTTTCAAAAAAAGCACAAAGTTGTTCATTTATATTAGGCCTTCAAACAAAACATGCATTCCAAAAAAAAAATAAAGTGCATTAAAGTGGATAAACCCACAACAAATGAATTATTGTCCTTTTGGCAAAAGTCTGCTTAGCCACAGTAGATATGCTAATAATGTAAACAGAAGGCTCAAGTAAATATCAATTAAGTGTGTGCTTGTAACCTCATACACTTATGCAGGTACACAACATATCCCAACGTCACCACGTCACTGCACGTTGGTTGATTGCGTCACCGCGTCAAAAAATTGCGTCACACGCCACTATTCGGCCTTGTTTGTAACTCATTCCACCAAATGAGTTAAAAATCGGTTACCGATTAATCGGTGCATCCCTAATAGAAAGATAAGGGATTTCCCAGAATTAACCTAGTAAATGTGTCTAAAAACATCTGATGCAATCGCCTTTTTTTTTTTACTTGATTTTAATTTTTAATTTTTTTTTTAGCCCTTCGCTATCAATATCTTAAAACACAATTATTTCATCCTCGCTCAAATTAATGGGGAAATTGTTGTTTTCTCGGTCCGAACAGCTATTTTGTTGGAGGCTCCCATTAAAAACAATGTGAGGACGTCATCGTCTGTGACTTCCAGTAAAGGAAGTATTGTGAGGCAGATGCACTAACCCCTCTACCACCGTGCTGCCCTATTTAAGACTTGTTTAAATATATTCGGTTACCGATTAATCGGTGCATCCCTAATAGAAAGATAAGGGATTTTCCAGAATTATCCTAGTAAATGTGTCTAAAAACATCTGAATCCGTCCCAATGCAATCGCATTTTTTTTTTTTTACTTGATTTTTATTTTTTCATTTTTTTTTAGCCCTTCGCTATCAATATCTTAAAACACAATTCTTTCATCCTCGCTCAAATTAATGGGGAAATTGTTGTTTTCTCGGTCCGAATAGCTCTTTTGTTGGAGGCTCCCATTAAAAACAATGTGAGGACGTCATCGTCTGTGACTTCCAGTAAAGGAAGTATTGTGAGGCAGATGCACTAACCCCTCTACCACCGTGCTGCCCTATTTAAGCCTTGCTTAAATATATTCGGTTACCGATTAATCGGTGCATCCCTAATAGAAAGATAAGGGATTTCCCAGAATTATCCTAGTAAATGTGTCTAAAAACATCTGAATCCGTCCCAATGCAATCGCCTTTTTTTTTAACTTGATTTTTATTTATTTTTATTTTTTTTAGCCCTTTGCTATCAATATCTTAAAACACGATTCTTTCATCCTCGCTCAAATTAATGGGGAAATTGTTGTTTTCTCGGTCCGAATAGCTCTTTTGTTGGAGGCTCCCATTAAAAACAATGTGTGGACGTCATCGTCTGCGACTTCCAGTAAAGGAAGTATTGTGAGGCAGATGCACTAACCCCTCTACCACCGTGCTGCCCTATTTAAGCCTTGCTTAAATATATTCGGTTACCGATTAATCGGTGCATCCCTAATAGAAAGATAAGGGATTTCCCAGAATTATCCTAGTAAATGTGTCTAAAAACATCTGAATCCGTCCCAATGCAATCGCCTTTTTTTTTACTTGATTTTTATTTTTTTTTATTTTTTTTAGCCCTTCGCTATCGATATCTTAAAACACAATTATTTCATCCTCGCTCAAATTAATGGGGAAATTGTGGTTTTCTCGGTCCGAACAGCTCTTTTGTTGGAGGCTCCCATTAAAAACAATGTGAGGACGTCATCGTCTGTGACTTCCAGTAAAGGAAGTATTGTGAGGCAGATGCACTAACCCCTCTTCCACCGTGCTGCCCTATTTAAGCCTTGCTTAAATATATTCGGTTACCGATTAATCGGTGCATCCCTAATAGAAAGATAAGGGATTTCCCAGAATTATCCTAGTAAATGTGTCTAAAAACATCTGAATCCGTCCCAATGCAATCGCCTTTTTTTTTTTTACTTGATTTTTATTTTTTTATTTTTTTTTTAGCCCTTTGCTATCAATATCTTAAAACACGATTCTTTCATCCTCGCTCAAATTAATGGGGAAATTGTTTTTTCTCGGTCCGAATAGCTCTTTTTGTTGGAGGCTCCCATTAAAAACAATGTGAGGACGTCATCGTCTGCGACTTCCAGTACAGGCAAGGCTTTTTTATTAGCGACCAAAAGTTGTGAACTTTATCGTCGATGTTCTCTACTAAATCCTTTCAGCAAAAATATGGCAATATGCGAAATGATCAAGTATGACAAATAGAATGGACCTGCTATCCTCGTTTAAATAAGAAAATCGCATTTCGGTAGGCCTTTAAAGCCTGTAATGCTCCTTTAACAGGCTCTTTATCTGCGAGCAGGGATGATGAAACACACCACAACACCAACAGCGTGCGGAGGAATCACCCCCGCCCTTCCCTACTCGGCTGAACTGGTTCTGGCCAGTCTGAGGTGGTGCTCGGCGGCTGCATGAGGGAAACCCATGCAGGCTTAATCACATCCTCTCCTGAGTAATAATAACCAGTATCATCAGAACAAAGAGCAGAACCAAGTCATAAATGTGCTAACCACATGCTCATTATGAAGGAATGTAGGCTCGGACTCAAACAACTCTCTCCTGATCAACTTAATGTATCATCACATATATCAATACAAAAGCAAAGTATCAACTTAGGTTTGTATTATCAGTGTCAGTTATTTTATTGTATAAACAAGGAATACATTTTATTTTAGAATGCTGACATGACAGAAATGGCTGCACTTTGGACACCCCTGGCTTATATAAAAAGGCATCATTGCGGTTTATATGTATATTGCACTGCGATTTGGTGGCGACTTGTCCAGGGTGTACGCCGCCTTCCGCCCGAATGCAGCTGAGATAGGCTCCAGCAGCCCCTGCAACCCCAAAAAGGGACAAGCGGTAGAAAAAAGATGGATGGATGTATATTGCATTGGGATCTTATTTCAGTTGGATATGAACCTATGATAACACTTTAGTATGGGGAACATATTCACCATTAATTAGTTGCTTATTAAAGTAACAGAGACTTAATTTAGAGTTATTTGGACCCCAAAAGGGACAAGCGGTAGAAAATGGATGGATGGATAGACACTAGGGGAACATATGAGGTTTAGGGTTACTAATAAGCAATAAGTCTGATCTTATTGAGGGAAGACTCTTAGTTAATGGCTTACTGCTTGTAGAATAAGACCATGCAGAATAAGGCATTAATAAGTACTTAATAATGACTAAGTAAGAGCCAATATGTTACTATTTTGCATGTTAAAAAGGGACAAGCGGTAGGAAATGGATGGGTGCATGAATGGATGTATATTTCATCCATCCCATCCATTTTCTACCACTTATTCCCTTTTGGGGTCGTGGGGGGTGCTAGCGCCTATCTCAGCTACAATCGGGCGGAAGGCGGGGTACACCCTGGACAAGTCGCCACCTCATCGCAGGGCCAACACAGATAGACAGACAACATTCATTGGGATCTTATTTCAGTTGGATATGAACCTATGATAACACTTTAGTATGGGGAACATATTCACCATTAATTAGTTGCTTATTAAGGTATCAGAGACTTAATTTAGAGTTATTTGGACACCAAAAGGGACAAGTGGTAGAAAATGGATGGATGGATGGATGGATGGATGGATGGATAGACACTAGGGGAACATATAAGGGTTAGAGTTACTAATAAGCAATAATTCTGATATTATTGAGGGAAGACTCTTAGTTAATGGCTTACTGGTCATAGAATAAGACCATGCAGAATAAGGCATTAATAAGTACTTAATAATGACTAAGTAAGAGCCAATATGTTACTAATTTGCATGTTAAAAAGGGATGTTAAAGATTTGTTTTGTTTTTTTGGTAAAGAAATGTTTAGAATGAATCCAGATGAATCTCTATTACAATCCCCAAAGAGGGCACTTTAAGTTGATGTGTAGAAATCTTTATTTATAATTGAATCACTTGTTTATTTTTCAACAAGTTTTTAGTTATTTTTATATCTTTTTTTCCCAAATAGTTCAAGAAAGACCACTACAAATGAGCAATATTTTGCACTGTTATACAATTTGATAAATCCGAAACTGATGACATAGTGCTGTATTTTACTTCTTTATCCTGTTTTTTTCAACCAGAAATGCTTTGCTCTGATTAGGGCATGGGGTCAGGAACCTTTTCGGCTGAGAGAGCCATGAAAGCCGAATATTTTAAAACGTATTTTCGTGAGAGCCATATAACATCTTTTAAACACCGAATACAACTAAAAGCGTGCATTTTTAAGTAAGACCAACATTTTTAGAGACTAATAAGTCTCTAATTATTTTTAACAACACATTTTTTTCTTTAACTAACCGATAATAAATAACACACTTCTTAACATTAATGCGACTTCTTGAAATGCATGAGGATGTTTTATATTTTGAACGTTATTGCGGCGACTTGTCCAGGGTGTACGCCGCCTTCCGCCCGATTGTAGCTGAGATAGGCGCCATAACCACAACACCAGGGGGAGCTCCACAAACCACGTTAAACCCAGATTTCGATCTAACAAAGGTCTTAACTCATTCTCTTTCTATGCCACATCAATGTGGAATGCACTCCCAACAGGTATAAAAGTAAGTGCATCTCTATATTCCTTCAAAACCGCTCTAAAACAACACCTCCAGGCAACTTCAACACTTTACTAATACCCTCCTCCATTCACATCCCATCTCCCCGGATTATAAACAACTCAAATGTACTTCTAATGTATATACTTGTTCTTATGCTATGTGAACTCACTATGTTCTCTGCTGGCTGTACATATCCTACTAAATAAGACCTACACTGTTTCAATGTCCACATTTCTCTGTTGATGCAATTGTTGATGACTGAAGTTCTGATATCAACCAAAGCTCCTCATCCCACCCCCCGGATTGTAAATAATGTAAATAATTCAATGTACATACTATGATGATTAACTTGTGTGATGACTGTATTATGTTGATAGTATATATTTGTACCATGAATTGATTAACGTGGACCCCGACTTAAACAAGTTGAAAAACTTATTCGGGTGTTACCATTTAGTGGTCAATTGTACGGAATATGTACTGTACTGTGCAATCTACTAATAAAAGTATCAATCAATCAATCAATCAAGCGCCCCCCGTGACCCTAAAAGGGAATAAGCGGTAGAAAATGGATGGACATTATTTGTTTGTTTTTTTTGCCTTGGCCTCAGTCTGCACCCCCTCTCCAGGGCCCAGGCTAAGACCGATTATTTTATTGTATTTTAATCTTAAATTTTTTTTCTCCCCCCCCCCCTTGTTTACCTGTATCTCATCTTTTTTGTAAGGGGCGCTGGATGCCGGCAGACCCGTCAGCAATCCTGTTCTGTCTCCCTGTAATGTTTGTTTGATTTTGAATGGGATTGTGCTGAATATTGTAATTTTCCTGACGGAATAAATAAAGTACTATCTAATCTAATCTAATCTAATCTCTAGTCTATTTTTGACACTGTGAATACCAGAGGAATTATTCATTTCTTATCGTTTATTAGGCAATGTCAGCTAAGATTTATCTGAGAGCCAGATGCAGTTATCCGAAGAGCCACATCTGGCTCGGGAGCCGTAGGTTCCCTACCCCTGGATTTGGGGGTACTTGAATCCAAAAAAAAATGTTCAAAGGGGGAAATCACTGAAAAAAGGTTGAGAACCACTGGTATAGAGCATCAAATATACGGTAAGAAACATGACGAATGCACATAAACACAAAGAGTCTGACTTGAGTGTACAAAAAGCAATTTATTAAATGGCAAGTAAACACAGGAACGTGCTGTTCAGACAAAGGAGGGACATCACTGGAGTGTTCATGGGTAGAACAAGGCAAGTGTTGAGTTCACTTCAGGCATCCTTAAATGTCCCCAAAAAAAAAAAAAATGTCTCATTTATTGCAACTTCCCAGCAGCATCTCGGTGGATCTTGTTTCTTCACAGCGGGTGAATGTTCACTCCTTCATGTCATATCTCCTTTCCGTGCTCCTCCGCGCTGGCGGCGGGACTTCCCATCGCCATTGGCGGGAGCAGGCGGCCTCTCAGGCGGGCCTCCAGCTGCACCTGCGAGCCTCTCTACGGAGAGCCAGCGCGCGTCTTGTGGCTCCAAAAATCGGAGCCGATATTAAAAGAAAAGACGCCGGCGCCTCAGCGGAGTTTGAGCAGCTGCCGCAGCACGCCGGCGATCTGGAGGAACTTGTCCTTCTTCCTCTGCTTCAGCGCCATCAGGGCCCGGGCCGTCTCCTCCGGGTCGTGCGAGTAGGAGAAGATGCTCCTCACCCGCTCCTCCGCCTTCATGTCGCCCGTCTTCTGGAAGAGTCTGGTCAGCGCGTCCTGGCTGACGTGGTCGAAGATGTTGGCCACCGCCTTCTTGCGGTGCGCCGTGTGGAACATGTTGCCGCGGACGGTGGGGCTGACGCGGCGGCAGTCTGAGGACACGTAGGTGGACATTTCGCCTCTTGTGTGTCGGGGGGTGGGGCCGGTTGTGCTTCTGAGGCCGGGAGGTGAAGTGCGTGGAGGAGACGAGAGCTCCGCGCTTTTATGCTGCTGTGGGCGGGGCCAGCGCTGGTGACGTCAGCAGTCAGGAAGCAGAAAGACGAGGCGTCGTCTGCATGGCGGCTATAACATGCAAACCTCTTCCTTTTCTTTCAAATTGACGTCTTTTATAGCAGGGGTCACCAAACTTTTTGAAACCAAGAGCTACTTATTGGGTACTACCGCTTATTCCCTTTTAGGGTCTCAGCTACAATCGGGCGGAAGGCGGCGTACACCCTGGACAAGTCGCCACAATAACGTTCAAAATATAAAACATTCTCATGCATTTCAAGAAGTCGCATTAATGTTAAGAAGTATGTTATTTATTATTGGTTAGCTTCAGAAAAAATGTGTTGTTCAAAATTATTTTAGACTCTAAAAATGTTGGTCTTACTTAAAAATGCACACTTTTAGTTGTATTCAGTGTTTAAAAGATGTTATATGGCTCTCACGAAAATACATTTTAAAATATTTGGCTATCATGGCTCTCTCAGCGGGCTTCACGGTGGCAGAGGGGTTAGTGCGTCTGCCTCACAATACGAAGTTCCTGCAGTCCTGGGTTCAAATCCTTTCTGTGTGGAGTTTGCATGTTCTCCCCGTGAATGCGTGGGTTCCCTCCGGGTACTCCGGCTTCCTCCCACTTCCAAAGGCATGCACCTGGGGATAGGTTGATTGGCAACACTAAAATTGGCCCTAGTGTGTGAATGTGAGTGTGAATGTTGTCTGTCTATCTGTGTTAGCCCTGCGATGAGGTGGCGACTTGTCCAGGGTGTACCCCGCCTTCCGCCCGATTGTAGCTGAGATAGGCGCCGGCGCCCCCCGTGACCCCGAAAGGGAATAAGCGGTAGAAAATGGATGGATGGGTCTTTTATAGCAGGGGTCACCAACCTTTCTGAAACCAAGAGCTACTTATTGGGTACTACCGCTTATTCCCTTTTAGGGTGGCGGGGAACCGCTGGCGCCTATCTCAGCTACAATCGGGCGGAAGGCGGCGTACACCCTGGACAAGTCGCCACAATAACGTTCAAAATATAAAACATTCTCATGCATTTCAAGAAGTCGCATTAATGTTAAGAAGTATGTTATTTATTATTGGTTAGCTTCAGAAAAAATGTGTTGTTAAAAATAATTAGAGACTTATTAGACTCTAAAAATGTTGGTCTTACTTAAGAATGCACACTTTTAGTTGTATTCAGTGTTTAAAAGATGTTATATGGCTCTCACGAAAATACATTTTAAAATATTTGGCTTTCATGGCTCTCTCAGCGGGCTTCACGGTGGCAGAGGGGTTAGTGCGTCTGCCTCACAATACGAAGTTCCTGCAGTTCTGGGTTCAAATCCTTTCTGTGTGGAGTTTGCATGTTCTCCCCGTGAGTGCGTGGGTTCCCTCCGGGTACTCCGGCTTCCTCCCACTTCCGAAGACATGCACCTGGGGATAGGTTGATTGGCAACACTAAATTGGCCCTAGTGTGTGAATGTGAGTGTGAATGTTGTCTGTCTATCTGTGTTGGCCCTGCGATGAGGTGGCGACTTGTCCAGGGTGTACCCCGACTTCTGCCCGATTGTAGCTGAGATAGGCGCCAGCGCGACCCCAAAAGGGAATAAGCGGTAGGAAATGGATGGATGGATGGGTCTTTTATAGCTGGGGTCACCAACCTTTCTGAAACCAAGAGCTACTTATTGGGTACTACCGCTTATTCCCTTTTAGGGTCGCTGGCGCCTATCTGAGCTACAATCGGGCGGAAGGCGGCGTACACCCTGGACAAGTCGCCGCAATAACGTTCAAAATATAAAACATTCTCATGCATTTCAAGAAGTCGCATTAATGTTAAGAAGTATGTTATTTATTATTGGTTAGCTTCAGAAAAAATGTGTTGTTAAAAATAATTTTAGACTCTAAAAATGTTGGTCTTACTTAAAAATGCACGCTTTTAGTTGTATTCAGTGTTTAAAAGATGTTAAATGGCTCTCACGAAAATACATTTTAAAATGTTTGGCTTTCATGACTCTCTCAGCCGAAAAGGTTCCTGACCCCTGCCCTAATCAGAGCAAAGCATTTTTGGGGCATTAATGCCAAGGGCTACCAGTTTGATACACACTTAAATAAATTGCCAGAAATAGCCAATTTTCTCAATTTACCTTTAATAAATAGATCTATAGGCTTCACGGTGGCAGAGGGGTTAGTGCGTCTGCCTCACAATACGAAGTTCCTGCAGTCCCGGGTTCAAACCCAGGCTCGGGATCTTTCTGTGTGGAGTTTGCATGTTCTCCCCGTGAGTGCGTGGGTTCCCTCCGGGTACTCCGGCTTCCTCCCACTTCCAAAGACATGCACCTGGGGATAGGTTGATTGGCAACACTAAATTGGCCCTAGTGTGTGAATGTGAGTGTGAATGTTGTCTGTCTATCTGTGTTGGCCCTGCGATGAGGTGGCGACTTGTCCAGGGTGTACCCCGCCTTCCGCCCGATTGTAGCTGAGATAGGCGTCAGCGCCCCCCGCGACCCCAAAAGGGAATAAGCGGTAGAAAATGGATGGATGGATGGGTCTTTTATAGCAGGGGTCACCAACCTTTCTGAAACCAAGAGCTACTTATTGGGTACTACCGCTTATTCCCTTTTAGGGTGGCTGGCGCCTATCTCAGCTACAATCGGGCGGAAGGCGGCGTACACCCTGGACAAGTCGCCGCAATAACGTTCAAAATATAAAACATTCTCATGCATTTCAAGAAGTCGCATTAATGTTAAGAAGTATGTTATTTATTATTGGTTAGCTTAAAAAAAAAAGTGTTGTTAAAAATAATTTTAGACTCTAAAAATGTTGGTCTTACTTAAAAATGCACACTTTTAGTTGTATTCGGTGTTTAAAAGATGTTATATGGCTCTCACGAAAATACATTTTAAAATATTTGGCTTTCATGTCTGTCTATCTGTGTTGGCCCTGCGATGAGGTGGCGACTTGTCCAGGGTGTACCCCTCCTTCCGCCCGATTTTAGCTGAGATAGGCGCCAGCGCGCCCCCCGCGACCCCGAAAGGGAATAAGCGGTAGAAATAAAAAGAAAAGAAATAAAAATGAGTGACTCAGTATTTAATTTCAAAAAGAACATGTCACAATGTATTTTAAAAAGTTATGTGAACTAGAAATGTATGTTTGTTTGGTTAAATGTTGTATTTAGAAGGTATGTATGTTTATCTATATCCAAAAAAGTGCATGTGTGTAAGTATATATTTTTGTATTATTTGTGAAAGGGCAACTTAAATGTAAATGCTGAATGACTATATTTATTTTTGTATTTCAAAATTATTAGAAAAGGTAACTTAATTGAATGTAAAAAAAATTATGTTGGGCATATAAGCTTTTTTGCTTCTGCCTGTTTCAGTCATCTTATTTATTTTTGAATCGTGATCCATGTTTGAATATATTTTTGTTAGACTGAAAATAAATTGAAACTGAAACTGAAAAAACAAAAAATTAATTGATCGGTTTAAAAAAGGAGAAAACACGAAAAAAAAGAAAATTAAATTTTGAAACATAGTTTATCTTCAATTTCGACTCGTTAAAATTCAAAATTCAACCTGAAAACATGAATAGAAAAACTGGCTAAGTCGAATCTTTTTGAAAAAATTAAAAAAAAGAATTTATAGAACATCATTAGTAATTTTTCCTGATTAAGATTAATTTTAGAATTTTTACGACATGTTTTGAATAGGTTAAATTGCAGTCATAATGCCACCATTTTTTACATACAGCTAGCCTAAATAGCATGTTAGCATCGATTAGCTTGCAGTCATGCCGTGAGCAAATATGTCTGATTAGCACATAAGTCAATAACATCAACAAAACTGACCTTTGTAAATTCGTTGACTTTATCGTTGGAAATGCATCTGCTTTGAGTGTCGCAGGATATCCACACATCTCTGTGCCATCTCTGTCGTAGCATCGCTATCGTCGGTAAAGTGTGCAGAACAAACGAGGGACTTTCGTATCTTTTCACCACTGGTGCAACTTGAATCCGTCGATTGGTATGTGTTTGTTTGGCATTAAATGTGGGTGGAGGGAAAGGCTGGATGCAAATATAGCTACAAATGAGGCATACTGATGCAACATGTACATACAGCTAGCCTAAATAGCATGTTAGCATCGATTAGCAAGCCGTGATATTTCTGATTAGCACACTCCACGTAGGTCAATTTGAATCTGTCTCTGTTAGTGTTGTTACAGCCTCCGACAACAGACCGACGAGGCATAATGTCTCCAAGGTACGGAAAACCGTCGAAAAAACGGAAAAGAACAGAGCTGATTTGACTTGGTGTGTGTAATGAAAGGTCATTGCTCCATCAGCGAACAATTGAAAGGCGTTTCAATCGCCAAATTCACCCTTTTAGAGCACGGAAATCGGTTAAAAAAACATATGGTCTTTTTTCTGCAACATCAAGGTATATATCAGGGGTCGGCAACCTTTACCTCTCAAAGAGCCGTTTCAACCCGTTTCACAAAATGAGGAAGACAACGGGAGCCGCAACTATTCTCGCCAATATCTGCTGGTGGTCACCCAGATGACAAGAACAAGGGCATGCTTTGAAGCCATTGCCTTAAACACATTCAACAACATGTACAAACTGCTTGCCCATCCAGCAACATGTTGTGAGAGGCTTCCACAGATGCACGCGCACGACTGGAAGGCATACTGGGTGACGCAGAGTACACTGACGGTTGTGATATAAACAACTTTAACACTCCTACTAATACACGCCACATTGTCAACCCACACAAAAGAGGTATGACAAACACATTTCAGGAGAAAATCCTCACAGTAACACAACATAAACGCAACACAACCAATACCCAGAATCCTTTGCATCCATGACAATTCCTGACTATGTTACACACCCCCGCGAGTACCAAACCCCGTCCACCTCAACCACGCAGGGGGGGTTGGTGCCCGCGGGGTGTATAACATAGTGTGATGTCCGGGAGAGGCATTGAATTCCGGAATCTCCCCGCAACAATCTGGGGGGTCGGCGATTGTGCAGCCAAGCCGCATTAGAGTTGCCAAAGAGCCGCATGCGGCTCCGGAGCCGCGGGTTGCCGACCCATCCATCCATCTTCTTCCGCTTATCCGAGGTCGGGTCGCGGGGGCAACAGCCTAAGCAGGGAAACCCAGACTTCCCTCTCCCCAGCCACATCGTCTAGCTCTTCCCGGGGGATCCCGAGGCGTTCCCAGGCCAGCCGGGAGACATAGTCTTCCCAACGTGTCCTGGGTCTTCCCCGTGGCCTCCTACCGGTTGGACGTGCCCTAAACACCTCCCTAGGGAGGCGTTCGGGTGGCATCCTGACCAGATGCCCGAACCACCTCATCTGGCTCCTCTCGATGTGGAGGAGCAGCGGCTTTACTTTGAGTTCCTCCCGGATGGCAGAGCTTCTCACCCTATCTCTAAGGGAGAGCCCCGTCACACGGCGGAGGAAACTCATTTCGGCCGCTTGTACCCGTGATCTTATCCTTTCGGTCATGACCCAAAGCTCATGACCATAGGTGAGGATGGGAACGTAGATCGACCGGTAAATTGAGAGCTTTGCCTTCCGGCTCAGCTCTTTCTTCACCACAACGGATCGGTACAACGTCCGCATTACTGAACACGCCGCACCGATCCGCCTGTCGATCTCATGATCCACTCTTCCCCCACTCGTGAACAAGACTCCTAGGTACTTGAACTCCTCCACTTGGGGCAGGGTCTCCTCCCCAACCCGGAGATGGCATTCCACCCTTTTCCGGGCGAGAACCATGGACTCGGACTTGGAGGTGCTGATTCTCATTCCGGTCGCTTCACACTCGGCTGCGAACCGATCCAGTGAGAGCTGAAGATCCCGGTCAGATGAAGCCATCAGGACCACATCATCTGCAAAAAGCAGAGACCTAATCCTGCGGTCACCAAACCGGAACCCCTCAACGCCTTGACTGCGCCTAGAAATTCTGTCCATAAAAGTTATGAACAGAATCGGTGACAAAGGACAGCCTTGGCGGAGTCCAACCCTCACTGGAAACGTGTCCGACTTACTGCCGGCAATGCGGACCCCTGATATATATTGACGCTTACATAGGTGGGGTGATAATGTTCCCCTTTAATGTATTTTCCCCGAAACGGACACAGTAGATGTTGCCACTATGTTCTTGTAAGCATTTCTGGAAAAGAAAACTGTAATTGATTATGAGTTCAAATGGGAGTTTTTCAAGTGGTGTTTACTTCTCATGTTGACTTGGCCGATGCTGATAACACGGAGAGGCGTTCCCCCTTCACGCAGACTCACAACTTTGGCCGTAAACAGCAAGGGTGTAAAATGTGGGAGGTGTTTTTTTTCTGCACTTAGCTTTGCCCACTCAGTGCCTTAAAAGGAAAAAATAAGTCTTGCCCGATGGCAATAAGTGACTCAGGAAGTGTATTTTTTTCCGGAGGGTGAAGGTCATGCACAGTATGCCCGGCATGTGCCATTGACTTGTCTGCTCAGTAAAACAATGAACCAGGAATCCTTGCAGGGTTTGAAGTGGAATGAGGTCCGGATCCTACAGGCAATGTGTCGCCACAGGATATGTGTCTGTCTACAGCTGGAGACACGAAATGTCACTGCACCTCTGCAAAAAAAAACGAAGAGTATTCAAATGGTATATTTATGACCCTTGGGCTAAAGGATCGCACAATGAGATATCAGCGAGAAGACGGAAGACAGAGCCTTGAACTGTTGACCCTGTTCTCCTGTGCACACCAAACATTTATGCTTTATCTTAATAAAAGCTGCACTAAATTTAAACAGGGGACAGAGTCATGTTGTTTAACTGGGAGGAGGATTCTCCAGAGCTAGGTCTTATCTCCTGTGTACGGATGTAACCTCTTCCATAGATTTTCAGCTAATATTGGATCACTTAGAATAGAAAACTCACTAAAAATAGAATCAGATGAAAAATGTTGATGACTACATATTTGAAGTTCTACATTCAGCCTAGCATGTATATCAGCTTTTGAAATGGCTAAAATTGTTTTATTAGACGTGCCCCTGCAGTTTGCTAATCAACAAAAATCTTACGTAAGACGACTGCTGTAAATGTTTTTTACAGTCTGAGGGCGTAGGATAAGGTGCGCAGTTCAATGAACCGGTGTGGGATATACTGTAGTAAAGACGATACTGTTTTTGCGATTAGTCATGTTATGGTATCAGAGGTCATTGGTCCCTATTTCTTCACTAACTAAGTGAGGAATTGTATCATTTTAATAATAACCTCAGTGTTAGAGTCTTGGTCAAGTGAGGGTGACCCCAGGATGCAGAGACTGGAGACAAGGTGGAATTACAAAAAATGTAAAAATTTAATTAGACAAAAAGAGATAACTAAGGGTGATGGGGGCAGAAATGCACACCATGTAATCTGGACGAAATAGGTTCGCCAGAGGTCGGCAAGAGCAAGGGCCAGGGCACACTGAGCAGGGAAAGAGTCTTATTCCCTTTGGTTTCACGGGGGGTGCAGGTGCCTATCTCAGCTACACCCTGGACAAGTCGCCACCTCATCACCGGGCCAACACAGATAGACAGACAACATTCACACTCACATTCACACACTAGGTCCGATTTAGTTTTGCCAATCAACCTATCCCCAGGTGCATGTCTTTGGAGGTGGGAGGAAGCCGGAGTAGCCGGAGGGAATCCACGCAGTCTCGGGGAGGACATGCAAACTTCACACGGAAAGATCCCGAGCCCGGGATTGAACCCAGGATTACTCAGGACCTTTGTATTGTGACGCAGACGCACTAACCCCTCTTTCACCAAGAGTCCAACAAAATAAGTCCCTTTACCTCAGGGGGACTAGGAAATAAATACACAAGAGGTTAGGGAATTCAGGACAAAGTAGCGAATAGTACCAGGTCTGGTGAAGCAGGTGCATGCACAAGAGGAGTTCTGGATACAATAACCGGCAAGGCCAAGCTGACAGTGACGAGCCTAAATACTGGTGCGCTATTTGCGAGCAGGTGTGCTTCAAGTACCGCCCCTCGCCGAGGACGAATCACTAAATACACAGGTGCAGACAAATGAGAAGGCAGGAAAACACAAAAAACACAACACTTAGGTCTAAATAATTTCTCTAAGTCATTTTTAATCTCTAAGAGGACCTTAAACTTTAAACAGTAAGACTTAATCCTTCATTCATCCATCTACGTCCAGTACCTGCTTGGGGGCAGAAGCCTGAGTAGAGAGCTAGCCCAGACTTTCCTCTTCTCAGCGACTTCGTCCAGTTCTTCCAGGGAAGTGTTCTAAGGACACTGCTTGAAATAGTCAGTCAATGGTGTCCTAGATGTTGTCCAAGGTCTCCATCTGTTTTGAAGTGCCTGGAACACCTCCCCTACGGAAACGCCCAAATGGCCCAAGCCACCTTTACTGCAGGCTCCTCTTGACCCAGAGGAGCAACAGCTCGACTCTGATGACCGGGGCTTCTCACCTTATCTCTTAAAGGGAAGACCAGATACCTTGCAGAGGAGAGAAATGTAGGTCACTACCTAGAGCTGGTGACCATAGATGAGGGTGGGCACGAAGAAATACTGATCGCCTTCTTCTTCCGACAAACTGATGCCCCAATCGGTCTGTTGATCTCCCACTCCATTTCGAACAATATCCCAAGATATCCTTAGGCTCTTCCACTTGGAGCAGGTTTATATCGCTGACCTGGAGAGGGCACTACAGCCTCTGTTTATTGTCATTATAGAACGATTGTAATGTGATTGCTCTGAGTAATAACTGATATATTTTATGACAATAACAAAGTAGAAAAGCCAATTCGATGCGATCCTCCCCCTTGAAAGTAATTTATGACTGTCAGGCTTGTCCCTGACAGTTTGGCTATGTTAGTTTTTTCCTCTGCCTTTGTCTTGAGTTCCTGTCAGCACTCTTATTTTGGTAATTTCCTGATTTTCTCCCTGAGGGGGTTTTCCCCTCAGCTGTGGCTGATTGGCACCTGGCCACACCTGGTGTCAATCAGCCAGAAAATATTTAGATCTGCTTTCTCCTCCAGTCAGTGCTGGATTATTGTCGCTCCTACCGGTTGTTTGTCGCTAATACCTCTTGTCGTTCCTACTTGTCGTTGTCAGTGCGGTAAGCTGCTGCTGTCTCCTAGCTTCTTGTTTTGCAGTTTCCTGTTAGCCGTTAGCTATTCCCAGTTTTCCTGTTTGCTGGATCCCTGTTCCCTGTTTCCAGTTTGACATCCTATGTCCTGGTTTGTGTTCTTTTCGTTATTTTTGAAGATTAAATCATGTTTACCTATTCTATGCATGCCACCATCTCTGCATCTTGGGGTTAGTCACCAAAAACTTGTCACAATGACAGTCATCATCAGTGTGATTTCAAATAAATCTAGACTTATATAAATAATAAAGTTGTCAGGTTTAAACACTGATGACATCGTTTAATCAGGACAAGAAGCAAATAATCAAACAAAGACAGAATTAAATTTGGCTTAATTTGAGGAGAAACGTCTGGTCTGTACTCTTGTACAGTCTCCAGCATGCTCTGGCGAAAGATTGTGCGCCTCCTCCTTTATTTGGACTTTCCCTGACCACATGTCAACAGCTGCTTCCAAAGGGACGGGGTCGTAAACCGTTCACAGAAATGGTCGTACAACAGTTCTAAGAAGAGGTTTGTAAAACAGTTCAAAAAGAGGTTCGTAAAACAGTTCAAAAAGAGGTCGTCTGGAAATTGGCCGGATCCTGCTTTCTCCCCGCCCTGTAGTTCTTGGGTTAAAACAATATCGTTATGTTGATTACAATACACGAAAGAAACAGAACCACCTTTATGTTCTTCCCCCCTACTAGAGATGCGCGGTTTGCGGTCTCATCTGCGGAGTACGCGGGTGACATGACAAAAAAGTAGATTTTAATTAGATTCAGGCAGGGTGGCGGTTGAATCATCCGGAAATATTTGATATACATGGTTCTGGGATCGGTATCCTTTGGCATTCAAAAAGCCATTTAAGACACGTGTCACAAAGCGAAGTAGACAATAGGAGACGCTAATATTCTCTAGAATGACTACCAACAGTCACCCAGATAATAAGTATTAGGGCGTGCTATGAAGCCATTGGCTTTGTCGCCCTCTACAACATGTACGATCTGCTTGTCAGTCCAACAACATGTTGTGTGTGGCTTCCGCGGCAACACGCACACGACTGCAAGGCATACTGGGTGACAAAGAGTACACTAATGGTTGTGATATAAACAATGTTAACACTCTTAGTAATATGCGCCACGCTGTAAAGCCACACCAAACAAGATTATCAAACACATTTCGGGAGGACATCCTCCCAGTAACACAATATAAACGCAACACAACAAATACCCAGAATCCTTTGTATTAATGACACTTCCTGACTTTATTTGGGGGTGCGGGGGTGTAAAATATATTCAGGTAGTGTCACGGATACAAAGGATTCTGGGTATTTGTTGTGTTGCGTTTAGGTTGTGTTACTGTGAGGATGTTCTCCCGAAATGTGTTTGTCAATCTTCTTTGGTGTGGATTCACAGCATGGCGCTTTTTAGTAAGTGTTAAAGTTGTTTATATCACAACCATCAGTGTACTCTGTATCACCCAGTATGCCTTTCAATCTTGTACGTGTGATTAGGGAAGCTGCACACAACATGTTGCCAGACTAACAATCGGTGTGTACAATGTTTTTGAAGGTGTCAAAGGCAATGGCTTCACTGCACGCCCATATCCTTGTCATCAGGATGAACGCCAATTGGATTATTGCGAGAACGTTAGCGGCTCCAATTGTCTTCGTTACTCTGTGAAACGGGTTTAGACAGCGGGCGGATGCGTTTCTGATAAAATGTTGGTTCGGGTGGACGGCGGGTGGATGACGACTTTTGTGACGCGGTTGCGGATGATATAATTGCCTATCCGCGCATCTCTACCCCCTACACCAGGGGTCGGGAACCTTTTTGGCTGAGAGTGCCATCCAAGCTAAAATATTTTAAAAAGTATTTCCGTGAGAGCCGTATGATATTTTTAACACTGAATACAACAGGTTCAAACACCGATGACATCTATTAAACAGACAAGAAGCAAGGAATTAAACAGAGACTGGATTCAATTTAGCTCAATGAGGAGAAACACATCGACCCTGTACCCTTGTGCATCGCGTCCCACGCTCTGATAAGAGGATTCTACGCCTCTTCTTTTATTTGGACTTTCCCAGATTACAACTAAATGCGTGCATCTTATTCTTTTAAATAACATTGTTATTTTGAAGGTAACCAATAATAAATAAAATACCTTTCACCATTAATGCGACTTCTTGAACAGGTGTGATAGAAACGGATGGATGGAAGTTCTGATTTCAACCAAAGCTCCTCATCCCACCCCCCGGATTGTAAATAATGTAAATAATTCAATGTATATACTATGATGATTAACTTGTGTGATGACTGTATTATGTTGATAGTATATATTTGTACCATGAATTGATTAACGTGGACCCCGACTTAAACAAGTTGAAAAACTTATTCGGGTGTTACCATTTAGTGGTTAATTGTACGGAATATGTACTGAACTGTGCAATCTACTAATAAAAGTATCAATCAATCAATCAATGGGTGGATTAACATGTATGAGAATGTGTGGAGAGACGGAGGAGGCGGGGACGGGGACTGCGCGGGGAGGCGGGATGTGCCGGGAGCGACGCCACAATCGAGTTCAGGTGCGTGGATGGCGCACCCATACACAATCAATTAATCTCCTCTCGCTGAATAAAAGGGCAGCAGCAGAGTAGGGTGAGGCAGAAGGAGTTGGAGAGCTTGCAGCAGTGCCTGAAGAGCGAAAGCGAAAGAGAGCAAGACGCGGACAACAACGACCGAGGAGCGAGCAGAGGAGGAAGGAGCTGAAAAATTACCCGACCGCAGACAAGCTTTTATTGAGAAATAAACAAGAGTCAAACCTGCTCCAGCCTGTCCTTCCTTGATGGTCATGGGAACCCGCACGACGGCGAGAGTCCGTCACAAAATGTTTTATATTTTGAACGTTATTTTTAACACTGGAATTATCAATTACTTATCGTGTTAGGCAACGTCAGCTAAGATTTATCTGAGAGCCAGATGCAGTCATCAAAAGAGCCATAGGTTCCCTACCCCTGCCCTACACAGTGGAGTTTTACAAGCCTTCTTCTTCAATCAATCAATCAATCAATCAATGTTTACTTATATAGCCCTAAATCACTAGTGTCTCAAAGGGCTGCACAGACCACCACGACATCCTCGGTAGGCCCACATAAGGGCAAGGAAAACTCACACCCAGTGGGATATCGGTGACAATAATGACCCAGTGGGACGTCGGTGACAATGATGACTATGAGAACCTTGGAGAGGAGGAAAGCAATGGATGTCGAGCGGGTCTAACATGATACTGTGAAAGTTCAATCCACAATGGATCCAACACAGTCGCGAGAGTCCAGTCCAAAGCGGATCCAACACAGCAGCGAGAGTCCCGTTCACAGCGGAGCCAGCAGGAAACCATCCCAAGCGGAGGCGGATCAGCAGCGCAGAGATGTCCCCAGCTGATACACAGGCGAGCAAGTTTTTGCTTCTCACCCGGCACTCAATGTAACACAAAATTTTTGTGATAACTTCGAAACAATTATTCTAACAAGAGTAGAATGCAGTATAAGCGATGGGACAAACAAAAAGCTCGGCGGAGGCCAGTAGAGCGAGCTCTGATTTGGGTCCAAGTCCAGCAAGGTACAAATGCCACAGTGAGAGTACGCCCTAAATGATTCATAGGGGCATCATCAGGACTAATGCTGGCTAATGACTGTTTGTAGTTGAAATGAAAATAATGTACGGCCTGTGTTTACAGCTGACATTTAGGCCTTACGGGAATATGTGGCATGCAGCAAACGCCCAGTGGGTCGGCTTGGCAGAGGTCTGCTTATGTAACAGGAGCACGGGAAGTGAAGGACATCTGGACAAGCGGGAGTCTCCATGGAACATGTTTTTGCATGTTTATCACAGGATATTAAAGTGAAAATTATCTTGCCGCTTTTAAATTGCAAAAACACATGTTTTGGAACAACTTCAAAGATTCTTCATTGTCATTTTTTTTTCCCCCACTGCTGGCTTGTGGAGATCAGGTAACCGGAGATTTGCTCGACAAGTGAATCATTGAAGTCCCATACAAAATTGCGGGACTATGTGCCTGATCATTCAAAGGTTAACGTGTACTAAAAAAAATGTGCAAACTCGATAGCGCACACAGTTTTTCTGTTAAACTCGTAGGCGGTTGAGATTGCGTCTTTTAATCAATCGATCGCTCAATCAATCAATGTTTATTTATATAGAAGTAGAAGTAGAAGCAGTAGAAGCACTTAAGTCTCACCTTAAAACTCATTTGTATACTCTAGCCTTTAAATAGACTCCCTTTTTAGACCAGTTGATCTGCCGTTTCTTTTCTTTTTTCTCCTATGTCCCACTCTCCCTTGTGGAGGGAGTCCGGTCCGATCCGGTGGCCATGTACTGCTTGCCTGTGTATCGGCCTGGGGACATCTCTGCGCTGCTGATCCGCCTCCGCTTGGGATGGTTTCCTGCTGGCTCCGCTGTGAACGGGACTCTCGCTGCTGTGTTGGATCCGCTTTGGACTGGACTCTCGCGACTGTGTTGGATCCAATATGGATTTAACTTTCACAGTATCATGTTAGACCCGCTTGACATCCATTGCTTTCGTCCACTCCAAGGTTCTCATGGTCATCATTGTCACCGACGTCCCACTGGGAATGAGTTTTCCTTGCCCTTATGTGGGCCTACCGAGGATGTCGTAGTGGATTGTGCAGCCCTTTGAGACACTAGTGATTTAGGGCTATATATCAATCAATCAATCAATCAATCAATGTTTACTTATATAGCCCTAAATCACTAGTATCTCAAAGGGCTGCACAAACCACTACGACATCCTCGGTAGGCCCACATAAGGGCAAGGAAAACTCACACCCAGTGGGACGTCGGCGACAATGATGACTATGAGAACATGATACTGTGAAAGATCAATCCATAATGGATCCAACACAGTCGCGAGAGTCCAGTCCAAAGCGGATCCAACACAGCAGCGAGAGTCCCGTTCACAGCGGAGCCAGCAGGAAACCATCCCAAGCGGAGGCTGATCAGCAGCGCAGAGATGTCCCCAGCCGATACACAGGCAAGCAGTACATGGCCACCGGATCAGACCGGACTCCCTCCACAAAGGAGAGTGGGACATAGAAGAAAAAGAAAAGAAACGGCAGATCAACTGGTCTAAAAAGGGAGTCTATTTAAAGGCTAGAGTATACAAATGAGTTTTATGTAAACATTGATTGATTGATTGATTGATAGCCCTAAATCACAAGTGTCTCAAAGGGCTGCACAAGCCACAACGACATCCTCGGTTCAGATCACACATCAGGGCAAGGAATAACTCAACCCGGTGGGGTGAGAAACCCTGAAGAGCCCCCATACATGCCAAAAATGTGGATTCAAGCAAACATGTTATTAAATAAATGTGCTTTTACAAAATCCTTATATCTGAAATGAGGAACCGTGTTGTTGTAACCCACATCAGCCCAGACAGTCACATGAAGTACATGTTTCCTCTGTTCCCAGCTCTTACCTCCTTCACTCGATCTACCACCACCACCACCACCACCACCTGGGAGGGACTGAACTGTGCTTGCAGATTAAATGACAAAGAGGCAAGGCAGGCATTATCACACTGAACTAGCTCAATCCGGCTGCACCACATGGGACTGAGGCCGAACCTGCCGTTCATCTTTCCATGCCATGGATCCTGTTCTGTGTGAGAATCAGCAGGCCTCTCTGAATCAGGCGGATCATATTAAGGTCACGGCCGTACAGGACGCTTTCGGGGCCCCGAGTACAGCTGGATGACGTTGACCAGAAGTTTTAGTGGTTTTAGAAGCCAGTGCATTCATGGTACATTCCATGCATTCATCCTCCTAGAACAAATCTGACACTTTCCACCCGGATATGAAGTGGACCACCCACAGTTCAGTTTGATATTCTGTATCGGCTAAAATGTGGGTATCAGACACACAACACAAAGAAATTACCATTACACTCAAAGTCAATATATTTGCAAAATTGCCTTTGTATTGAACTAAAACCAAGGACTCATTTTTAGGTTGTCCCATGCAAAGAGTGTGATATTAACCAATAGAGGAAAACGGGGTTTGCTTGTCACACTCATTATATTTCAAATTGTGGTTTAGAAATGTATGAAATTAGGATCAGATTTAATCTCGATAGCGTTCTCTAGAGCAGTGTGTGGAGGTTTCCTCAGACCACCAAGCATGGACATGACAGCTTTGTTCATGAATGTGAACAATGATTTATTTTTGGATAAATAATTATTGTGGGGTTTATTCCAGCCGTCGTTTTGTGTCTTTGCTCTCCCTCACGCTCCTTCCCGGTTGCTGCCTTTAACAGAGGATAAATGTGCCCAGCTGGGCCATCTACGCACCTGTCACTGATCTCAAAGCCGGTCCTGGCACGCCCCGCTTTGCTGCAGGTCCGCAGGCCACGCCACCCCCGCCTCCTACCCACCACCACACAGTGGTGAAGGCATAAGAGTGAGGAGTGTCTTGACCAGATATCTAGATCCCTAGCTTGATAAATGTTAAATGTTCTTCATCGGTTTTAGAAGCCAGTTCTTTCATGTCATCGATTTGTCTGGAAACATTCCATGCATTCATCCTCCTAGAACAAATCTTGACACTTTCCACCCAGATATAAAGTGGACCACCCACAGTTCAGTCTGATATTCTGTATCGGCTAAAATGTGAGTATCAGACACACAACACAAAGAAATTACCATTACACTCAAAGTCAATATATTTGCAAAATTGCCTTTGTATTGAACTAAAACCAAGGACTCGTTTTTAGATTGTCCCATGCAAAGAGTGTGATATTAACCAATAGAGGAAAACGGGGTTTGCTTGTCACACTCATTATATTTCAAATTGTGGTTTAGAAATGTATGGAATTAGGATCAGATTTAATCTCGATAGTGTTCTCTAGAGCAGTGTGTGGAGGTTTCTTCAGACCACCAAGCATGGACATGACAGCTTTGTTTATGAATGTGAACAATGATTTATTTTTGGATAAATAATTATTGTGGGTTTTTTTCCAGCCGTTGTTTCGTGTCAGTCTTTGCTCTCCCTCACGCTCCTTCCCGGTTGCTGCCTTTAACAGAGGATAAATGTGCCCAGCTGGGCCATCCACGCACCTGTCACTGATCTCAAAGCCGGTCCTGGCACGCCCCGCTTCGCTGCAGGTCCGCAGGCCACGCCACCCCCGCCTCCTACCCACCACCACACAGGGGTGAAGGCAAAAGAGTGAGGAGTGTCCTGACCAGATATCTAGATCCCTAGCTTGATAAATGTTAAATGTTCTTCATCGGTTTTAGAAGCCAGTTCTTTCATGTCATCGATTTGTCTGGTACATTCCATGCATTCATCCTCCTAGAACAAATCTTGACACTTTCCACCCAGATATAAAGTGGACCACCCACAGTTCAGTCTGATATTCTGTATCGGCTAAAATGTGAGTATCAGACACACAACACAACAAAATTACCATTACACACAAAGTCAATATATTTGCAAAATTGCCTTTGTATTGAACTAAAATCAAGGACTAATTTTTAGTTTGTCCCATGCAAAGAGTGTGATATTAACCAATAGAGGAAAACGGGGTTTGCTTGTCACAGTCATTATATTTCAAATCGTGGTTTAGAAATGTATGGAATTAGGATCAGATTTAATCTCGATAGTGTTCTCTAGAGCAGTGTGTGAAGGTTTCTTCAGACCACCAAGCATGGACATGACAGCTTCGTTCATGAATGTGAACAATGATTTATTTTTGGATAAATAATTGTCGTGGGGTTTTTTTCAGCCGTCGTTTCGTGTCAGTCTTTGCTCTCCCTCACGCTCCTTCCCGGTTGCTGCCTTTAACAGAGGATAAATGTGCCCAGCTGGGCCATCTACGCACCTGTCACTGATCTCAAAGCCGGTCCTGGCACGCCCCGCTTCGCTGCAGGTCCGCAGGCCACGCCACCCCCGCCTCCTACCCACCACCACACAGTGGTGAAGGCAAAATAGTGAGGAGTGTCCTGACCAGATATCTAGATACCTAGCTTGATAAATGTTAAATGTTCTTCATCACATTGTTCACGTGTCTAATAAAGATTTGATTCAGGTGTGATTCACAGCACACTGGATTCCAGTTCATTGAGATACCACATAAACACATTTGCTCCGAATAATTTGTGCATGCGTCATTATTATTACAAGATGAGGACAATGTAAAATGTTTCAAGATAGAAATATGTATTTAAAATGTCTGCGTTATGAAAGCGTCAGATAATTCATTTATTTCAGCTCAAGTCAACGCTTTAAGGTTAGTTTTGGCCAAAATATTACAGTCTCGTTATTATCGGAGCGAGCCGAGCAAGACTTCAGACGCAGGTGAGGTAACCTTAAACACTCTGCAGCTGACAGCTCAGCACAAGCTCAGATGGTTTCCATGGCGACAGAGTGGGAGAAACAGGAAGGGGATCGCTGGTGTTTGCAATGGTCACCACAACACAACACAACACAACACAACCAAACAAACACTGCAATGCATTTTCTAGATTTAGAACAGAAACAGTTTAAATGGACTGGAGCATCTCCACATTTGTCAAATCTGGCTGCATCTTCACACAAAAAGAGACATCTGGAGCCTAAAAGACCAACCGCCTGGAGGTCTTGATAATGAGATACGCTTTCCGTGCTAAGTGAATTCAAGATAGGATAGGTCTTTATTGTCATTGCACAAGTGCAACGAAACTTTGTTGATAGCACAAACCCGTTCAAGATTAGACAAACAGACATTGTTTGTTACGGAACAGGAACGCCGATGGGTCGCCACAAGGGGTCCCGTAAAAGATGGGAAAAAGGTAAATGCTGGGGAAGTATGAGTAAAAACAAACAATCTAGACTGGGGTCCTAAAAAAAACTCCATAGCTAAGCACATATACATATTACAACGTACATCTCGAGATATCTAGCAACAGAAGGGAGGGAGTGCGGGGTCATGGTGGTCGGCCGCAGCTCTCAGGCGCTGCCCATCCTTCCATCAACCCTATGGGGCGTGGGGTATATGTGTGTGGCGTGTATTTTTTTTGTGGATGCATGTGTGTGTAGTAGTGAAGTGAAGTGAATTATATTTATATAGCGCTTTTCTCAAGTGACTCAAAGCGCTTTACTTAGTGACACCCGATATCTAAGTTACATTTAAACCAGTGTGGGTGGCACTGGGAGCAGGTGGGTAAAGTGTCTTGCCCAAGGACACAACGGTAGTGACTAGGATGGCACAAGCGGGAATCAAACCCGCAACCCTCAAGTTGCTGGCACGGCCACTCTACCAACCGTGCTATGCCGCCCCGCTAAGCCTGCAGTGTGTCTCTGTTCCGCGGCCTTGATGTCGTGTAGCCGATAGTCAGTCCAAAGACAACAACAACAGGCGTGTCCCAGACAAGAAGGTATGTATTTCTTATATATAAATAGAAATAAACAGTTCATGAATGAGTATATCCGTGTTCAATGGAGAAGTCTGATTTACAAAATTTGCAGGCAGCATACCCCTTCCCCTTCGAGCTGAACTGAAATTATTTTTTTCCAATCATTTTGGAACTTGCAAGCGTACTTCTTCTTACTCGTCTTTGCCATGTCTCTGTTTTTGGACATTACTACTTGCCGTAGTTTCGAAGCAATGCATGATGGGTTTCCGGATGTTGTGCGTCAGTGTATTAACGTGCCGGCTGGAATAAACACACGCTGAGAAATAGCTCCGTGCCTGCCTACTTTATGGGTTATAGATAAACCTATGGATAACGGAGACATATATAATAGTCTCCTTTAAGGGACGCCCCCAATATTGTTGTCCGGAAATCGGGAGAAATTCGGGATAATTGTTGCCCCGGGAGATTTTCGAGAGGGGCACTGAAATTCGGGAGTCCACCGGGAAAAATCGGGAGGGTTGGCAAGTATGATCATACACACATGGGCCTGAAACAGAAAAGGATTGTGTGTAATAAAAGTGAAGTGAATTATATTTATATAGCGCTTTTCTCTAGTGACTCGAAGCGCTTTTACATAGAGAAACCCAATATCTGAGTTACAACTAAACCAGTGTGGGTGGCACTGGGAGCAGGTGGGTAAAGTGTCTTGCCCAAGGACACAAGGGCAGAGACTGGGATGGCACAAGCGGGAAGCGAGGATCGAACCCAGAACCCTCAAGTCGCTGGCACGGCCACCCTACCAACCGAGCTAGGCCACCCCCAAATGTTGTCATGTCTTTGTGATCATGTTCTGTTTAGTTATGTTCTGTTTTGTTTTTGACGCCATTAGTTCCAAAGACATGCACCTGGGGATAGGTTGATTGTCAACACTAATTTGGCCCTAGTGTGTGAATGTGAGTGTGAATGTTGTCTGTCTATCTGTGTTGGCCCTGCGATGAGGTGGCGACTTGTCCAGGGTGTACCCTGCCTTTCGCCCGATTGTAGCTGAGATAGGCACCAGCTCCCCCCGCAACCCCAAAGGAAATCAAGCGGTAGAAAATGGATGAATGGATGGATAGTTCCTGTCGTTGTGCACTCGTGTTTGTTTTTGTCACCATGACTACCAATCGGTTTGCACCTGTCATGTCACACACCTGGTTCATTCGGACTCATGCACCTGTTAATCACTGCACCTATTTATGCCTGTAGTTGCCAGGCAGTCAGTCTGGCAACATCACCCTCTACACAGCCTTGTAATCCATGCCGATGATCCATATTCCTTTCTCGCTCCAAGTAAGTTTTTCGTTATTCATGCCATAGTGCAAGTTTTTTTTTGTGTCCATAGTTTTGCCTTAGTGCAAGTTTTTGTTTTCACAGTCAAGTTTTGAACCTCCGCTGAGAGCGCCTTTCGTTTGTACCTTTTTTTTTGAGTGTTAAAATTAAATATTGTTCTTACCTTCAAGCCACGTCCGTTCCAGTCGCTTTGCACCACAGGAAAACAAACCTCACCATAGTCCAAGTCTTGACGATCCGCCTCCGCTTGGGATGGTTTCCTGCTGGTTCCGCTGTGAACGGGACTCTCACTGCTGTGTTGGATCCGCTTTGGACTGGACTCTCGCGACTGTGTTGGATCCATTATGGATTGATCTTTCACAGTATCATGTTCTCATAGTCATCATTGTCACCGACGTCCCACTGGGTGTGAGTTTTCCTTGCCCTTATGTGGGCCTACCGAGGATGTCGTAGTGGTTTGTGCAGCCCTTTGAGACACTAGTGATTTAGGGCTATATAAGTAAACATTGATTGATTGATTGAAATGTGACAAGCAACCTGAGACCCTCTTTCAATGACATCTACTGTCAATTTGCTTGTATACTTTTTTCTAAAGTTTTAGGTGTAGATGTACCGTCAGTACAATGAAATACTAACCCTCCTCTACTATTGTCAAATACTGACCTTGGACGAAAAAAAACAATACAACAAAGAAGAACATGAAGAGATGGGACCTGGCCAGACGCCAGCCCGAGGAAAGTCTTGGAGCCATTCGTAAGCGACCCTATTGTTCTCGGCGGTGGGTGGGCCGGGTCAGGCGGGGCCGAGGATGGTCATGAAGAAGTCATCAGCGATCGCTTGGGGGATATGAAAGCAATAGACGTCAACTGTTACGTCGCCTGCTTTATCGGCTCGCTTGTAAAACTGTGTAACAGCCCAGTCTGTACAAAGGTAACACAATCTTTGCCTTGCGAGGTCCTAGGGGGAGGATTCTGTTACCTTTTATAACAGGGTCAAGTTAGTGTTTCCTTTGTAGAAGTCCACCACTTCCTGATAATGCTCGAGATGTTGTCGCAATTTAATCTCCCGGTGGATTTAAGCAGAGGATAAACGATTGAGAGGTACCATTGCTAGAACCAGAGGTGTTTTTTCAAGGCATACTTAACCCAGACCTGGGCAAAGTAAGGCCCGGGGGCCACATGCGGCCCGTTGAGCTTTTCAGTCAGGCCCGCCAGACATTCCCGAATACTATTTCTAGATCTTTAAGATGAAAAGTGTAGCTAACATTATGATGTGTAGTCAAGTTTTCTAATGACTAATTACTATGTAAGGAGTTTTCTCTCCTCGGGGTTCCTCGGACCACCAAGCACTGACATGACAGTTCAGATTCCGGATTACAACACTGTTTTATTTTTCAGTAAAGTCTTTCTGTTGTGCTTTTCAGCAAGTGTTCGTACGTGGCTGTCTCTCTCTCACTCTCGCTGCCATCAATCAATCAATCAATCAATCAATGTTTACTTATACAGTCGTGTCTCAAAGGGCTGCACAAACCACAACACAAACCACTACCACATCCTCGGTAGGCCCACATAAGGGCAAGGAAAACTCACACCCAGTGGGACGTCGGTGACAATGATGACTATGAGAACCTTGGAGAGGAGGAAAGCAATGGATGTCGAGTGGGTCTAACATGATACTGTGAAAGTTCAATCCATAATGGATCCAACACAGTCGTAAGAGTCCAGTCCAAAGTGGATCCAACACAGCAGCGAGAGTCCCGTTTACAGCGGAGCCAGCAGGAAAACATCCCAAGCGGAGGCGGATCAGCAGCGCAGAGATGTCCCCAGCCGATACACAGGCGAGCAGTACATGGCCACCGGATCGGACCGGACCCCCTCCCCAAGTGTTAGCTTTCACTGTTATGCTGATGACACCCAACTCTACATGCCCCTAAAGCTGACCAACCACCCACTTCTTCCCGACTGCAGCCTTTAACAGAGCGACAGATGATTAGACAAACACTCTCAGCTGTGTCATCTACGCACCTGTCGCTAATCCCGAAGCCGGTTCTGCCACACCCCGCTTCGCTGCAGGTCCGCAGGCCACGCCCACCACACTAAGGTAATCGAATTAGTTACTATGGTCATTTACGTCACAGCAGCTCAGACGAGGCACCAAGCAGTGTGAGCGAGAAACGTTTTCACAGACGCGGAGTTCTAAAGCTTAGTGATATGTACAATAGAATAGAATAGAATAGAATAGAAAGTACTTTATTGATCCCTGGGGGAAATTCTGAAAATATCAGATGTATCAGATTGTAGGTGGGTTTATTTTGTACCCTCTGCGTTCATATTGTTGTGGTTTGCAGGGGGAAGGTGACGGCAAACAGACACCAGGGGTATTGTAAAATTATTCATTATATATATATAGTAAACATATGACAAAATCCAAGAGTGTATGTGTGTGACTATGTGTGTAGATTAGCTGTTGAGTGTTACTGTAAATGTTGAATGAGGAAGCAGACAAAAACTAAAGAGGGCAAGGCAAAAGGAGTCCGTGGAGCAGAGAGAGACGTCAGAGTCCGGGGGCGAGCGAGGAGTCGGGAAACGAGGGAGGCAGTCAAAATCCAGGGCAACGGAAGGAAAACACTGCGAAAACACGGGAGAACTAACAAGGATGTCAGACACGAGGGAAAAGCGCAGAGAGAGAGAGAGAGCATAAGCATTACGGTATCCCATTTAAGAACTAAGTTCCCGCACCGATCCTTGGGTCCACTGGTCTATTGAGCTTGCCCTCATCAGTCCCAGGTGTGCAGATTGTTTGATTAGACACAGGTGCTCTGATCGCAAATTGTCTCCAGGCGCAAGGAGGCACGCCCGCATTCAGTGTTTGCATTCAGTGGTCAATTGTACGGAATATGTACTGTACTGTGCAATCTACTAATAAAAGTCTCAATCAATCAAAAAAAACACTTTATATGTCGAGAAGTTTTGTTAAGAAACCATTCTGAGCCTTATCTTATTTAGTTTTTATTGGCCGGAGGGTGTGTTCCAACTATCGTGGGATCACACTCCTCAGCCTTCCCGGTAAGGTTTATTCAGGAGGTACTGGAGAGGAGGCTACGCCGAATAGTCGAACCTCGGATTCAGGAGGAACAGTGTGGTTTTTGTCCTGGTCGTGGAACTGTGGACCAGCTCTATACTCTCGGCAGGGTTCTTGGGGGTGCATGGGAGTTTGCCCAACCAGTCTACATGTGCTTTGTGGACTTGGATAAGGCATTCGACCGTGTACCTCGGGAAGTTCTTTGAGGAGTGCTCAGAGAGTATGGGGTACCGGACTGTCTTATTGTGGCAGTCCGCTCCCTGTATGATCAGTGTCAGAGCTTGGTCCGCATTGCTGGCAGTAAGTCGGACACATTTCCAGTGAGGGTTGGACTCCGCCAATGTTGTCCTTTGTCACCGATTCTGTTCATAACTTTTATGGACAGAATTTTCTAGGCGCAGTCAAGGCGTTGAGGGGATCCGGTTTGGTGGCTGCAGGATTAGGTCTCTGCTCTTTGCAGATGATGTGGTCCTGATGGCTTCATCTGGCCAGGATCTTCAGTTCTCACTGGATTGGTTCGCAGCCGAGTGTGAAGCGACCGGAATGAGAATCGGCACCTTCAAGTCCGAGTCCATGGTTCTCGCCCGGAAAAGGGTGGAGTGCCATCTCCGGGTTGGGGAGGAGACCCTGCCCCAAATGTAGGAGTTCAAGTACCTAGGAGTCTTGTTCATGAGTGAGGGAAGAGTGGATCGTGAGATCGACAGGCGGATCGGTGCGGCGTCTTCAGTAATGCGGACGTTGTATCGATCCGTTGTGGTGAAAAAGGAGCTGAGCCGGAAGGCAAAGCTCTCAATTTACCAGTCGATCTACATTCCCATCCTCACCTATGGTCATGAGCTTTGGGTCATGACCGAAAGGATAAGATCACGGGTACAAGCGGCCGAAATAAGTTTCCTCCGCCGTGTGGCGGGGCTCTCCCTTAGAGATAGGGTGAGAAGCTCTGCCATCCGGGAGGAACTCAAAGTAAAGCCGCTGCTCCTCCACATCGAGAGGAGCCAGATGAGGTGACTCGGGCATCTGGTCAGGATGCCACCCGAACGCCTCCCTAGGGAGGTGTTTAGGGCACGTCCAACCGGTAGGAGGCCACGGGGAAGACCCAGGACACGTTGGGAAGACTATGTCTCCCGGCTGGCCTGGGAACGCCTCGGGATCCCCCGGGAAGAGCTAGACGAAGTGGCTGGGGAGAGGGAAGTCTGGGCTTCCCTGCTTAGGCTGCTGCCCCCGCGACCCGACCTCGGATAAGCGGAAGATGATGGATGGATGTATACATGTTGACCACATTAACCTTGGCAATGGACCCTGTGTATATAAGTATGTTATGCCATTGTTTACAAATTTGGTAAATAAATAACCCAAAAAAATTTATATTTTGTTGTTTTCTTACTGTACCGAAAATGAACCGAACCGTGACCTCTAAACCGAGGTACGTAGCGAACCGAAATTTTTGTGTACCGTTACACCCCTATATGATACACTAAGTATTTATTATCCATCTGTTCACTGTTCTGTTACAGAGAACAAGGAACTTGGATACAATTGCTATGGTGTGAAAAGGGGTAAGGATTAAATAAGCTCTGCTTCTTCTTATTCCTTTTCGGATGTTCTGTAATGAAATAACCGGAACTGTGTGATGCATTACATTGTCTTGTATGCATGTTCCAAATAAAACTGAACTGAACCGAATTTAGTGCTTATTGTAGAGCAGAGGTCACCAACGCGGTGCCCGCGGGCACCAGGTAGCCCGTAAGGACCAGATGAGTCGCCCGCTGGCCTGTTCTAAAAATAGCTCAAATAGCAGCACTTACCAGTGAGCTGCCTCTATTTTTTAAATTGTATTTATTTACTAGCAAGCTGGTCTGGCTTTGTTCGACATTTTTAATTCTAAGAGGGACAAAACTCAAATAGAATTTGAAAATCCAAGAAAATATTTTAAAGACTTGGTCTTCACTCGTTTAAATAAATTCTTCTTTTTTTTTTACTTTGCTTCTTATAACTTTCAGAAAGACAATTTTAGAGAAACAATACAACCTTAAAAATGATTTTCGGGTTTTTAAACACATTTTTACCTTTGAAATTCCTTCTTCTTCTTTCCTGACAATTTAAATCAATGTTCAAGGATATTTTTTTTATTATTGTAAGGAATAATAAATACATTTTAATTTAATTTTTCATTTTAGCTTCTGTTTTTTTCGACAAAGAATATTTGTGAAATATTTCTTCAAACTTATTACGATTAAAATTCCGAAAAATTATTCCGGCAAATCTAGAAAATCTGTAGAATCAAATTTAAATCTTATTTCAAATTCTTTTGAATTTATTTAAAAAATTTTGTTCTGGAAAATCTAGAAGAAATAATGATTTGTCTTTGTTAGAAATATAGCTTGGTCCAATTTGTTATATATTCTAACAAAGTGCAGATTGGATTTTAACCTATTTAAAACATGTCATCACAATTCTAAAATTAATTTTAATCAGGAAAAATTACTAATGATCTTCCATAAATATATATTTTCTTTCCCAAAAATTTGAATTAACTAGTTTTTTCTTCATTTTTTCGGTTGAATATTGCATTTTAAAGATTTGAAATTGAAGCTAATCCATGTTTCAAAATTGAATTTTCATTTTTTTCCTGTTTTCCCCTCTTTTAAACCGTTCAATTAAGCTTTTTTTTCATCATCTATTCTCTACAAAAAACCTTCCGTAAAAGGAAAAAAAATCTAAGACAGAATGACCATGTAGATTTATTTATTAAAGGTAAATTGAGCAAATTGGCTATTTCCGGCAATATATTTAAGTGTGTATCAAACTGGTAGCCCTTCGCATTAATCAGTACCCAAGAAGTAGCTCTTGGTTTCAAAAAGGTTTGTGACTATTGATAAATCTACAACGATTCCTGCAGTCCACTGTGTTTTTATGCAAGTTTGTCTATTTCAATATACATTCTGTATTCCTAAGTTCTGTCTTTTCGAACCAAGTACCTTCCATTTAAATATGTACTACAACTCGTTTAATGCTCCTTCTGCAGATAAAGTCATGACATAAACGTTTTTTTACACCAAAAAAAAAATAAAATAAAGAGGAAGTCTTGCAGCTGGTCTTTCAGGACATTCTATGAGCTCAGAACGGTTTAGTGTGGCGGCTTGGAGGTGGAAGTGAGAATACAAGTTCCACTGGCGAGCGTCACATCCAGGCTGGTTCAAACCGGTCTGCTGGTTAGAAGAGAAATGAGCCTGAACACCAGACCAGACAAAGAAACATGCTCCCGTCAGGGTTTCGTACGCTGCAGTCATACGTGAGCGATTCCACAAACACTCACAATAAATGCCTTCTAGAAATAGATAACTGAATAAAACGTGCAGTGAATACATATTTCATTCTGAAAGCAAAGAGAGCGTATCTGACTGAAAACCGAGGCATTGAAGGAGCGATGAAGAGGAAAACACACAAAATAGGTCAACAGTCACGCGTGTGCATTGCAAGATCAGATCAGAATTTGGCAGTCACGATCCAGTTGGATGCAGCAGCACGTGTTTCATCAAATAACATCCACGCTTCGTCTCGTTCAACAATTTCTCAAATGTTGCAGAAATAGAAAGAAATCTATTATTTCGCAACAAACACATGGAATGTAAGTCTGTTTTTTCATCATCAATCTTTATTGCAGACCTGAAGACATAAAAACACAACACAAAACATTAAAAACAAAACAATAAAACATAAAAAAAAAATGAAATAACATTCATGCACCGTATAGTACGCACTGCCCTAGTGGCTCTCTGGAGCTTTTTCAGAAAATATATGAAAAATGGAAAAAGATGAGGGGGTAAAAAAATATAAAAATATATATTTTTTGTTTTAATATGGTGTCGTCGTGCGGGTCCCTGTCGATCTCACGATCCACTCTTCCCTCACTCGTGAACAAGACTCCGAGGTACTTTAACTCCTACACTTGGGGCAGGGTCTCCTCCCCAACCCGGAGATGGCCTTCCACCCTTTTCCGAGCGAGAACCATGGACTCGGACTTGGGGGTGCTGATTCTCATCCCGGTCGCTTCACACTCGGCTGCGAACCGATCCAGTGAGAGCTGAAGATCCCGGACAGATGAAGCCATCAGGACCACATCATCTGCAAATATCCATCCATCCATCCATCTTCTTCCGCTTATCCGAGGTCGGGTCGCGGGGGCAACAGCCTAAGCAGGGAAACCCAGACTTCCCTCTCCCCAGCCACTTCGTCTAGGTCTTCCCGGGGAGCCCGAGGCGTTCCCAGGCCAGCCGGGAGACATAGTCTTCCCAACGTGTCCTGGGTCTTCCCCGTGGCCTCCTACCGGTTGGACGTGCCCTAAACACCGCCCTAGGGAGGCGTTCGGGTGGCATCCTGACCAGATGTCCGAACCACCTCATCTGGCACCTCTCCATGTGGAGGAGAAGCGGCTTTACTTTGAGTTCCTCCCGGATGGCAGAGCTTCTCACCCTATCTCTAAGGGAGAGCCCCGCCACACGGCGGAGGAAACTCATTTTGGCCACTTGTACCCGTGATCTTGTCCTTTCGGTCATAACCCAAAGCTCATGACCATAGATCGACCGGTAAATTGAGAGCTTTGCCTTCCGGCTCAGCTCCTTCTTCACCACAACAGATTGATACAGCGTCCGCATTACTGAAGACGCTGTCGATCTCACGATCCACTCTTCCCTCACTCGTGAACAAGACTCCGAGGTACTTGAACTCCTCCACTTGGGTCAGGGTCTCCTCCCCAACCCGGAGATGGCCTTCCACCCTTTTCCGAGCGGGAACCATGGACTCGGACTTGGAGGTGCTGATTCTCATCCCGGTCGCTTCACACTCGGCTGCGAACCGATCCAGTGAGAGCTGAAGATCCCGGTCAGATGAAGCCATCAGGACCACATCATCTGCAAATATCCATCCATCCATCCATCTTCTTCCGCTTATCCGAGGTCGGGTCGCGGGGGCAACAGCCTAAGCAGGGAAACCCAGACTTCCCTCTCCCCAGCCACTTCGTCTAGCTCTTCCCGGGGGATCCCGAGGCGTTCCCAGGCCAGCCGGGAGACATAGTCTTCCCAACGTGTCCTGGGTCTTCCCCGTGGCCTCCTACCGGTTGGACGTGCTCTAAACACCTCCCTAGGGAGGCGTTCGGGTGGCATCCTGACCAGATGCCCGAACCACCTCATCTGGCTCCTCTCCATGTGGAGGAGAAACAGCTTTACTTTGAGGTCCTCCTGGATGGCAGAGCTTCTCACCCTATCTCTAAGGCAGAGCCCCGCCACACGGCGGAGGAAACTCATTTCGGCCGCTTGTACCCGTGATGTTGTCCTTTCGGTCATGACCCAAAGCTCATGACCATAGATCGACCGGTAAATTGAGAGCTTTGCCTTCCGGCTCAGCTCCTTCTTCACCACAACGGATCGATACAGTGTCTGCATTACTGAAGACGCCGCACCGATCCGCCTGTCGATCTCACGATCCACTCTTCCCTCACTCGTGAACAAGACTCCGAGGTACTTGAACTCCTCCACTTGGGGCAGGGTCTCCTCCCCAACCCGGAGATGGCCTTCCACCCTTTTCCGAGCGAGAACCATGGACTCGGACTTGGGGGTGCTGATTCTCATCCCGGTCGCTTCACACTCGGCTGCGAACCGATCCAGTGAGAGCTGAAGATCCCGGCCAGATGAAGCCATCACGATCACATCATCTGCAAACAGCAGAGACCTAATCCTGCGGCCACCAAACCGGAACCCCTCAACGCCTTGACTGCGCCTTGAGGCGTTCCGGTTTGGTGGCGGCAGTCAATCAATGTTCATTTATATAGTCCTAAATCACAAATATCTGAAAGGGCTGAACTCTCGCGGCTGTGTTGGAGCCACTATGGATTGAACTTTCACAGTATCATGTTAGACCTGCTCGACATCCATTGCTTTCGGTCCCCTAGAGGGGGGGGGGGGTTGCCCACATCTGAGGTCCTCTCCAAGGTTTCTCATAGTCAGCATTGTCACTGGCGTCCCACTGGATGTGAATTCTCCCTGCCCACTGGGTGTGAGTTTTCCTTGCCCTTTTGTGGGTTCTTCCGAGGATGTTGTAGTCGTAATGATTTGTGCAGTCCTTTGAGACATTTGTGATTTGGGGCTATATAAATAAACATTGATTGATGATTGATTGAAGCCACAACAATCTCACATCAGGGCAAGGAAAAACTCAACCCAGTGGGATGACAATGAGAAACCTTGGAAGGGACCCCCCCAAGGTCGACCAGTGCAATGGACACACACACATTCACACACTGATGGCGGGAGCTGCCATGCAAGGCCCTAAACACGACCCATCAGGAGCAAGGGGTGAAGTGTCTTGCTCAAGGACACAACGGACATGACGAGGTTGGTAGAAGGTGGGGATCGAACCAGGACGCCGTCCCCCTGTTCTGCACAATGAAAATGTTTCTGTTGCAAATGTAATCGTGGGATTTGTGGTGGATATTTCCGCCGTCATATTCTGAAACACATTTCATAATCACACTTTTGTTTTTCTCCTTTATCCTTGCGGACACAAATAAGGACATATGGGGCACACACATTGGGAACTGACAAGCCTAAATATGGACTAGAACTTGCCCCAACAAACACAAACAGATCCATCATTGATTGTTCAGGTCATACCAGTGACCTTCTCTCTGGCCGCAGCAACAAATCTTTATCTTGTTGTACTTACATGTATTGATATTTGCAATCAATACGGTCACATTTTTTTCCATGAATTTAGGTCACTTGAACAAGGTGAACATGGGAAAAAAAAAAAAAAGCTTACAGGATGTGCAGATGGCAGTCAGACCAAGTAGTCAACAAACTACTATTTCTCTGCATTCATCACAATCTGTCAGTCAGTGCCTGTCTGAAAACAGGCAGGTACTGACCTCTACTGGTCATGTTGTGTAAATGCAAGCAAGTGCAAGGAAAATAAACATTTTAAAAAAAAGGTGACGTCACATACAAAGGTCGACACCAGGGTTTAGGAACCTTCTGGGCCAGGGGTAGGGAACCTATGGCTCTAGAGCCAGATGTGGCTTTTTTGATGACTGCTTCTGACTCACAGATAAATCTTAGCTGGCATTGCTTAACACGATAAGCCAGTGTTTTTCAACCTTTTTTGAGCCATCCATCCATCCATTTTCTACCGCTTATTCCCTTTTTGGGGTGGCGGGGGGCGCTGGCGCCTATCTCAGCTACAATCGGGCGGAAGGCGGCGTACACCCTGGACAAGTCGCCACCTCATCGCAGGGCCAACACAGATAGACAGACAACATTCACACTCACATTCACACACTAGGGCCAATTTAGTGTTGCCAATCAACCTATCCCCAGGTGCATGTCTTTGGAAGTGGGAGGAAGCCGGAGTACCCGGAGGGAACCCACGCAGTCACGGGGAGAACATGTAAACTCCACACAGGAAGATGCCGAGCCTGGATTTGAACCCAGGACTGCAGGACCTTCGTATTGTGAGGCAGACGCACTAACCCCTCTGCCACCGTGAAGCCTTTTTTGAGCCAAAACACATTTTTTTTCATTGAAAAAATTCCGAGGCGCACCACCGGCAGAAAACATTAAAAAAATTAAACTCAATAGCTGATATCGACAAAAAAAAAAATTGTTCTCGCAACAGCTCTTGTCTCTATGTAGGTGTACTGTCAAGCCGTAACTCATTTTGAGCGTTTTTTCTGTGTTTTCCTGTGTGACTTGCGCTCCTGTTTTGGTGGCTTTTCTTCTTCTGTTGGTATTTTCCTGTAGCAGTTTCATGTCCTCCTTGAATGCTATTCATCGCACCTGCTTTGTTTTTACAATCAAGACTATTTAAGTTGTGCGGACGCAGTCCTTCTTTGTGTGGACATTGTTGATTCTCATGCCATGTATGGATGTACTTTGTGGACGCCGTCTGCTCCGCACGCTGTAAGTCTTTGCTGTCGTCCAGCATTCTGTTTTTGTTTACTTTGCAGCCAGTTCAGTTTTAGTTTTGTTTTGCTTCAATGCCTTTTTTTAGCGGCACTCGCCTTTTGTTTATTTTTAGTTGAAGTGCTGGATACCTTTTTACCTACATGCTGCCTCCCGCATATTGTGATCACGACATACCATGTTCCCGACAACTACAAAAGCAATTAGCTACCTGCTGCCACCTACTGATATGGAAGAGTATTACACACTTACTCTGCCGAGCTCTAGACAGCACAGACACTCAATAACAGCACATTTTTGAATTATAGTTACAGGTTTGCAAAAAATATTATCAACCCAACTAGGTGAAATTACATCATTTCTCCCACGACACACCAGACTGTATCTCACGGCACACTACGCGGCACAGTGGTTGAAAAACACAGCAATGAGTAATGAATAATTCCGCTGATAATCACAGTGTTAAAAATAGATTAGAGATTAGATTAGATTAGATTAGATAGTACTTTATTTATTCCGTCAGGAGAGTTCCTTCAGGAAAATTTAACAGTAACACTTTGTTTGACTATTGGAAAATAAAACACTGTGCTTTAAATATGTGGTTCTTTGGCATACCACTAGATGGAGCTCAGGTACGACGAGTGATGCACATACCACAATTTAACAAACACCAACAGAACCTGCGGCAAATTCCTTTGCCACTTGGTCCTGACATGCATGCTAATCTTTACCATCTTCTCTTCGAAACTGAATATTTGATTTTGAAGCATTTACTTTTTTTTATCTTACCACACACTTTGCTGTGATTGGCTCAAGAGCTGCAGGTAGCTGGAGCCAAACCATGGTGGTAGAGAATGGAATGGATGGATTAAAATGCATGAGAATGTCATCAAAAATCCACATCTGGTTCCCGTGCCAGAAAGGTTCCTTAACCCTGGCCTAGGCATACATTGCAAAACCCAGATTTAAACCTGAACCGTCTTGCAATGAAGCAGCCATGCGGATCACACGTAGAACTTTCCTGTACACATACTGTATATCGTTCTGATAACTGAGGTCTAGACACACAAGTACATGAATGCCCTTCAGGCTTCAATGCAGCTAGAACATCTACATACTGTTGATGCTACTGAATACAAAACACTGATTCTTCTCTGACCTACCTGGAAGAACCTCCTGGGCATGACGTTAAAGTGCATCCGGCAGTGGAGGCTCCTCTATGGGGTCTCGGGGCTCTAGGAGGTTAACCCCTTTACTACTGTTACCCCAGGTGACCCTTGGCAAAGGCCTAGTACCTGACTGCCCCCTAGCCAGGGATACGGTGAAGACTTCAACGGCGAAGCAGGCAGATTTAAGAACTACCACAATGGCTGCAACGGCGGAGGAAGGCTGCAGCAGAAAAGGGTCCCCAGTCGCCTTGGACTCCGTGCCACTGGACCCTAACCCGATTCTGTCAAGGGTCGTGTGGTGACTGTCTGTGCACCAGTCTCCGCACGCAAAACAAAGTAATTCACAGGAGGATCGTCAAACTCGTTTGAGTGACCGCCGATGATGATGATGATTACCTGGCAGAACCTCAATCTCTGACCTACCTGGAAGAACCTCATTTTGCTTCATCTTACTCTTCTACGACCATGAATGTGATTCGAACATCAAATAATCTTTATAATGTATGGTAGCAAAGTCTTGTCTTTTCTAGAGCCTCACTCAGGCCATGTCTACACTAAGTCGTTTAACCCTTTAAACCGATAATTATTTAGCCTAAGCCCCGTTTCAGCCACACTGAACCAGCGTTTAAGGTCCCCATCCTCGGACAAATTTTTACAGGGGTAAGTCAGCCATGTAATTCTTGAATCTCCGGCACTTAGCTTTGTATGGACTCATTGGTCGTTTACAAAGTGAGTTCGGAGAGGAAATGACACCAGAAAGACTTCGCCCACACAGGAAGTGACGTCAGAAAGAATCCTCCACAGCCAGCTTCATAATAATACGGTTTCGTAACTCGGAGGTAAACACTGGGACTTTGAAGGGGAGTCATCCAGACATGCCCGTGTTTTTCCTTCTTCTACATGTACAGACGCTTGTGGAAACCACACATGAATACCTTAAGAGAAAAGCGATTGCAGCTATTTGGGATACAACACTTCTCAGACGACAAGAGAACTTTCCAAAGTCCGGCCGGGACAGAGTTGAAGCTGTAATAGCTGCAAAAGGTGGACCGACATCAGAGAGGAAATGACACCAGAAAGACCTCGCCCACACAGGAAGTGACGTCAGAAAGAACCCTCCACAGCCAGCTTCATAATAAAGCGGTTTCGTAACTCGGAGGTAAACACTGGGATTTTGAAGGCGAGTCATCCAGACATGCCCGTGTTTCTCCTTCTTCTACATCCGGGGTCGGCAACCTAAAATGTTGAAAGAGCCAAATTAGACCAAAAATATTTAAAAAAATATGTCTGGAGCCGCAAAAAAATAAAAGCCATATTACATACAGATAGTGCCATGAGATATAAATTGAATTAAGAGGACTTAAAGGAAACTAAATGAGCTCAAATATGGCTACAAATGAGGCATAATGATGCAATATGTACATACAGCTAGCCTAAATAGCATGTTAGCATCAATTAGCTTGCAGTCATACAGTGACCAAATATGTCTGATTAGCACTCCACACAAGTCAATAACATTCATGCACAAAGTTAAAAGTTTGGCGGACAAAATGAGACAGAAAAAGAAGTGGCATAAAACACGTCTTAGAAAGTCGGAGAAAGTTACACATGTAAACAAACTAGGGAAAGTTAAAGGACCGCCAACATTAGTAGGACAAAACGGCGCTCACCAAATACTTGAATCAGTGAGGCATGTTTAATTAAAAAAAAGTGTGCTTTATAACAATTAGGGAGGTTCGTGTCATGTTTGTCCTCCTACAGAAACTATATTAAAACAAAAACATTTATTTAAAAAAAAAAAAAAATTCCCCTCATCTTTTTCCATTTTTCATACATTTTTGAAAAAGCTCCAGAGAGCTCTAGAGCCGCGGGTTGCCGACCCCCGTTCTACATGTACAGACACTTGTGGAAACCACACATGAATACCTTAAGAGAAAAGCGATTGCAGCTATTTGGGATACAACACTTCTCAGACGACAAGAGAACTTTCCAAAGTCCGGCCGGGACAGAGTTGAAGCTGTAATAGCTGCAAAAGGTGGACCGACATCAGAGAGGAAATGACACCAGAAAGACCTCGCCCATACAGGAAGTGACGTCAGAAAGAATCTTCCACAGCCAGCTTCATAATAAAGCGGTTTCGTAACTCGGAGGTAAACACTGGGTTTTTGAAGGCGAGTCATCCAGACATGCCCGTGTTTTTCCTTCTTCTACATGTACAGACGCTTGTGGAAACCACACATGAATACCTTAAGAGAAAAGCGATTGCAGCTATTTGGGATACAACACTTCTCAGACGACAAGAGAACTTTCCAAAGTCCGGCCGGGACAGAGTTGAAGCTGTAATAGCTGCAAAAGGTGGACCGACATCGGAGAGGAAATGACACCAGAAAGACCTCGCCCATACAGGAAGTGACGTCAGAAAGAATCTTCCACAGCCAGCTTCATAATAAAGCGGTTTCGTAACTCGGAGGTAAACACTGGGTTTTTGAAGGCGAGTCATCCAGACATGCCCGTGTTTCTCCTTCTTCTACATGTACAGACGCTTGTGGAAACCACACATGAATACCTTAAGAGAAAAGCGATTGCCGCTATTTAGGATACAACACTTCTCAGAGGACAAGAGAACTTTCCAATGTCCGGCCGGGACAGAGTTGAAGCTGTAATAGCTGCAAAAGGTGGACCGACATCGGAGAGGAAATAACACCAGAAAGACCTCGCCCACACAGGAAGTGACGTCAGAAAGAACGCCAGCTTCATAATAAAGCCGTTTCGTAACTCGGAGGTAAACACTGGGTTTTTGAAGGCGAGTCATCCAGACATGCTCGTGTTTCTCCTTCTTCTACATGTACAGACGCTTGTGGAAACCACACATGAATACCTTAAGAGAAAAGCGATTGCAGCTATTTGGGATACAACACTTCTCAGACGACAAGAGAACTTTCCAATGCCCGGCCGGGACAGAGTTGAAGCTGTAATAGCTGCAAAAGGTGGACCGACATCGGAGAGGAAATGACACCAGAAAGACCTCGCCCACACAGGAAGTGACGTCAGAAAGAACGCCAGCTTCATAATAAAGCCGTTTCGTAACTCGGAGGTAAACACTGGAAATATGAAGGCGAGTCATCCAGACATGCCCATGTTTCTCCTTCTTCTACATCCGGGGTCGGCAACCTAAAATGTTGAAAGAGCCAAATTGGACCAAAAATACTACAAAAAAAAATGTCTGGAGCCAAAAAAAAATAAAAGCCATATTACATACAGATAGTATCATTAGATATAAATTGAATTAAGAGGACTTAAAGGAAACTAAATGAGCTCAAATATAGCTACAAATGAGGCATAATGATGCAATATGTACATACAGCTAGCCTAAATAGCATGTTAGCATCGATTAGCTCGCAGTCATGTAGCGACCAAATATGTCTGATTAGCACTCCACACAAGTCAATAACATCAACAGAACTCATCTTTGTGGATTCATGCACAAAGTTAAAAGTTTGGCGGACAAAATGAGACAAAAAAGAAGTGGCATAAAACACGTCATAGAAAGTCGGAGAAAGTTACACATTTGAACAAACTAGGGTGAGTTAAAGGACCGCCAACATTAGTAGGACAAAACGGCGCTCGCCAAATACTTGAATCAGTGAGACATGTTTAATTAAAAAAAAGTCTGCTTTATAACAATTAGGGAGGTTCGTGTCATGTTTGTCCTCCTACAGAAACTATATTAAAACAAAAAATATATTTTGGATTTTTTTTTTTTCCCTCATCTTTTTCCATTTTTCATACATTTTTGAAAAAGCTCCAGAGAGCTCTAGAGCCGCGGGTTGCCGACCTCCGTTCTACATGTACAGACACTTGTGGAAACCACACATGAATACCTTAAGAGAAAAGCGATTGCAGCTATTTGGGATACAACACTTCTCAGACGACAAAAGAACTTTCAAATGTCCGGCTGGGACAGAGTTGAAGCTGTAATAGCTGCAAAAGGTGGACCGACATCGGAGAGGAAATGACACCAGAAAGACCTCGCCCACACAGGAAGTGACGTCAGAAAGAACGCCAGCTTCATAATAAAGCCGTTTCGTAACTCGGAGGTAAACACTGGGTTTTTGAAGGCGAGTCATCCAGACATGCTCGTGTTTCTCCTTCTTCTACATCCGGGGTCGGCAACCTAAAATGTTGAAACAGCCAAATTGGACCAAAAATACAAAAAAAAATATGTCTGGAGCCGCAAAAAAATAAAAGCTATATTACATACAGATAGTGTGTCATGAGATATAAATTGAATTAAGAGGACTTAAAGGAAAGTAAATGAGCTCAAATATAGCTACAAATGAGGCATAATGATGCAATATGTACATATAGCTAGCCTAAATAGCATGTTAGCATCGATTAGCTTGCAGTCGTGCAGTGACCAAATATGTCTGATTAGCACTCCACACAAGTCAATAACATCAACAAAACTCACCTTTGTGGATTCATGCACAAAGTTAAAAGTTTGGCGGACAAAATGAGACAGAAAAAGAAGTGGCATAAAACACGTCTTAGGAAGTCGGAGAAAGTTACACATGTAAACAAACTAGGGTGAGTTAAAGGACTGCCAATATTAGTAGGACAAAACGGCGCTCACCAAATACTCAAATCAGTGAGGCATGTTTGATAATAAAAAAAAGTGTGCTTTATAACAATTAGGGAGGTTCGTGTCATATTTGTCCTCCTACAGAAACTATATTAAAACAAAAAATTGATTTTTAATTTTTGTTTTTTTCCCTCATCTTTTTCCATTTTTCATATATTTTTGAAAAAGCTCCAGAGAGCCACTAGGGCGGAGCTAAAGAGCCGCATGCGGCTCTAGAGCTGTGGGTTGCCGACCCCCGTTCTACATGTACAGACACTTGTGGAAACCACACATGAATACATGAATACCTTAAGTGAAAAGCGATTGCAGCTATTTGGGATACAACACTTCTCAGACGGCAAGAGAACTTTCCAATGTCCAGCCGGGACAGAGTTGAAGCTGTAATAGCTGCAAAAGGTGGACCGACATCGGAGAGGAAATGACACCAGAAAGACCTCGCCCACAAAGGAAGTGACATCAGAAAGAACGCTAGCTTCATAATAAAGCCGTTTCGTAACTCGGAGGTAAACACTGGGATTTTGAAGGCGAGTCATCCAGACATGCTCGTGTTTCTCCTTCTTCTACATCCGGAGTCGGCAACCTAAAATGTTGAAAGAGCCAAATTGGACCAAAAATACAAAAAAAAAATGTCTAGAGACGCAAAAAAATAAAAGCCATATTACATACAGATAGTGTCATGAGATATAAATTGAATTAAGAGGACTTAAAGGAAACTAAATGAGCTCAAATATAGCTACAAATGAGGCATAATGATGCAATATGTACATACACCTAGCTTAAATAGCATGTTAGCATCGATTAGCTTGCAGTCATGCAGTGACCAAATATGTCTGATTAGCACTCCACACAAGTGAATAACATCAACAAAACTCACCTTTGTGGATTCATGCACAAAGTTAAAAGTTTGGCCGACAAAATGAGACAGAAAAAGAAGTGGCATAAAACACGTCTTAGGAAGTCGGAGAAAGTTACACATGTGAACAAACTAGGGTGAGTTAAAGGACCGCCAAAATTAGTAGGACAAAACGGCGCTCGCCAAATACTCGAATCAGTGAGGCATGTTTAATAAAAAAAAAAAAGTGTGCTTTATAACAATTAGGGAGGTTCGTGTCATGTTTGTCCTCCTACAGAAACTATATTAAAACAAAAACATATATCTAAAAAAAAAAAATGTCCCCTCATCTTTTTCCATTTTTCATACATTTTTGAAAAAGCTCCAGAGAGCTCTAGAGCCGCGGGTTGCCGACCCCCGTTCTACATGTACAGACACTTGTGGAAACCACACATGAATACCTTAAGAGAAAAGCGATTGCAGCTATTTGGGATACAACACTTCTCAGACGACAAGAGAACTTTCAAATGTCCGGCCGGGACAGAGTTGAAGCTGTAATAGCTGCAAAAGGTGGACCGACATCGGAGAGGAAATGACACCAGAAAGACCTCGCCCACACAGGAAGTGACGTCAGAAAGAATCCTCCACAGCCAGGTTCATAATAAAGCGGTTTCGTAACTCGGAGGTAAACACTGGGATTTTGAAGGCGAGTCATCCAGACATGTCCGTGTTTCTCCTTCTTCCACATGTACAGACGCTTGTGGAAACCACACATGAATACCTTAAGAGAAAAGCGACTGTAGCTATTTGGGATACAACACTTCTCAGACGACAAGAGAACTTTCCAATGTCCGGCCGGGACAGAGTTGAAGCTGTAATAGCTGCAAAAGGTGGACCGACATTAGAGAGGAAATGACACCAGAAAGACCTCGCCCACACAGGAAGTGACGTCAGAAAGAACGCCAGCTTCATAATAAAGCCATTTTGTAACTCGGCGGTAAACACTGGAAATATGAAGGCAAGTCATCCAGACATGCTCGTGTTTCTCCTTCTTCTACATGTACAGACGCTTGTGGAAACCACACATGAATACCTTAAGAGAAAAGCGACTGCAGCTATTCGGGATACAACACTTCTCAGACGACAAGAGAACTTTCCAATGTCTGGCCGGGACAGAGTTGAAGCTGTAATAGCTGCAAAAGGTGGACCGACATCGGAGAGGAAATGACACCAGAAAGACCTCGCCCACAAAGGAAGTGACATCAGAAAGAACGCCAGCTTCATAATAAAGCCGTTTCGTAACTCGGAGGTAAACACTGGAAATATGAAAGTGAGTCATCCAGACATGCCCGTGTTTCTCCTTCTTCTACATCCGGGGTCGGCAACCTAAAATGTTGAAAGAGCCAAATTGGACCAAAAATACAAAAAAAAATATGTCTGGAGCCGCAGAAAAATAAAAGCCCTATTACATACAGACAATGCCATGAGATATAAATTGAATTAAGAGGACTTAAAGGAAACTAAATGAGCTCAAATATAGCTACAAATGAGGCATAATGATTCAATATGTACATACAGCTAGCCTAAATAGCATGTTAGCATCGATTAGCTTGCAGTCATGCAGTGACCAAATATGTCTGATTAGCACTCCACACAAGTCAATAACATTCATGCACAAAGTTAAAAGTTTGGCGGACAAAATGAGACAAAAAAAGAAGTGGCATAAAACACGTCTTAGAAAGTCGGAGAAAGTTACACATGTAAACAAACTAGGGTGACTTAAAGGACCGCCAAAATTAGTAGGACAAAACGGCGCTCGCCAAATACTCGAATCAGTGAGGTATGTTTAATAAAAAAAAGTGTGCTTTATAACAATTAGGGAGGTTCGTGTCATGTTTGTCCTCCTACAGAAACTATATTAAAACAAAAAATATATTTTAAATTTTTTTTCCCCCTCATCTTTTTCCATTTTTCATACATTTTTGAAAAAGCTCTAGAGAGCCACTAGGGCGGCGCTAAAGAGCCACATAGTTGCCATCCCCTGTTCTACATGTACAGACACTTGTGGAAACCACATATGAATACATGAATACCTTAAGAGAAAAGCGATTCCAGCTATTTGGGATACAACACTTCTCAGACGACAAGAGAACTTTCCAATGTCCGGCCGGGACAGAGTTGAAGCTGTAATAGCTGCAAAAGGTGGACCGACATCGGAGAGGAAATGACACCGGAAAGACCTCGCCCATAAAGGAAGTGACGTCAGAAAGAACGCCAGCTTCATAATAAAGCCGTTTCGTAACTCGGAGGTAAACACTGGAAATATGAAGGCGAGTCATCCAGACATGCTCGTGTTTCTCCTTCTTCTATATCCGGGGTCGGCAACCTAAAATGTTGAAAGAGCCAAATTGGACCAAAAATACAAAAAAATATATGTCTGGAGCCGCAAAAAAATCAAAGCCATATTAAATACAGATAGTGTCATGAGATATAACTTGAATTAAGAGGACTTAAAGGAAACTAAATGAGCTCAAATATGGCTACAAATGAGGCATAATGATGCAATATGTACATACAGCTAGCCTAAATAGCATGTTAGCATCGATTAGCTTGCAGTCATGCAGTGACCAAATATGTCTGATTAGCACTCCACACAAGTCAATAACATTCATGCACAAAGTTAAAAGTTTGGCGGACAAAATGAGACAGAAAAAGGAGTGGCAAAAAACACGTCTTAGGAAGTCGGAGAAAGTTACACATGTAAACAAACTAGGGTGAGTTAAAGGACCGCCAAAATTAGTAGGATAAAACGGCGCTCGCCAAATACTCGAATCAGTGAGGCATGTTTAATAAAATAAAATAAAAGTGTACTTTATAACAATTAGGGAGGTTCGTGTCATGTTTGTCCTCCTACAGAAACTATATTAAAACAAAAACATATATTTAAAAAAAAAAAAATTCCCCTCATCTTTTTCCATTTTTCATACATTTTTGAAAAAGCTCCAGAGAGCTCTAGAGCCGCGGGTTGCCGACCCCCGTTCTACATGTATAGAAACTTGTGGAAACCACACATGAATACCTTAAGAGAAAAGCGACTGCAGCTATTTGGGATACAACACTTCTCAGACGACAAGAGAACTTTCCAATGTCCGTCCGGGACAGAGTTGAAGCTGTAATAGCTGCAAAAGGTGGACCGACATCGGAGAGGAAATGACACCGGAAAGACCTCGCCCACACAGGAAGTGATGTCAGAAAGAACCCTCCACAGCCAGCTTCATAATAAAGCGGTTTCGTAACTCGGATGTAAACACTGGGTTTTTGAAGGCGAGTCATCCAGACATGCCCGTGTTCCTCCTTCTTCTACATGTACAGACGCTTGTGGAAACCACACATGAATACCTTAAGAGAAAAGCGATTGCAGCTATTTGGGATACAACACTTCTCAGACGACAAGAGAACTTTCCAATGGCCGGCCGGGATAGAGTTGAAGCTGTAATAGCTGCAAAAGGTGGACCAATATCGGAGAGGAAATGACACCAGAAAGATCTCGCCCACAAAGGAAGTGACGTCAGAAAGAACGCTAGCTTAACAATAAAGCTGTTTCGTAAGTAAACACTGGAAATATGAAGGCGAGTCATCCAGACATGCCTGTGTTTCTCCTTCTTCTACACGGAGAGGAAATGACACCGGAAAGACCTCGCCCACACAGGAAGTGACGTCAGAAAGAACGCCAGCTTCATAATAAAGCCGTTTCGTAACTCGGAGGTAAACACTGGGTTTTTGAAGGCGAGTCATCCAGACATGCTCGTGTTTCTCCTTCTTCTACACGTACAGACGCTTGTGGAAACCACACATGAATACCTTAAGAGAAAAGCGATTGCAGCTATTTGGGATACAACACTTCTCAGACGACAAGAGAACTTTCCAATGTCCGGCCGGGACAGAGTTGATTGAAGCTGTAATAGCTGCAAAAGGTGGACCGACATCGGAGAGGAAATGACACCAGAAAGACTTCACCCACAAAGGAAGTGACGTCAGAAAGAACGCCAGCTTCATAATAAAGCCGTTTCGTAACTCGGAGGTAAACACTGGAAATATGAAGGCGAGTCATCCAGACATGCCCGTGTTTCTCCTTCTACTACATCCGGGGTCGGCAACCTAAAATGTTGAAAGAGCCACATTAGACCAAAAATATAAAAAAAAATATGTCTGGAGCCGCAAAAAAATAAAAGCCATATTACATACAGATAGTGTCATGAGATATAACTTGAATTAAGAGGACTTAAAGGAAACTAAATGAACTCAAATATAGCTACAAATGAGGCATAATGATGCAATATGTACATACAGCTAGCCTAAATAGCATGTTAGCATCGATTAGCTTGCAGTCATGCAGTGACCAAATATGTCTGATTAGCACTCCACACAAGTCAATAACATTCATGCACAAAGTTAAAAGTTTGGCGGACAAAATGAGACAAAAAAAGAAGTGGCATAAAACACGTCTTAGAAAGTCGGAGAAAGTTACACATGTAAACAAACTAGGGTGAGTTAAAGGACCGCCAAAATTAGTAGGACAAAACGGCGCTCGCCAAATACTTGAATCAGTGAGGCATGTTTAATTAAAAAAAAGTCTGCTTTATAACAATTAGGGAGGTTCGTGTCATGTTTGTCCTCCTACAGAAACTATATTAAAACAAAAAATATATTTTAAATTTTTTTTCCCCTCATCTTTTTCCATTTTTCATACATTTTTGAAAAAGCTCTAGAGAGCCACTAGGGTGGCGCTAAAGAGCCGCATGGCGCGGGTTGCCGACCCCCGTTCTACATGTACAGAAACTTGTGGAAACCACACATGAATACATGAATACCTTAAGAGAAAAGCGATTGCAGCTATTTGGGATACAACACTTCTCAGACGACAAGAGAACATTCCAATGTCCGGCCGGGACAGAGTTGAAGCTGTAATAGCTGCAAAAGGTGGACCGACATCATACAGAACCCTATGGGATGGCACTTCAGGTTCATATGTGAGTCAAGGCAGGTGGCCAAATATTTTTGGCAATATAGTGTATTTCCAGCATTTGCTACAAGCACACACACAGGTCTGTTGCATAAAAATCTGCATAATTGTGTCTTTGTTTGAACTCAGGGTGGATTAACCATCACAGCAGGGTCACTGTTTAGTTATGAGTGAAACATCACGGAATAAATGTGAAACTTTGAAGTTTGTACTCTGGTCATAGTTTACAATGCAAATATGTTAACGCTGTTCACTTCCTTTATGTCCCCAAACAAAAAAACATTCCAAGAAATTGTCAACAGTCTGTAGACACATCATTTGTGTTCCAAATTTGATAAATGGCTAAATCAGGGGTTTCAAACACGCAGCCCGCCGGCCAATTATGTTGCGGCCCGCACCTTTATATGAAAATGTAATGATGGTGCGGCCTGCGAGTTTCAGTGCCATACTTTTACACCCTCAATTTTTCCGAGGGACTACCAATTTTCATTGAACAAATACCCAGAATCCCATGCAGCCCTAACTCCTCCGGGCTACAATGTACACCGCCCTCCCCCCCCAACCCCGACCCCTATTGTAGCCCGGAAGAGTTAGGGCTGCATGGGATTCTGGGGATTTGTTCTGTTGTGTTTATGTTGTGTTACGGTGTGGATGTTCTCCCAAAATGTGTTTGTCAATCTTGTTTGGTGTGGGTTCACAGTGTGGCGCATATTTGTAACAGTGACAAAGATTTTTATACGGCCAACGGTCAGTGTGACCTGTATGGCTGCTGATCAAGTATGTCTTGCAGTCTCTTCCGTGGGTCTGCAGAAGCCTCATACAATATGTGACTGGGCCGGAACAATGTTTGTATGGTGGAAAAGCGGACGAGACGGCAGTTTGTAGAGGACGCTGAAGGCAGTGCCATCACGGCACACCCTTAATATTGTTGGGAGGGGCACTGATATTCGGGTGTTTCCCGGAAAGATCGCGAGAGTTGGGAAGTATGTTGCTAGGGCGGGAAAGCCATTCAAAGAAGGTAAATTCATTAAAAAGTGCATGTTAGATTTTTTAAAGAAATCTTTTCTCGCGGCCCAGCCTCACCCAGTTTCTGCATCCAGTGGCCCCCAGGTAAATTGAGTTTGAGACCTCTGGTCTAAATGGAAAAAGTACCAATTTCCTGACTGGGGCCGGGAACCTTTTTGGCTGAGAGAGCCATGAAAGCCAAATATTTAAAATGTACGTCCGTGAGAGCCGTATAATATTTTTAACACTGAGTACAACTGTCAGGTTCAAACACTGATGACATCTATTAAACAGACAAGAAGCAAGGAATTAAACAGAGACTGGATTCAATTCAGCTCAATGAGGAGAAATGCGTAGACCTGTACCCTTGTACCAGTGTTAAATTTGTTGACGAAAATTTTTCGTCATAGTTTTCGTCAACGACCTTTTTTTTCTGACTAAAACGAGACAATAACTAAATAAAAAATAATCTACGTGGACTAAGACGATGACGATGACATATTCGTCAACGAATAAAAATGAGACGAAAATATCTGCCAGAGACGAGATCCAATCGGAACTCATTTCGTTGGGAAGAGGCGGGAGGAGTTGGGAAGACAACCAATCAGAGCGACGTGGTAAGGAAGTTACGTAAACGTTTGCTGCAGAAGACAACATGTCAACGCCGGGGAGGAAAAGGAGAGAGGACATATGGGGACATTTTATATTTGACGTCAAAGATAACAAGACGCAGTGTAAGAAATGAGGATTACGGGGAAAAACACAACAAACTTGAAGCGACATTTACAGTCGAATCACCCCGAAATCCACACACAGGTAAGCATTTTCCACAAACATACAACTCACTCGACGTTATCCCGTTTATTTCACGGCCTACTCGTGAAATACTAAATTTGAGACATGATTTTCATCAAATACGACTTTTATCGGTGATTTTTCCGCTGTTTTGCTTTGACTTCAGAAATTGAAGGGAAAGTTTACATATCACCCTTTAGTCGACTAAATCTACTGTAGTTTTCGTCGACTATAATCTTATGATATTTCGTCAACTAAAACTAGACTAAAACTAAAACAATTTAAATAACTAAATTATGACTAAAACTAAATTACATTTTAGTCAAAAGACTATGAATAAAACTAAATCAAATTTTGCTGTCAAAATTAACACTTTGCTGTCAAAATTAACACTGGCTTCACGGTGGCAGAGGGGTTAGTGCGTCTGCCTCACAATACGAAGTTCCTGCAGTCCTGGGTTCAAATCCAGGCTCGGGATCTTTCTGTGTGGAGTTCGTATGTTCTCCCCGTGAATGCGTGGGTTCCCTCCGGGTACTCCGGCTTCCTCCCACTTCCAAAGACATGCACCTGGGGATAGGTTGATTGGCAACACTAAATTGGCCCTAGTGTGTAAATGTGAGTGTGAATGTTGTCTGTCTATCTGTGTTGGCCCTGCGATGAGGTGGCGACTTGTCCAGGGTGTACCCCGCCTTCCGCCCGATTGTAGCTGAGATAGGCGCCAGCGCCCCCCGCGACCCCAAAAGGGAATAAGCGGTAGAAAATGGATGGATGGATGGAAAATTAACACTGCCTTGTACAGTGTCGTCCCACGCTTTGACAAGAGAATTCTAGGCCTTCATTTTATTTTGGACTTTCCCTGATTACAACAACTAAATGCGTGCATCTCTTATTCTTTTAATAACATTGTTATTCTGAAGGTAACCAATAATAAATAAGATACTTTTGACCATTAATGCGACTTCTTGAACAGGGGCGATAGAAACGGTTGAATGGATTAAAATGCATGAGAATGTTTTATATTTTAAACGTTATTTTTAACACTGTGATTAACAGCGGAATTATTAATTACTTTTGATGTTAAGCAGCGTCAGCTAAGATTTATCTGAGAGCCAGATGCGGTCATCAAAAGAGCCACATCTGGCTCGAGAGCCATAGGTTCCCTACCCCTGGTGCAGAGGGAGCAGACAGACTGGCTTGATTGTACCTTTTACAGTAGCCATGTACAGTATTTGTGCATTTCTTCAGTGGGTGTGGGACAGGAGCATCAATGCTGAACAATGTGAACTTACTCAATGACTCTTGTGAAATATGTGCCAAGATGGCAAACAACTGACTGATGCTATGTATATTTGGAAATGTCCATATGACTTAAGTGCTGTGACTGATGCTGAGTCATTTAACCACAAAGTAGAACTAGGATGTCTGCTGGTTTAAGGCTTTTATGACAGAAAGAGAAGTGTCTCAAATTCTACCCCAGCAACAAGGTACGAGAATCAGACCAAATTATGCTGAAAAGGGCCTTAGTGGCCACATGTGTGGACGGCACCTTTAAGCTCTTATTTCCAAAATTGTGGACACTTACACTGCTATCTGGTGATGTCAGAAGAGTATAAACATACATTCATATATATATATATATATTACAGGCAAAACGTTTGGACACACCTTCTCATTTCAATGCATTTTCTTTATTTCCATGACTATTTACATTGTAGACTGTCACTGAAGGCATCAAAGCTATGACACCTGTGAAGTGAAAACCATTTCAGGTGACTACCTCTTGAAGCTCGTGGAGGGAATGCCAAGAATGTGCAAAGCAGTAATCAAAGCAAAGGGTGGCTATTTTGAAGAAACTAGAATATAAAACATGTTTTCGGTTATTTTACCTTTTTTGTGAAGTACATAACTCCACGTATGTTCGTTCATAGTTTTTAATGTGATAATCTACAATGTAAATAGTCATGAACATAAAGAAAACGCATAGAATGACTAAGTGTGTCCAAACTTTTGGCCTGTACCGTGTGTGTGTGTGTGTATATATATATATATATATATATATATATATATATATATATATATATATATATATATATATGTATATAGGGCTGCGAATCTTTGGGTGTCCCACGATTTAATTCAATACCGATTCTTGGGGTCACGATTCGATAATATATAGATTTTTTAGATTCAACGCGATTCTCGATTCAAAAACCATATTTTTCCGATTAAAAACGATTCTGTATTCATTCAATACATAGGATTTCAGCAGGATCTACCCCAGTCTGCTGACATGCAAGCAGAGTAGTAGATTTTTTTTTAAAAAGCTTTTATTATTGTAAAGGACAATGTTTTATTAACTGATTGCAATATAGTAAATTTGTTTTAACTATTAAACAATCCAAAAATATGACTTATTTTATCTTTGTGAAAATATTGGACACAGTGTGTTGTCAAGCTTATGAGATTAGATGCAAGTGTAAGCCACTGTGACATTATTCATTTTTATAAATGTCTAATGATAATGTCAATGAGGGATTTTTAATCACTGCTATGCTGAAATTATAACTAATATTGATACTGTTGTTGATAATATTCATTTTTGTTTCACTACTTTTGGTTTGTTCTGTGTCGTGTTTGTGTCTCCTCTCAATTGCTCTGTTTATTGAAGTTTTGAGTGTTGCTGGGTCGGGTTTGGTTTTGGAATTGGATTGCATTGTTATGGTATTGCTGTGTATTGTTTTGTTGGATTGATAAAAAATTAAAAATCGATTCTGAATCGCACAACATGAGAATCGCGATTCAAATTCGAATCTATGTTTTTTTCCATAACCCTAATATATATGTATATATGTGTGTATGTATACATATATATATGTACATACTTATATATATATATATATATATATATATATATATATATATATATATATATGTGGATACATATAGGTATGTGTATATATGTATGTATGTATGTGTATATATATATATATATATATATATATATATATATATATATACATGTATATATGCCCTGCGATGAGAGGGCGACTTGTCCAGGGTGTACCCCGCCTTCCGCCCGATTGACGCTGAGATAGGCGTCAGCGCCCTCCGCAGTTTTCATACTGATACTGCTACAGTTAGTGTCGATATTAGAGTGCAGTTTAACAGTTTTTATACCGATACTGCTACAGTTAGTGTCAATATTTATCGACACCTGGATCAATCCAGCCGCTTTTTAGAGTGACTTGGTTGAAGTAACGCACAAAGCTGCACATGGTCGATGTCTGGATACCTAAGTGAGCAGTTTAACAGTTTTCATACTGATACTGCTACAGTTAGTGTCGATATTAGTGTGCGATTTAACAGTTTTTATACTGATACTGCTACAGTTAGTGTCGATATTAGTGTGCAGTTTAACAGTTTTTATACTGATACTGCTACAGTTAGTGTCGATATTAGTGTACAGTTTAACAGTTTTCATACTGATACTGCTAGAGTTAGTGTCCATATAAGTGTGGAGTTTAACAGTTTTTATACTGATACTTCTACAGTTAGTGTTGATATTTATTGACACCTGTATTAATCCACCCGCTTTTTGGAGTGACTTGGTTGAAGTAACGCACAAAGCTACACATGGTCGATGTCTGGATACCTAAGTGAGCAGTTTAACAGTTTTCATACTGATACTGCTACAGTTGGTGTTGATATTAGTTTGCGGTTTAATAGTTTTCAGACTGTTACTGCTACAGTTAGTGTCGATATTAATGTGCAGTTTAACAGTTTCCATACTGATACTGCTACAGTTAGTGTCGATATTAGTGCGCAGTTTAACAGTTTTCATACTGATACTGCTACAGTTAGTGTCGATATTAGTGTGCAGTTTAACAGTTTTTATACTGATACTGCTACAGTTAGTGTCGATATTAGTGTACAGTTTAACAGTTTTCATACTGATACTGCTAGAGTTAGTGTCCATATAAGTGTGGAGTTTAACAGTTTTTATACTGATACTTCTACAGTTAGTGTTGATATTTATTGACACCTGTATTAATCCACCCGCTTTTTGGAGTGACTTGGTTGAAGTAACGCACAAAGCTACACATGGTCGATGTCTGGATACCTAAGTGAGCAGTTTAACAGTTTTCATACTGATACTGCTACAGTTGGTGTTGATATTAGTTTGCGGTTTAATAGTTTTCAGACTGTTACTGCTACAGTTAGTGTCGATATTAATGTGCAGTTTAACAGTTTCCATACTGATACTGCTACAGTTAGTGTCGATATTAGTGCGCAGTTTAACAGTTTTCATACTGATACTGCTACAGTTAGTGTCGATATTAGTGTGCAGTTTAACAGTTTTTATACTGATACTGCTACAGTTAGTGTCGGTATTTATCGACACCTGGATCAATCCACCCGCTTTTTAGAGTGACTTGGTTGAAGTAACGCACAAAGCTGCACATGGTCAATGTCTGGATACCTAAGTGAGCAGTTTAACAGTTTTCATACTGATACTGCTACAGTTAGTGTCGATATTAGTGTGCGGTTTAACAGTTTTTATACTGATACTGCTACAGTTAGTGTCGATATTAGTGTGCAGTTTAACAGTTTTCATACTGATACTGCTACAATTAGTGTCGATATTAGGTTGCAGTTTAACAGTTTGTATACTGATACGACACCTGGATCAATCCACCCGCTTTTTAGAGTGACTTGGTTGAAGTAACGCACAAAGCTGCACATGGTCGATGTCTGGATACCTAAATGAGCAGTTTAACAATTTTCATACTGATACTGCTACAGTTAGTGTCGATATCAGTGTGCAGTTTAACAGTTTTCATACTGATACTGCTACAGTTAGTGTCGATATTAGTGTGCAGTTTAACAGTTTTCATACTGATACTGATAGAGATAGTGTCGATATTAATGTGCAGTTTAACAGTTTTTATACTGACACCACTACAGTTAGTGTCGATATTTATCGACACCTGGATCAATCCACCCGCTTTTTAGAGTGACTTGGTTGAAGTAACGCACAAAGCTGCACATGGTCGATGTCTGGATACCTAAGTGTGCAGTTTAACAGTTTTCATACTGATACTGCTACAGTTAGTGTCGATATTAGTGTGCAGTTTAACAGTTTCTATACTGATACTGCTACAGTTAGTGTCGATATTTATCGACACCTGGATCAATCCACCCGCTTTTTAGAGTGACTTGGTTGAAGTAACGCACAAAGCTGCACATGGTCGATGTCTGGATACCTAAGTGTGCAGTTTAACAGTTTTCATACTGATACTGCTACAGTTAGTGTCAATATTTATCGACACCTGGATTAATCCACCCGCTTTTTAGAATGACTTGGTTTAAGTAACGCACAAAGCTGCACATGGTCGATGTCTGGATACCTAAGTGAGCAGTTTAACATATTTCATACTGATACTGCTAGTTAGTGTCGATATTAGTGTGCAGTTTAACAGTTTTCATACTGATACTGCTACAGTTTGTGTCGATATTTATCGCCACCTGTATCAATCCACTCGCTTTTTAGAGTGACCTGGTTGAAGTAACGCACAAAGCTGCACATGGTCGATGTCTGGATACATAAGTGAGCAGTTTAACAATTTTCATACTAATACTGCTACATTTAGTGTCGATATTTATCGACACCTGGATCAATTCACCCGCTTTTTAGAATGACTTGGTTTAAGTAACGCACAAAGCTGCACATGGTCGATGTCTGGATACCTAAGTGAGCAGTTTAACATATTTCATACTGATACTGCTACAGTTGGTGTCGATATTAGTTCGCAGTTTAACAGTTTTCATACTGATACTGCTACAGTTAGTGTCGATATTAATGTGCAGTTTAACAGTTTCCATACGGATACTGCTACAGTTAGTGTCGATATTACTGTGCAGTTTAACAGTTTTTATACTGATACCACTACAGTTAGTGTCGATATTTATCGACACCTGGATCAATCCACCCGCTTTTTAGAGTGACTTGGTTGAAGTAACGCACAAAGCTGCACATGGTCGATGTCTGGATACCTAAGTGAGCAGTTTAACAGTTTTCATACTGATACCGCTACAGTTAGTGTCGATATTAGGTTGCAGTTTAACCGTTTTTATACTGATACTGCTACAGTTAGTGTCAATATTTATCGACACCTGGATCAATCCACCCGCTTTTTAGAGTGACTTGGTTGAAGTAACGCACAAAGCTGCACATGGTCGATGTCTGGATACCTAAGTGTGCAGTTTAACAGTTTCCATACTGATACTGCTACAGTTAGTGTCGATATTAGTGTGCAGTTTAAAAGTTTTCATACTGATACTGCTACGTTTAGTGTCGATATTTATCAACACCTGTATTTATCAACCCGCTTTTTAGAGTAACTTGGTTGAAGTAACGCACAAAACTGCACAAGGTCGATGTCTGGATACCTAAGTGAGCAGTTTAACAATTTTCATACTGATACTGCTGCAGTTAGTGTCGATATTAGAGTGCAGTTTAACAGTTTTTATACCGATACTGCTACAGTTAGTGTCAATATTTATCGACACCTGGATCAATCCACCCGCTTTTTTAGAGTCACTTGGTTGTCCAGGGTGTACACCACCTTCCGCCCGATTGTAGCTGAGATAGGCGCCAGCGCCCCCGCGACCCCACAAGGGAATAAGCGGTAGAAAAAATGGATGGATGGAGGGTTGAAGTAACGCACAAAGCTGCACATGGTCGATGTCTGGATACCCAAGTGAGCAGTTTGACAGTTTTCATACTAATACTGCTACAGTTAGTGTCAATATTAGTGTGCAGTTTAACAGTTTTTATACTGATACTGCTACAGTTAGTGTCGATATTTATTGACACCTGGATCAATCCACCCGCTTTTTAGAGTGACTTGGTTGAAGTAATGCACAAAGCTGCACATGGTCGATGTCTGGATACCTAAGTATGCAGTTTAACAGTTTTCATACTGATACTGCTACAGTTAGTGTCTATATTAGTGTGCAGTTTAACAGTTTTCATACTGATACTGCTACAGTTTGTGTCGATATTTATCGCCACCTGTATCACTCCACCCGCTTTTTAGAGTGACTTGGTTGAAGTAACGCACAAAGCTGCACATGGTCGATGTCCGGATACATAAGTGAGCAGTTTAACAATTTTCATACTAATACTGCTACAGTTAGTGTCGATATTTATCGACACCTGGATCAATCCACCCGCTTTTTAGAATGACTTGGTTGAAGTAACGCACAAAGCTGCACATGGTCGATGTCTGGATACCTAAGTGAGCAGTTTAACAATTTTCATACTGATACTGCTACAGTTGGTGTCGATATTAGTTCGCAGTTTAACAGTTTTCATACTGATACTGCTACAGTTAGTGTCGATATTATGTGCAGTTTAACAGTTTCCATACTGATACTGCCACATTTAGTATCGATATTTATCGACACCTGGATCAATCCACCCGCTTTTTAGAGTGACTTGGTTGAAGTAACGCACAAAGCTGCACATGGTCGATGTATGGATACCTAAGTGTGCAGTTTAACAGTTTTCATACTGATACTGCTACAGTTAGTGTCGATATTAGTGTGCAGTTTAAAAGTTTTCATACTGATACTGCTACAGTTAGTGTCGATATTAGTGTGCAGTTTAACAGTTTTTATACTGATACTGCTACGTTTAGTGTCGATATTTATCAACACCTGTATTAATCAACCCGCTTTTTAGAGTAACTTGGTTGAAGTAACGCACAAAACTGCACAAGGTCGATGTCTGGATACCTAAGTGAGCAGTTTAACAATTTTCATACTGATACTGCTGCAGTTAGTGTCGATATTAGAGTGCAGTTTAACAGTTTTTATACCGATACTGCTACAGTTAGTGTCAATATTTATCGACACCTGGATCAATCCACCCGCTTTTTTAGAGTCAATTGGTTGTCCAGGGTGTACACCACCTTCCGCCCGATTGTAGCTGAGATATGCGCCAGCGCCCCCGCGACCCCACAAGGGAATAAGCGGTAGAAAAAATGGATGGATGGAGGGTTGAAGTAACGCACAAAGCTGCACATGGTCGATGTCTGGATACCCAAGTGAGCAGTTTGACAGTTTTCATACTGATACTGCTACAGTTAGTGTCGATATTTATCGACACCTGGATCAATCCACCCGCTTTTTAGAGTGACTTGGTTGAAGTAACGCACAAAGCTGCACATGGTCGATGTCTGGATACCTAAGTGTGCAGTTTAACAGTTTTCATACTGATACTGCTACAGTTAGTGTCGATATTAGTGTGCAGTTTAACAGTTTCTATACTGATACTGCTACAGTTAGTGTCGATTTTTATCGACACCTGGATCAATCCACCCGCTTTTTAGAGTGACTTCGTTGTCCAGGGTGTACACCGCCTTCCGTCCGATTGTAGCTGAGCTAGGTGCCAGCGCCCCCGCGACCCCAAAAGGGAATAAGCGGTAAAAAATGGATGGATGGAGGGTTGAACTAACGCACAAAGCTGCACATGGTCGATGTCTGGATACCTAAGTGAGCAGTTTGACAGTTTTCATACTGGTACTGCTACAGTTAGTGTCGATATTAGTGTGCAGTTTAACAGTTTTTATACTGATACCACTACAGTTAGTGTCGATTTTTATCGACACCTGGATCAATCCACCCGCTCTTTAGAGTGACTTGGTTGAAGTCAAGCACAAGCTGCACATGGTCGATGTCTGGATACCTAAGGGTGCAGTTGAACAGTTTTCATACTGATACTGCTACAGTTAGTGTCGATATTAGTGTGCAGTTTAACAGTTTTCATACTGATACTGCTAAAGTTAGTGTCGATATTTATCAACACCTGTATCAATCCACCCGCTTTTTAGAGTGACTTGGTTGAAGTAACGCACAAAGCTGCACATGGTTGATGTCTGGATACATAAGTGAGCAGTTTAACAATTTTCATACTAATACTGCTACAGTTAGTGTCGATATTTATCGACACCTGGATCAATCCACCCGCTTTTTAGAATGACTTGGTTGAAGTAACGCACAAAGCTGCACATGGTCGATGTCTGGATACCTAAGTTAGCAGTTTAACAATTTTCATACTGATACTGCTACAGTTGGTGTCGATATTAGTTCGCAGTTTAACAGTTTTCATACTGATACTGCTACAGTTAGTGTCGATATTAATGTGCAGTTTAACAGTTTCCATACGGATACTGCTACAGTTAGTGTCGATATTACTGTGCAGTTTTAACAGTTTTTATACTGATACTGCTGCAGTTAGTGTCGATATTTATCGACACCTGTATCAATCCACCCGCTTTTTAGAGTGACTTGGTTGAAGTAACGCACAAAAAGCTGCACATGGTCGATGTCTGGATACGTAAGTGTTCCAGTGGGTTGATAGTGGACCCGCCACAACATATATGCAGGATGTAGTGTTCTTCCTGCATTCCTGAAGCATGGCGGGCGTGTTGAGGCCGTCAGTCGGCGAAGTGTCGTCAACGAGGAAGTCAAGTGTGTGAGTGGAGGTGTGGCGACGACGCGCAGGTGGACAACTTTAGTTTAGTCTGACGGGGAGATAGTTCCTGCGACTATGACAGTTAGTTGCTGTCCTCCAGCCTGATAGTATGAACGCTCCACTTCTGTGCTGGATTCTTCTCCTAAATGCCTCCTTCGCGCTCTCAGGTGAGTCACGTGATACTTTAATGACCGCCACTCTGCTTTGATCGTGGATAACTCAAGCTAGCGGTCACACAAAGGTAGCTTGGACGTGTTTTGTAAACTGTCATTTACGTCAACGTTTTTCAACCTTTTCATTGGAAAAAACGCATAGGCACACCACTAACAAAAAACATTAAACAATGAAACTCAGCAGCAGATATTGACAGTAAAAAGTCGTTCTTGCAATTGTTGGATATTAGGGGTGTAACGGTACACAAACATTTCGGTTCGGTACGTACCTCGGTTCAGAGGTCACGGTTCGGTTCATTTTCGGTACAGTAAGAAAAAAACATAATATACATTTTTTGATTACTTCCATCCATCCATCCATCCATCATCTTCCGCTTACCCGAGGCCATGTCGCGGGGGCAACAGCCTAAGCAGGGAAGCCCAGACTTCCCTCTCCCCAGCCACTTCGTCTAGCTCTTCCCGGGGGATCCCGAGGCGTTCCCAGGCCAGCCGGGAGACATAGTCTTCCCAACGTGTCCTGGGTCTTCCCCGTGGCCTCCTACAAGTTGGACGTGCCCTAAACACCTCCCTAGGGAGGCGTTCGGGTGGCATCCTGACCAGATGCCCGAACCACCTCATCTGGCTCCTCTCGATGTGGAGGAGCAGCGGCTTTACTTTGAGTTCCTCCCAGATGGCAGGATTTTGATTACTTATTTAACAAATTTGCTAAATCTTCCACCAAAAATAATTTTCTTAGTGGAATATTTGATGTGAAGTAATCGGAAACTTGGATAGGTCAATAATTCATAATAACATTGATTTTGATTCAATATTATGTTTTAAACCAGTGGTCCCCAACCACCGGGCCGTGGCCCGATTGGTACCGGGCCGCAGAATAATTTTTTATTAAAAAAAAAAAAAAAAATGTTTTTTATTTATTTTTATTTTTTTATTAAATCAACATAAAAAAAACACAATATACACTTACAAATATTGCACCAACCACAAAACACTCCCTTTTTCATGACAAAAACGTCCCTTTTTCATGACAAAGAAGAAATAAAAAAAGAAAAATTTGTTAAGCGTTAAAATCCGCGGATACAAAAAGGTTGGGGACCACTGTTTTAAACAATGACAAAAAAACGTCTTTGTTTTATTAGTAAACGTTGCAAGTTTTTCAAAATTAAATTTAGCCTTTAAGATTTTTTATTTCACTTTTGTTTATGTTTTTGTTCATTTTAACAGTTTTTTTTAGAATGTGCCGTGGGCCTTTAAAACATTGTGAATTAGTGTGAATTATATTTATATAGCGCTTTTCTCTAGTGACTCAAAGCGCTTTACATAGTGAGACCCAATATCTAAGTTACATTTAAACCCGTGTGGGTGGCACTGGGAGCAGGTGGGTAAAGTGTCTTGCCCAAGGACACAACGGCAGTGACTAGGATGACGAAAGCGGGAATCGAACCTGCAACCCTCAAGTTGCTGGCACGGCCGCTCCACCAACCGAGCTTTGCCGCCCACATTAGTTGTGTACCGCAAATGGCCTCCGGGGCACACTTTTGAAACCCCTGCTATAGATAATAAACAATTAAATCTGATTAATCAAAGGATAAAAAGCAGAGCCTGGCGACGCATGCGCGTTTATTTTAACTCTCTCGCTCTCTCTGTCTCTGCTCCGCCCTCACGTATGTTAATGCTGTTTGCAACACTTTTTTTTTTTTTTTAACCCCTTCTTAAACCTGAACGTACATTGAAAATACACGCAACCATAACTTAAAATTCAAGGCATTTAAGAAACTCCACCCGGACAGCCCCCGCAAAGAGGACATACCCCGTGAAAAGAGGAGGTGTGGTCAGTCTATCATAGCCCAGTCGTTGCTAGCATGCCGTGTGTTGTTGTTTTTTTTCATTGATTAAGCTTGTATTAGTAGATTGCACAGTACGGTATATATTCCGTACAATTGACCACTAAATGGTAACACCCCAATAAGTTTTTCAACATAAATGGTTTACACAACGTGCGGTGCGCCTACTTATATGTCCGTGTCGTTCGGTTCACCTGCGAACCGAACCGAAACGCCCGTACCTAAACTGTTCAATACAAATACACGTACCGTTACACCCCTACTGGATACAAATTCAGACCATAACCAAGCATTCACTATAGCTCTTGTCTCTAAGTAGGTGTACTGTCACGACCTGTCACATGCCGTGATTTATTTGGAGGTTTTGGGTGTTTTCCTGTGTGTTGTGTTTTAGTTCTTGACTTGCGCTCCTATTTTGTAGTTGATTGTCATGTATGGATGTACTTTGTGGACGCCGTCTGCTCCACACGCTGTATTGCTGCCGTCAAGCATTCTGTTTTTGTTTACTTTGCAGCCAGTTCAGTTTTAGCTTTGTTTAGCATAGCCATCTCTAAGCTTCAATGTATTTTCTTAGCAGCACTTGCCTTTTGTTTATTTTTGGTTTAAAGGGGAACATTATCACCAAACCTATGCAAGCGTCAATATATACCTTGATGTTGCAGAAAAAAGACCATGTATTTTTTTAACCGATTTCCGAACTCTAAATGGGTGAATTTTGGCGAATTAAACGCCTTTCTGTTTATGGCTCTTTTGGCGATGACGTCAGAACGTGACGTCACCGAGGTAATACAGCCGCTATTTTCATTTTCAACACATTGCAAACACCGGGTCTCAGCTCTGTTATTTTCCGTTTTTTCGACTATTTTTTGTAACCTTGGAGACATCATGCCTCGTCGGTGTGTTGTCGGAGGGTGTAACAACACTAACAGGGAGGGATTCAAGTTGCACCACTGGCAAGAAATCTGCTGCCACACCCCCATTGAATGTGCCAGAGTGTCTTCACATTTGACCGGCAATGCTAAGACAGACATGGCACAGAAATGTATGGATAATCTGCAGATGCATTTGCAACGATTAAGTCAACGAAATCACAAAGGTGAGTTTTGTTGATGTTGTTGACTTATGTGCTAATCAGACATATTTGGTCGCAGCATGACTGCCAGCTAATCGATGCTAACATGCTATGCTAATCGATGCTAACATGGTATTTACGCTAGCTCTATGTACATTTGAAACTAGATACCAACATTTAATGCGAAACAAACACTTACCAATCAACGGATTTAAGTTGCTCCAGTAGCACAAGATGCGAAAGTCCTGATCGTTTGGTCCGCACATTTTACCGGCGATGCTAATAAGGCAGCCATGCTATGGGCCACTTCATTAGGTACACCAATGCTATGGCCGAATAGCGTCAATAGCTATTCGCTCAATAGCTTCAGTTTCTTCTTCAATTTCGTTTTCGCTATCTGCCTCCATACTCCGACCATCCGTTTCAATACATGCGTAATCTGTTGAATCGCTTAAGCCGCTGAAATCCGAGACTGAATCCGAGACTGAATCCGAGCTAATGTCGCTATATCTTGCTGTGGTAACCGCCATGTTGTTTGTATTGGCAGCCCTGTATGACGTCACAGGGAAATGGACAGTCGCATCGCAAATAGCGAAAATCAAGAACTTTAAAGCATTTTTTAGGGATATTCCGGCAGGTGTAAAATTTTGAAAAAAACTTCGAAAAATAAAACAAGCCACTGGGAACTGATTTTTATTGTTTTTAACCCTTTTGAAATTGTGATAATGTTCCCCTTTAAGCCAGTGGTTTTTAACCTTGTTGGAGGTACCGAACCCCACCACTTTCATATACGCATTCACCGTATATGAAAAATAAAGTGGGTTTTTTTCAAATTCAAGACAAAGTTGTATGTTTTTGGTAACACTTTAGTATGGGAACATATTCTAATTAATAAAGACTTAATTTAGAGGGTTTTTAAAAAAATAGAAATTAATAAAAAATTGTTCTGCGGTCCGGTACCGAGCCGTGGCCCGGTGGTTGGGGACCACTGACTAAGATGACATATGAAAACAACACTAAATTTAAGTGCACTTTTTGTACAGAACGTCACTACAATATCCATCCATCCATCCATTTTCTACCGCTTATTCCCTTTTGGGTTGGCAGGGGGCGCTGGCGCCTATCTCAGCTACAATCGGGCGGAAGGCGGGGTACACCCTGGACATGTCACCACCTCATCGCAGGGCCAACACAGATAGACAGACAACATTCACACTCACATTCACACACTAGGGCCAATTTAGTGTTGCCAATCAACCTATCCCCAGGTGCATGTCTTTGGAAGTGGGAGGAAGCCGGAGTACCCGGAGGGAACCCACGCATTCACGGGGAGAACATGCAAACTCCACACAGAAAGATCCCGAGCCTGGATTTGAACCCAGGACGGCAGGAACTTCGTATTGTGAGGCAGACGTTCTAACCCCTCTGCCACCGTGAAGCCCGTCACTACAATAGTTTAAAACAAATAAAGTGCACTTTTGTGCATGATGTCACACAAGATTTTTAAAAAACTGTAAAATAAAAAAAAGCAGCTGCAAAATAAGAAATCAAATAGTGTATGTCTTTTGCTATGTGGTAGGTTACTGCGGACATTTTCTGGTTCTGTTGTTGACTATTTTTTGTTGATGTGGAAATGGAAGATGTCAGGCTCAATCGGGTCAGTGCTGGTTGCTTCGGCATTTTGTTAGGTGTGGCAGCGGCCGGCGATGTTGACATGCGGAGTTTCAAGCACTCTTCACTCTCTAGCGGGTGACTTTTCAAATGATGCTACAAATTAGTAGCGCTGATACTTCTTGTAGCAAGGCTTTTGCCGCATACTTGACATATTACGGTTGTCTGTTCAACATCTTCCCGCTTGAAGCCAAACCACCGCCAAACTACTGTTTTTCTTGGGAATTAATTCTTCACTATCGGGTTCTTGGTCGCGTCCCTGAGTAGACTAAGATGCAGCAATGTACAGAGACATACCGGATGAAAACCAAAGCTTCCCACCCAACCTGATGGAGCTTAAGAGGTGCTGCAAAGAAGAATGGTCCAAACTGCCCAAAGATAGGTGTGCCAAGCTTGTGGCATCTTATTCCAAAAGACTTCAGGCTGTAGTTTCTGCCAAAGGTTCATCGATAAAGTATTGAGCAAAAGGCCTTCAATACTTATGTACATGTGATTTTAAAATGTTTATATTTTTAATAAATGTGCAAATTTTGCCACCCCTGGAAAAAACGGTCTTGACAGGTCACAGGTGCTGCCCACTGATTAAATATACTGTTGACATATTTTCTATGACAACATCCGTACGGGAATTCCCTCCAGAATGTAATAAATTAGTTTTGACTGACTAATTTTGTTACATAAGTTGACAAACGAAATATTAACAACAGTAATCTATTTCCACAGACAGCCATGCTCCTGTCTTTGGAGAGGGGGAGCACTATGAGATCGTTAGACCTATTAGACTTCACTCCGTCCAAAGACGACACACAGAGGTAAGAAATTCTATTTTTTTAGGCTCTGATTAGTGGTGTAATTTTAGCAGTTATACTTGTCAAGTGAAAAAAAAAAAATTCATCCTGAGGCAAATGCAATTTAGAAGACTTATGCAAAAGGCTTGGTTGTTATGATTTTAATAGCAGAATAGGATAATGGATGCACCCTGTAGGCACAAGTTAAAAGTTACATGGATGCATGAAACAAAACTTCAGGTGAATTAGGGCTGGGCTATATGGCCTTTTATTAATATCTCGATATTTTTAGGGCATATCACGATGCACGATATATATCTCGATATTTTGCCTTAGCCTTGAATAAACACTTGATGCATATAATCACAGCAGTATGATGATTCTATGTGTCTACATTAAAACATTCTTCTTCATACTGCATTAATATATGCTCATTTTAAACTCTCATGCAGAGAGGAATACCACAATTAAGTCAATTTACCAAAAGTGTATTTATTAAACAGTTAATAAGCAGTGGCACAAACATCCGTGTCCTTTCCAAAACAGAAAGTGCAAGATTGTCGGAGACATTTTAAAACAAGCTATTAGTGCACTTTTGTGCATGATGTCACTAAGATGACATCAAAACAACACTAAATTAAACTACAATAGTTTAAAACAGGGGTAGGGAACCTATGGCTCACGAGCCAGATGTGGCTCTTTTGATGACTACATCTGGCTCTCAGATAAATCTGAGCTGACATTCCTTAACACGATAATAACACCTGTCATTACAGTGTTAAAAATAATGTTCAAAATATAAAACATTTTCATGCATTTTTAATCCATCCATCCATTCTCTACCACACCTGTTCAAGAAGTTGCGTTAATGGTAAGAAGTTATCTATTTATTATTGGTTAGGGTGGGGCATGCCCTCCTGGGGTTCTTCAGACCACCAAGCACTGACATGAGAGCCTGTTTCAGGGTTACAATATTGTTTTATTTTTCACTAAGTCTCTCAGTTGCTTTCCAGCAATTGTATTTTTCTCTTTGGTTCTCTCTCGCGCTCTGGCTCCAGCCCCAACCCCGTCTCTCCTCCTGGCTGCTGCTAATAACAGAGCGATAGGTGATTAGATAACAAGGCCCAGGTGGGCCATCCACGCACCTGTCGCTGATTTCAAGGCCGGTCCTGGCACACCCCTGTTTGCTGCAGGCCAGCAGGCCACGCCCCCTCCACAGTTATCTTCAGAATAACAATTTTCTCACAAAGAATAAGAGACCTATTGTACTCTAGAAATGTTGGTCTTACTTAAAAATGCACGTGTTTAGTTGCGTTCAGTGTTAAAACATTTTTTATATGGCTCTTACGGAAATACATTTTAAAATATTTGGCTTTTTGGCTCTCTCAGCCAAAAAGGTTCCCGACCACAGGTTTAAAACAAATAAAGTGCACTTTTGTGCATGATGTCACAAGATATTTCAACAACTGTAAAATAAAAATGAACTGCATAACAGGAAATCAATCAGTGTATGTCCTTTGCTATGTGGTAGGTTACTACGGACGTTATTACATTCTGTTGTTGACTACTTTTTTCATACAATCTAGAAATGGTTGCTTTGGCATTTTGTTGGTGTGGAACCCAACGGAGATGTTGACATGCCGTTTCAAACACTCTCCATTCTCTAGCGCAGGGGTCACCAACCTTTTTGAAACCAAGAGCTAATTTTTGGGTACTGATTAATGCGAAGGGCTACCAGTTTGATACACACTTAAATAAATTGCCAGAAATAGCCAATTTGCTCAATTTACCTTCAATAAATAAATCTATATATAAATAAAAATGGGTATTTCTGTCTGTCATTCCATCGTACATTTTTTTTCCTTTTACGGAAGGTTTTTTGTAGAAAATAAATGATGAAAAAAACACTTAATTGAACGGTTTAAAAGAGGAGAAAACACGAAAAAAATGAAAATTAAATTTTGAAACATAGTTTATCTTCAATTTCGACTCTTTAAAATTCAAAATTAAACCGAAAAAATGAAGAGAAAACTAGCTAATTCGAATCTTTTGGAAAGATTTAAAAAATAATTTATGGAACACCATTAGTAATTTTTCCTGATTAAGATTAATTTTAGAATTTTGTTTTAAATAGGTTAAAATACAATCTGCACTTCGTTATAACATATAATAAATTGGACCAAGACAAAGACAAATCATTATTTCTTCTGGATTTTACAGAACAAAAATTTTCAAAGAAATTCAAAAGACTTGGAAATAAGATTTAAATTTGATTCTACAGATTTTCTAGATTTGCCAGAATATTTTTTGGGAATTTAAATCATAATAATTTTGAATAAATATTTCAAAAATATATATGTCGAACAACTATGTGGCAGAAGCGTTGTTACAAAAAGTAGCACCTACTGCTAATTTGTAGCATCATTTGAAAAGTCCCCCGCTAGAGAATGAAGAGTGCTTGAAACCACATGTCAACATCTCCGTTCGGTGCCATACCCACAAAATGCCGAAGCAACCGTTTCCAGATCGTATGAAAAAAATAGTCAAACAACAAAAGGAGATAACGTCCGCAGGAACCTACCACATAGCAAAGGACATACACTATTTGATTTCCTATTATGCAGCTCATTTTAATTTGACAGGTATTGAAATATCTTGTGTGACATCATGGACAAAAGTGCACTTTATTTGTTTTAAACTATTGTAGTTGCGTTTTGTACAAAAAGTGCACTTTAATTTAGTGTTGTTTTGATATGTCATCTTAGTGACATCATGCAGAAAAGTGCCCTCTTAGCTTGTTTTAAAATGTCTCTGACAATCTTGCACTTTCTGTTTTGAAATTATATCTTTATGCCACTGCTTAATAACTGTTTAATAAATACACTTTTGGTCAATTGACTTAGTTGTGATTTCCCTCTCTGCATGAAAGTTTAAAATGAGCATATATTAATGCAGTATGAAGAAGAATGTTTTAATGTAGACACATAGAATCATCATACTGCTGTGATTATATGCATCGAGTGTTCATTCAAGGCTAAGGCAAAATATCGAGATACATATCGTGTATTGTGATATGGCCTAAAAATATTGAGATATTAAAAAAAGACCGTATCGCCCAGCCCTACATAATGGCATTGTTTTATGTATCAAATCACACAACATTGAATGGGACTATAAGGGCTGTGATTGGTCTGATTTAAGAGGGCTTCCAGCTTCTCTGATTTTAGATCAACATTTCCAAAAACACTGTCTTCAGTCGTCATTGTTCACTCCTGGAGGGTCAAACAGCAAACGGAAGCTATAAAGCCAAATAGTCCACCAGTGTTGACTCTCCAGAAAACACAGCACTTAGTGTTCCAGCAGACAAAGGCACGGCACACATTCACACCAACGCAGATAAGACCTTAGAAGAAAATGTATCAGTGTTGATGATAAAGTGTTTGTAGCAATATAACTTTGCTTCATTTTCTGCAGCACTTCAGGCCAGAGACTCTAAAGTATGCCATGACAGTTGGAGGATTAGACCTGGAAATGCATTTGCAAAAAAACATGTAAGTGCTCAAATCAAGGCACAGCCAAACGTTGGAGATACTGATGCGATATTTTAAAGGCCTACTGAAGTGAGATTTTCTTATTTAAACGGGGATAGCAGGTCCATTCTATGTGTCATACTTGATAATTTCGCGATATTGCCATATTTTTGCTGAAAGGATTTAGTAGAGAAAATCGATAAAGTTCGCAACTTTTGGTCCCTAATAAAAAAAGCCTTGCCTGTACCGGAAGTAGCAGACGATGTGCGCGTAACGTCACGGGTTGTAGAGCTCCTCACATCCTCACATTGTTTACAATCATAGCCACCGGCAGCTAGAGCGATTCGGACCGAGAAAGCGACAATTTCCCCATTAATTTGAGCGAGGATGAACGTTTCGTGGATGAGGATAATGAGAGTGAAGGACTAGAAAAAAAAAAAAGGCGGGGGGCAGTGAGAGCGATTCAGATGTTATTAGACACATTTACTAGGATAATTCTGGAAAATCCTTTATCTGCCTATTGTGTTACTAGTGTTTTAGTAAGATTATATAGTACCTGAAAGTCGAAAGGGGTGTGGCCACAGGTAGGGTGACCGCCAGTGTCTCTGAGGTAAGCCACGGAGCTGCTCCGCTGATGTCTCCGGTAATAGACAACTTATTACCACGATTTTCTCACCGAAACCTGCCGGTTGGCATGTGTTCGGGATCCATGTTCGTTTGACCGCTCTGATCCATAGTAAAGCTTCACCTCCGGGAATTTTAAACAAGGAAACACCTTGTGTTTGTGTGGCTAAAGGCTAAAGCTTCCCACTTCCATCTTTCTACTTTGACTTCTCCGTTATTAATTGAACAAATTGCAAAAGATTCAGCAACACAGATGTCCAGAATACTGTGTAATTATGCGATTAAAGCAGACTACTTATAGTTGGGATCGGTCTGGAAAAAAATGTCCGCTACAACCCGAGACGTCACGCGCACTAGTCATCATACCGACGTTTTTCAACAGGATACTTCGCGCAAAATTTAAAATTGCAGTTTAGTAAACTAAAAAGGCCGTATTGGCATGTGTTGCAATGTTAATATTTCATCATTGATATCAGACTGCGTGGTCGGTAGTAGTGGGTTTCAGTAGGCCTTTAATGTGACAATTCAGCGATTTCTCAACCATTATGTTAGAGGAGGGCTTTTGTGAAATGTGTATGTGATTGCAGTGAACGTGTGCAGGTGTTCATCACTTGTCAGCCAAATACCCCCATTCACACACACACATGTTTACACACACACTAATTGTACCCATGTACACCTACCATGAATTGATTAACGTGGACCCTGACTTAAACAAGTTGAAAAACTTATTCGGGTGTTACCATTTAGTGGTCAGTTGTACGGAATATGTACTGTACCGTGCAATCTACTGATAAAAGTCTCAATCAATCAATCAAACTCAAATGTTATTGCAGAGCAGCACTCACATAACATTTGGCTGCGCTGCATGTGTTTTGTGCCCCTTGTCACCCTAAAATTGTCACACCTATGGATCATGTTTTGTTTTGTCATGTTATGTTTTTGATTTTGGACATTCAGTCACGTTTTGCACTTCCTGGTTTTGTTTGTTTCCATGCCAACGTATAAGTTCCCACCTTGTCACGCCCCTGCCCTCAGTCCCGCACCTGTTCCTGATTATCACAGCCAGTATTTAAGTAATTTTCTTTCTGTTCATCATTCTGGGATCTTCACACTCGCACGCACCCTACCCATGCTGTTCAAACCTTCACGTCCTCGTCCACAGTTTCATGCCGAGTAAGTTTATGTATTGATGCCACAGTGCTAGTTTTGTTTTGTTTGTATATAGTCATGCCATCGTGCTGTTTCTGTTCATAGTTCATTCATGCCAATCGAGCAAGTGTTTTTGTTTCCTGTTTATATTTTCTAGCCAAGTTTTATACCTCATTGTGAGCGCCCTTAGTTTGATTATTTTTGATTATAGTGTTTAAATAAAAAAAACATGTACCTGAATTCACGCCTGGCTCGTCCTGTAATCCCGCTGCGTCGAAGGAGCACACACCATCCATGTCCAAGCCTGACAAAAATCTTCAAAATTAACGGGACATTTTGCAGTTACTGTCCAGCCTTAGGGCTTCACGGTGGGAGAGGGGTTAGTGCGTCTGCCTCACAATACGAAGGTCCTGCAGTCCTGGGTTCAAATCCAGGCTCGGGATCTTTCTGTGTGGAGTTTGCATGTTCTCCCCGTGAATGCGTGGGTTCCCTCCGGGTACTCCGGCTTCCTCCCACTTCCAAAGACATGCACCTGGGGATAGGTTGATTGGCAACACTAAATTGGCCCTAGTGTGTGAATGTGAGTGTGAATGTTGTCTGTCTATCTGTGTTGGCCCTGCGATGAGGTTGCGACTTGTCCAGGGTGTACCCCGCCTTCCGCCCGATTGTAGCTGAGATAGGCGCCAGCGCCCCCCGCGACCCCGAAAGGGAATAAGCGGTAGAAAATGGATGGATGGATGGATGTCCAGTCTTAATAATGTGCAAAATGTATGAGAAACGGGCAGCACAGTGCCAGAGGGGTTAGTGTGACTGCCTCACAATACGAAGGTCCTGAGTAGTCAGGGTTCAATCCCGAACTCGGGATCTTCCTGTGTGGAGTTTGCATGTACTCCGGCTTCCTCCCACTTCCAAAGACATGCACCTTGGGATAGGTTGATTGGCAACACTAAATTGGCCCTAGTGTGTGAATGTGAGTGTGAATGTTGTCTGTCTATCTGTGTTGGCCCTGCCATGAGTTGGCGACTTGTCCAGAGTGTACACTGCCTTCCGCGCGATTGTAGCTGAGATAGGCACCAGCGCCCCCGCGTCCCCCAAAGGGAATACGCGGTAGGGAAATAGATGGATGGATGTATGAGAAACAAGAACTGGTGTCAATGTTTGACATCAATATGTCAGTAAAACCCATCTGATTAGACCGTTTTTTTCCCCAACATGACCAGTTTCACATCCTGTTTTTTTTTTTCTTTCTCTTCAGTACTTCACTGTCAGCACATATTTTTGTCTCATATTACTTCCATAAATTGGATGGTTATTCATGCATGACACATTGCATTATAACTGTTTGTTTTTTTGTTATTTTTGCCACCAGTGACTTAATCACCAAAGACTACACAGAGACTTATTATCAAGAAGATGGAACACGAGCCACCACAGCTCCAAAAGACATTGTAAGTCATTACGATGTACTGTAGAAAATATGCAGCATGCTTGTTGAGTACCAACAAGCACAATTTTTCGTATTTAATTATGCTTTTATATTTGTCAGGATCATTGCTACTATCATGGCAAGATTGTGAACGACAGTGAATCCTCAGTTAGCATCAGCACTTGTGATGGACTCAGGTAACCGCATGCTGATAGACTTCATAATTATGGCCTAATAAAAATATCTACAAGATGTGAAAATTACATTAAAAAAAAAAAAGGCAAAATAAAATACTTTGCACGGCAAACTTTTTATCAAAAGAGACATATTTCCCTCTCTTCCGCGAAATGTGTTTGTTTGCAGCCAAAAAACAACAAAGAAAAAACACTTTTAAAAGTTGTAATCGCCATACTAACAACATGCCGGCCCAGTCACATAATACATGCGGCTTTAACACACACAAGTGAATGCAAGGCATACTTGATCAACAGCCATAAGGGTCACACTGAGGGTGGCCGTATAAACAACTAACATTTTTACAAATATGCGCCACACTGTGAACCCACAGCAAACAAGAATGACACATTTCGGGAGAACATCCGCACCGCAACACAACATAAACACAACCGGACAAATACCCAGAACCCTTTGCATCACTAACTCTTCCGGGACGCTACAATATACACCCCCGCTACCACCAAACCCCACCCCAACTAGAACCCGCCGCCGAAAAAAGGCATTAAATTTGTGTTTTTATTTTATTTGATATGCCGTTGATATTTTTTAATTATTTTTATTTGAAACTGGATTTTGTATGTCACTATAAAGTTATATAAGCCTTGCTTGGTCAATATTCAATGCAAAACTTGTTTGGGTCCCTATTAAAAGGTTAATTTGTTCAACCTCGGCCCGCAGCTTTGTTCAGTTTTAAATTTTGGCCCGCTCTGTATTGGAGTTTGACACCCCTGGTGTATGCGATATTGTAATTTGTTCCGTAAGTAAGCTGTTACGCGCATGGCAGGACCTAGCAACTACCACATAACCGCGTAGCTACAACGGAAAAACCTAGTATCTCAAGGGACCAATCGGAGCTTCTTTGTCAGTTGCCTTATTGTCTTTAATGAGACATTTCCACCAATGGGGGCCGACGGTCAACCTGATTATGTGATATTATGGCACGAGGGGATATTTTGAAGATTGGCCCAGGACGTTGCAAGCACCTTCATTAAATGTATTGTTCTTGATTCTTCCCCTTGCATACTCTTTTGGGCAGATAACTGTGGAGGTCAAAATAAAAACCGGACGCTGTACACGGCTCTTGCCCAATGTGCAAACGCAGAATGGGGCCCACCCGAGATTGTGATAAAATATCTGGAGAAAGGGCACACGTTCATGAGAGCAGATTCAACCCATGGCTCAATCTGCAAGAAAATGACAGCTCAAGAAAACTTCTATACGTTTGATGACTTTGTAGATCTTTGTAAGACAGCATCAAGATAGATTGGTTTTCCTTTGTTTTCTCAAAATCAGTTACTAGGTTTTGCCTTTGGACGGGCGAAGTGCAGTGTGCATGTAGGCCTACTTTGAAATAAAGCAATACTTTCTACAAAATGCCTTTCAGCGTGCAAGTACAAGATAATCTATCCATGCAGAATTAAACTCAAGTCACGTCGATTTTATTTTGATAGTGCCAATTGACAGCAGAAGTTACGTGACTTGATTAACGTGGACCTCGACTTAAACAAGTTGAAAAACTTATTGGGGTGTTACCATTTAGTGGTCAATTGTACGGAATATGTATTGTACTGTGCAATCTACTGATAAAAATTTCAGTCAATCAATCAAGGAACATACACATCAGCCTAAAGACCACATCAGCAAGCACTTTGCAACCGAGGCAAGGAACAACTCCCTCTTGGAAACTTTGAAGAGAACACAGGCTCAAACTCTTAGTTTGATTGACCCAAACTTAGCTTACTGCTGTGGTCGCACACTCAAAAAGCTGAGGTCTCTCTCATCCAGACGTTTGTCTCATCTTCTTTTTGGCCTTAACATGTGCTCGTCCAGGAATCCGGCATTTAAGACCACACAGACAGTCAGAAATATCCATCAATGAATCAATCAATGTTTATTTATATAGCCCTAAATCACAAGTGCCTCAAAGGGCTGCACAGACCACAACGACATCTTCGGTAGGCCCCACATAAGGGCAAGGAAAAACTCACCCCAGTGGGACGTCGACCATGATGACTATCAGAAACCTTGGAGAGGACCACATATGTGGGCAACACCCCCTCCCTAGGGGACCGAAAGCAATGGATGTCGAGCGGATCTAACATGATATTGTGAAAGTCCAATCCATAGTGGATTTAACGTAACCGTGAGAATCAAGTCCAAAGTAATAAGAAAACAAACTTGGAAGCAGGGAACAAAAGACAATAAGTCACAAACCACTATCGAATATAGTGCTTTGTGGCTATAGTGGTCCCCAACCAGGGGACAAATAATATAACTATTTTTACAAATGCTTATAAGGGAAGCTGCATGCAACTATTAGCCAATCCCTGATCTCGACTTTCGATTGGAGGATTTGGCTCAGATGAGAGTTGTCAAGTTGTCCACACCAATTTTGTCTTAAGTTTGATCTTGCTTTGGCTATTGAGGCACGGAAACAATCTTCTAATTACATACATTTAAACACATACAATTGTCCAAAAGGTCATGAAGAATTTAAAATCACTTCATGATTAACAAATTACTAGAGATGTCCTGCGATGAGGTGGCGACTTGTCCAGGGTGTACCCTGCCTTCCGCCCAATTGTAGCTGAGATAGGCGCCAACGCCCCCCGCGACCCCGAAAGGGAATAAGCGGTAGAACATGGATGGATGGATGGATAGAGATGTCCGATAATGGCTTTTTTGCCGGTATCCGATATTGTCCAACTCTTAATTACCGATACGGATATCAACCGAGACCGATATACACAGTCGTGGATTGAACACATTATTATGCCAAATTTTGTTGTGATGCATTAAACAATGTAACAATGTTTTCTAAAATAAATCAACTCAAGTTATGGAAAAAAAATGCCAACTAGCACTGCCATATTTATTATTGAAATCACAAAGTGCATTATTTTTTTTAACATGCTTCAAAACAGCAGCTTGGAATTTGGGACATGGTCCCCCTGAGAGAGCATGAGGAGGTTGAAGTGGGCGGGGTTGGGGGGAGTAGTAGGGGGTGTATATTGTAGCGTCCCGGAAGAGTTAGTGCTGCAAGGGTTTCTGGGTATTTGTTCTGTTGTGTTTATCTTATGTTACGGCGCGGATGTTGTCCTGAAATGTGTTTGTCATTCTTGTTTGGTGTGGGTTCACAGTGTGGCACATATTTGGAACAGTGTTAAAGTTGTTTATACGGCCACCCAAAGTGTGACCTGTATGGCTGTTGACCAAGTATGCTTTGCATTCACTTGTGTGTGTGAAAAGCCGTAGATATTATGTGACTGGGCCCGCACGCAAAGGCAGTGCCTTTAAGGTTTATTGGCGCTTTGTATTTCTCCCTACATCCGTGTACACAGCGGCGTTTTAAAAAGTCATAAAATTTACTTTTTGAAACCGAAACCGATACCAATAATTTTCGATATTACACTTTAAAGCATTTATTGGCCGATATTATCAGACATCTCTACACATTACCTCTACTAATCTTCAAGGAATATAACAATTAACCTTTTTTTGTTTGTTTTTGAGTATTAAGCAACCGAGATATTATCTTTTTTTTACCGAAACAAAGTTTAAGATTTGTGTTTCTGTTTTAGGGGTTATTTTCGGACATCCGCACAGAGGTACATGATTGACCCCCTTTCTGGTGATGATGAGGGGGATCATGCTGTGATGGAGTTCAATGAAACTGAATATACACCTGCAGTGTGTGGCGTCACCAACACTACGTGGGACACAGATTTCGAGCCCCCAACAAGCCGTAGTCGCTCCAGATCAGCGGTTTGACAGCTTTAATTACATCATTATATGGATTGTCTAACGGAACAGCATCTTGATGACTTATTTTCTTCCAGGGTATATCTATTGTTCAGCAACAGAAATACATTGAGCTCTTCCTTGTTGCTGATAACCGTGAGGTAAGATTGAGCGAGACTGAATGTTGACATGTTACATGTTATATAATACACAGGTCAAACTCCAAAAATTGGAATATAAAAAAACTGTAAACCATGATAATTAAAATTATGACAAATAAAACCTTGACATATTTCAATTTGTATGTAGTGAATTTATATCACATATTAGTTTAAAATTTAAAGTAGACATGCTAAAATGAATGGGCTTATACACAATAATCATATTTTTAATATTTTAACTGTGTGTGTGTATATATACATATATATATATATATATATATATATATATATGTATATATACATATATATATATATATATATATATATATATATATATATATATATATATATATATATTGGATTATCCAGAGAATAGTGCTCGATACCGTGGTAGATCGCAATATGTGTGTGTGAAAAATCACAAGACTACTTCATCTCTACAGAACTGCTTCATGAGGGGTTCCCTCAATCATATTTTTAATATTTTAACTGTGTGTGTGTATATATACATATATATATATATACATATACATATATATATATCTATATCTTGATTGGATTATCCAGAGAATAGTGCTCGATACCGTGGTAGAGCGCAATATGTGTGTGTGTGTGAAAAATCACAAGACTACTTCATCTCTACAGAACTGTTTCATGAGGGGTTCCCTCAATCATCAGGAGAAAATTTCCACACCTACACATATATATATATATATATATATATATATATATATATAATGTATTAGGGCTGTGAATCTTTGGGTGTCCCACGATTCGATTTAATATCGATTTTTGGGGTCACGATTCGATAATATATCGATTTTTTTCTATTCGATTCTCGATTCAAAAACGATATTTTTCCGATTCTGTATTCATTCAAGACATAGGATTTCAGCAGGATCTACCCCAGTCTGCTGACATGCAAGCAGAGTAGTAGATTTAAAAAAAAAAAAAAAGGTTTTATAATGGTAAAGGACAATGTTTTATCAACTGATTGCAATAAGGTAAATTTGTTTTCACTATTAAACGAACCAAACATATGACTTATTTTATCTTTGTGAAAATATTGGACACAGTGTGTTGTCAAGCTTATGAGATGCGATGCAAGTGTAAGACACTGTGACACTTTTTTTAAATTTTTATAAATGTCTAATGATAATGTCAATGAGGAATTTGTAATCACTGCTATGCTGAAATTATAACTAATATTGATACTGTTGTTGATAATATTCATTTTTGTTTCACTACTTTTGGTTTGTTCTGTGTCGTGTTTGTGTCTCCTCTCAATTGCTCTGTTTATTGCAGTTCTGAGTGTTGCTGCGTCAGGTTTGGTTTTGGAATTGGATTGCATTGTTATGGTATTGCTGTGTAGTGGTTTGTTGGATTGCTAAAAAAAATAAAATAAAAAAATAGATTTTTTTTTAAATGAGAATCGATTCTGAATCGGACAACGTAAACGATTCGATTCGTATTCGAATCGATTTTCTCCCACACCCCTAATATATATATATATATATATATATATATATATATATATATATATATATATATATATATATATATATATATATATATATATATATATATATATATATATATATATATATAGAGAGAGAGAGAGAGAGAGTATATATATATATATATATACACACACACAAATATATGTATATACACACACATATATATATATACATGTGTATATATATATATATATATATACATATATAATATATACTGTGTACATATATATATATGTGTGTGTATATATATATATATATATATATATATATGTGTATATATATTATGAGTCAAATCAGATGAAACATAGTGATGAGTGGGACATTGCCCATTGTTGATAACGGGGACGATGTGGCTCAGAGTAGAGCGGCCGTGCCAGCAACCTGAGGGTTCCTGGTTTGAACCCCAACTTCTGCTAGTCACGTCCGTTGTGTCCTTGAGCAAGACACTTCACCCTCGCTCCTGATGGGTCGTGGTTAGGGCATCGAATTGCAGTGTGAATGCGTGTATGAATGGGTGAATGTGGAAATAGTGTCAAAACACTTTGAGTACCTTAAAGGTAGAAAAGCGCTATGCAAGTATGACCTATTTACCTTTGGTTTTGTACCATTTAACATGTGGTTTCAGTTTGTGAGGATGAAACGGGATCAAACGGAGCTGAGGAAGAGGATATTTGAAATTGTCAACTTTGTCAACATGGTGAGTGAGTGGGCTAATCCAAACAAGTGGCCTCTCTGGTATCTATTCAGTTTATCGCATTCTTTTGCAAATGCACATACTTAATAATCCCCAGGTTTATAGATTATACCGTTTGAACATTTTCTCTTGTTATTCTCAGGTATACAAGCCCCTGAGGACATTCATTGCTCTTGTTGGTTTGGAGATCTGGTCAAATGGTGACTTAATCTCCATCACCCCTCCGGCCGGAGCTAACCTCAATGCTTTCATGAAGTGGCGGAATTCGGTGCTGATCAAAAGAAAAAAACACGACAATGCACATCTTATCAGGTCTGAGTGGTTTCTACTTGCATAACTAGCACAATTCTAATGGAACTTTCCTGAGCTATCATAAACATGTCGACCGGACTCTGTATTGTATAGAATATACAGTATAGACTGCAAACTCATAGACGACCTTTTCCCGAAACACAATACAGAATGTGAGATATAGCAGGATAATGCATACATTCATCATTAGTTTTCAAAACGGTTAGATAAAAGTGGGACCCCATTTTTATGACTTGATGGGACTTCTGGGACCCAGTTTTGAAAATTCCTAGCGCCAACCCATCTGAAACAAAAGGGAACTTTGAGTTCTTTAGCTCAACCACTTGTTTTGCATGGAGTTATATTTCTGCTTTGATTTTGAGTTTACAGGTCTTGTAAGATCAGAGCTTTTGTCATTCAATACTTGCTCAGCCGTTCCATTTCTCTTTCAGTGGTATTGACTTTGAAGGAGCCACTGTGGGCCTGGCTTACATTGGGACTCTCTGTTCAGACCACTCTGTTGGGGTAGTGCAGGTAAGTTGTTGTTCCCTACACAAGGCCTGTGTAAAATTCGTAATTGAATTGAGAATGTCTCCAAAATTACAAAGAGGAAGTACAATTAAAACTTTAATTGAAATAGATTTGAAATTCCAATTATTAATTTTGGTGCATTTTTACAGTAAATTCCAATTCATGACTGTTTTACATATTTTACACACCACCAGGTGTGAATGAATGATGGGTTCCCACTTCTCTGTGAGCGCTTTCAGTATCTAACAATAGAAAAGCGTGATATAAATCTAATCCATTATTATTATTATTATTATTATTTCATGGCTGTATACCTTCATGTCATCATGTAAACTTACTCCACTGTACCATTTTTTGTTGATTGGTGCTCAGTGCAATCAGGCTTTCTGTTAAAGGAGAACTGCACCTTTTTTTTTTTTCCTATAATTCACAATCATAATGAGAGACAAGACAACATGTATTTTTTAAATGTCTTTTAACTGGTAAATAAACAAAAATAAAACACAATAGTGCCAATGGGAGGTCCTCTATTCCGCCCATAAAACCCTCTAAATAACTATCCAAGAAGCGCCAACAATACCCCATTTACATTTCGTAACTTGAATATTATAAGTGTTAGTGATATTGTTATTATAAGCGTGAACACATTCGTTCGGAGACATTTTTTTCCAGTCGTTTTTGGTAAGTACTCCATCTCTGTGGGCGTTACTTCCGTCTTCTTCAACATTTCACTGTCATTTTGTGCTCACTTTGCTTCTGTAACCAGCAGTTCATCCTATGTATATTCAGGCTCAAAAAGATAAGGTGAATCCTCATTTCGAAAATAGCCATATTCGTTATTTATTACCAAGTCTGCCATGATTACAAAACACACCTTTTTGTAAATAATGTAAATAATTCAATGTACATACTATGATGATTAACTTGTGTGATGACTGTATTATGTTGATAGTATATATTTGTACCATGAATCGATTAACGTGGACCCCGACTTAAACAAGTTGAAAAACCTATTCGGGTGTTACCATTTAGTGGTCAATTGTACGGAATATGTACTGAACTGTGCAATCTACTAATAAAAGTATCAATCAATCAATCAATCAAACCTTTGTTTCCAGAATTAGGAACACAGACGTTCGTAATAGAAGTCAGAAATGCGTTGCTATGGGCACGGAAATAAATGCGTCCAGGAGATAAGTTCCGATAATGCTTAATATATTAGATATGTCTGATGATGGCTTTTTTGCCAATATCCGATATTCCGATATTGTCCAACTCATAATTACCGATTCCGATATCAACCGATATCGATATATACAGTCGTGGAATTAACACATTATTATGCCTAATATTGTTGTGATGGAACAACAATATGGAAAATAATGCCAACATGGCACTGCCATATTTATTATTGAAGTCACAAAGTGCATTATGTTTTTTTAACATGCCTCAAAATAACAGCATTTGGGACATGCTCTCCTTGAGGTTGAGGTGGGCGGGGTTAGGAGGGGGGTAGGGGTAGCGGGGGTGTATAGTGTCTCAGAAGAGTTAGTGCTGCAAGGGGTTCTGAGTATTTGTTCTGTTGTGTTTATGTTGTGTTACGGTGCGAATGTTCTCCCGAAATGTGTTATCATTCTTGTTTGGTGTGGGTTCACAGTGTGGCGCATATTTGCAACAGTGTTAAAGTTGTTTATACGGCCACCCTCAGTGCGACCTGTATGGCTGTTGACCAAGTATGCCTTGCATTCACTTATAGATATTATGTGATTGGGCCGGCACGCAAAGGCAGTGCCTTTAAGGTTTATTGGCGCTCTGCACTTCTCCCTACGTTTGTGTACCACTCCGTACTGCGGCGTTTTAAAAAGTCATCAATTTTACTTTTTGAAACCGATACCGATAATTTCCGATATTACATTTTAAAGCATTTATCGGCCGATAAATATTGCACATATTACATATTGTTATGAACGTGTCTGTTGCTACATTATGTATTAGCTGCATCTTGCAAGGATAGGGAAGATTTGCATAGGGAACATTTTAAAAAGTGCAGTTCTCCTTTAAGTTTGTTTTGTGTCCAAAATGTGAATGTGTGTGTGAATGTTGTCTGTGAAGTGAAGTGAATTATATTTATATAGCGCTTTTTCTCTAGTGACTCAAAGCACTTTACATAGTGAAATCCAATATCTAAGTTACATTTAAACCAGTGTGGGTGGCACTGGGAGCAGGTGGGTAAAGTGTCTTGCCCAAGGATACAACGGCAGTAAGTAGGATGGCGGAAGCGGGATCGAACCTGCAACCCTCAAGTTGCTGGCACGGCCACTCTACTAACCTAGCTATACCGCCCTCTGTCTACCTGTGTTGGCCCTGCGATGAGGTGGCGACTTGTCCAGGGTAAATCCAGCCATCCCCTCCACACTTTGTTAGCTTTTCATTGCATTTGACCGATGATGGTCATGGACTCGTGGTTGCCGGACGAGTTGTTTGATGTTGGAGACTAGAAAATGTTCAATGCATTGTAGCAAACAGCTTTGATGCGCTGTTGCAGGTCAATGATTTATGACCACGTCATAATGTGTTTTTGCGAAACAGGCAGCTTTAGAGTGTGGCTGTTGGGGGTTGTGGCTGCGGTGTCAAGAGCCACGAGATAAGACGCTAAAGAGAGAGAGGCAGAAGCGTGCGGGCGTGTTCAGAGGTTAAATGTCTTTCCTGTGTGTGGGTTTGTGGTCATTCTCCTGGTGGGGGTGGCGATCAACCGGTAGGATCCCATAGATCGACCAGTCGGTCTTGATCAACAGGTTGGCGACCCCTGACCTAAATAAAATCTCCACAGGTGATGTAAAACGCAATTTAATCAAATGCCGACGTGTTGGAGTTAAACTTAAAGGCCTACTGAAATGAGGTTTTCTTATTTAAACGGGGATAGCAGGTCCATTCTATGTGTCATGTGATGACTCTTCTTCGGCATGGTAATGCCGGTGTGGTTTTCCCGTGGATGCGTCGAAGCAGAACACAGCATAGGTAAGATATAAGGTATTTATTTAATAACAAAAGTCTATGAACAAAAATACTGGTGTAAAGAGAAAAAGTAAACAAAAGACGCTAGCGTGAAAGCTAGGATAAAACAAGGAAAACTAAAACTTGGTACGAGGACACAAAAGAGTAAACAAAACATTTAGCATGAAAGCTAGACAATAAAGTGGCTTGGCGTGAGAGCTAGCGAGAAAATACATACGAATGATGAGAGTCGTCACTGATGCGCGTGGGCAAATTAGGATCCGAGAATGAGTAAACAGAAAAGGTGAGCTTAAATAGGAGGGTGAAAATTAGTAGCAGGTGTGCGGGGCGAGACTAACAGGTGGACTGATGTGTAACCATAGTGATGGACAAAAACAGGAAATAAACGGGTCAGACTGAGAATGAAAAAACAAACACGTGAAGATCTGAGCAGCAGATCGCAACATGTCATACTTGATCATTTCAAATATTGCCATATTTTTGCTGAAAGGATTTAGTAGAGAACATCCACGTTTAAGTTCGCAACTTTCGGTGCTAAGAGAAAAGCCCTGCCTCTACCGAAAGTCGGAGACGATGACGTCACATGTTGATGGCTCCTCACATATTCACATTGTTTTTAATGGGAGCCTCCAACAAAAACAGCTATACGGACCGAGAAAACGAGAATTTCCCCATTAATTTGAGCGAGGATGAAAGATTTGTGTTTGAGGATATTGATAGCGACGGACTAGAAAAAAAATAAATAAAAATTGCATTGGGACGGATTCCGATGTTTTTAGACACATTTACTAGGATAATTCTGGAAAATCCCTTATCTTTCTATTGTGTTGCTAGAGTTTTAGTGAGTTTAACAGTACCTGATAGTCAGAAGGGTGTCTCCACGGGTGTGTTGACGCCAGTGTCTCAGGGGAGTCGACGACAGCTATGGATGGCACAAGCTCAGCTTTTCTCCGGTAAGAACGGACTTTTTAACAACAATTTTCTCACCGAAACCTGCTGGTTGACATGTGGTAGGGATCCATGTTCGCTTGACCGCGCTCTGATCCAAAGGAAAGTTTCACCTCCGGGAATTTTAAACAAGGAATCACCGTGTGTTTGTGTGGCTAAAGGCTAAAGCGTCCCAAATCCATCTTTCTACTGTGTCTTCTCCAATATTAATTGAACAAATTGCAAAAGATTCAGCAACACAGATGTCCAAAAAAACTGTATTATTATGCCGTTAAAGCAGACGACATTTAGCTGTGTGTGTGCGCAGCGCTCATACTTCCTAAACACCCGTGACGTCTTGCGCACGCGTCATCATTACACGACGTTTCGAAGACGAAAGTCCCGGGAAATTTAAAATTGTAATTTAGTAAACTAAAAAGGCCGTATTGGCATGTATTGCAATGTTAATATTTCATCATTGATATATAAACTATCAGACTCTGTGGGATGGGTAGTAGTGGGTTTCAGTAGGCCTTTAAAGTACCGCCGATAGTCACACACACACTTGGTGTGATTTTTTTTTTTGATTGATTGAAACTTTTATTAGTAGATTGCACAGTACAGTACATATTCCGTACAATTGACCACTAAATGGTAACACCCGAATAAGTTTTTCAACGTGTTTAAGTCGGGGTCCACGTCAATCAATTCATGGCAAAAAAATCATAATGAAATTACTCTCTGCATTTGACCCATCCCCTTGTTCACCCCCTGGGATCTACAGCCTCCAAAAGAAGTTTGTGCCTTTTCGAGGACATTAAGGAACAAATACAGCAGAATGAAAAAAGCAGTAAGGATTGCTTGTAAAGAAATCAAGTGAAAGTCTTTACTGGTGTAAAAGTACAAGTACAAGTTAAAGTTCTTTTAGAGCAGTGGTTCTCAAATGGGGGTACGCGTATACGTGAGATTTTTTTAAAAATATTCTAAAAATAGCAATAATTCAAAAATCCTTTATAACTATATTTACTGAATAATACTTAAACAAAATATGAATGTAAGTTCATAAACTGTGAAAAGAAATGCAACAATGTTGACAGCTAGATATTTTGTGGACATGTTCCATAAATATTGATGTTAAAGATTTATTTTTTTGTGAAGAAATGTTTAGAATTAAGTTCATGAATCCAGATGGATCTCTATTACAATCCCCAAAGAGGGCACTTTTAAGTTGATGATTACTTCTATGTGTAGAAATCGTTATTTATAATTGAATCACTTGTTTATTTTTCAACAAGTTTTCAGTTATTTTTTTATCTTTTTTTTCCAAATAGTTCAAGAAAGACCACTACAAATCAGCAATGTTTTGCACTGTTATACAATTTAATTAATCAGAAACGGATGACATAGTGCTGTATTTTACTTCTTTATCTCTTTTTTTTAACCAAAAATGATTTGCTCTGATTAGGGGGAACTTGAATTAAAAACAATGTTCACAGGGGGTACATCACTGAAAAAAGGTTGAGAACCACTGCTTTAGATCAGTGGTTCTCAAATGGGGGTACGCGTACCCCTAGGGGTACTTGAAGGTATGCCAAGGGGTACGTGAGATTTAAAAAAAAAAAAATCTAAAAATAGCAACAATTCAAAAATCCTTTCTAAATATATTTATTGAATAATAATTCAACAAAATATGAATGTAAGTTCATAAACTGTGAAAAGAAATGCAACAATGCAATATTCAGTGTTGACAGCTAGATTTTTTGTGGACATGTTCCATAAATATTGATGTTAAAGATTTCTTTTTTTGGGAAGAAATGTTTAGAATTAAGTTCATGGATCCAGATGGATCTCTATTACAATCCCCAAAGAGGGCACTTTAAGTTGATGATTACTTCTATGTGTAGAATTTTTATTTATAATTAAATCACTTGTTTATTTTTCAACAAGTTTTTAGTTATTTGTATATATATTTTTACCAAATAGTTCAAGAAAGACCACTACAAATGAGCAATATTTTGCACTGTTATACAATTTAATGAATCAGAAACTGATGACATAGTGCTGTATTTTACTTCTTTATCTCTTTTTTTTAACCAAAAATGATTTGCTCTGATTAGGGGGAACTTGAATTAAAAAAAATCTTCACAGGGGTTACATCACTGAAAAAAGGTTGAGAACCACTGCTTTAGATGATGAGCAGGCTGGAAGAACCCTACAAATGTCCTGTTGTTGCAAAACAGTCATCAGAGGAAGAGGGTTTGTCAATGGAAACACTGTAAATTGGAACAAAACCTATGTTGCTTTTGAAATTAAAATGTTATTATTAATGTAAAGACAGACATACACATCAACCCCAGTTGTATTTTTCATTTACCAGTACAGGCGCTTTTTTACTTAAGTCTACTTAGAAAGTTGAACACTATCTGTAAAATGACACTGGTTCACTTCCGTCAATTTTCTGTACGACTTGTCCTCTTTTGGCAAGACAATCACAGGACGTACATATACTCTGCAAAAGCCTTTAACGCTCACATTTACAGCTATGGACATTTTAAAGTCTTCAGTTAGTGTAATATGCATGTCTTTTAAATATTGAAGGAAGCACAGGGAGGACATGTACAATAAATATAAGTCAACTTAAAACCCTTATTAAATCTTTGCCTGTAGTGTTTCGAAATAATTTTCATCTAACGCTTAGGAAATGAGGAACAAAGATTAAACAAAAAAACACTAGTTGAGTCTTTCAGGTGCTCTCTGAACTTGCGAAATTTGCTGATGTCATGCATAACTACAGTTTAACATCAAAGTTTTGTTTGAGGCGTGGTTTTAGAGAAATATTTGGTTGGAGATGAAATTATTAAACAGTTGCTGACACCCTTTGTGTGTTAGCACAGAACATATTCTTGTTTGGGACTTGACATGCTTGGACAATAATTATTTAAGAAGTAGTGATATTATTATTATTTGTAAAGCAATATATAATGGTAGCAGTCTTAGTTTTCTGTCCAAATATAAACAAGATGATGCAAACAATATTTAAAACTCAGAATTTGGATTATGAACCAAAGGCTTGTGTCCTACAAGGTTGTTGAAGAGGAAGTGGCTATTTCTGAACGCCAGTTGATTGCAACAGACGTCTAACCTCATGAGATTTTGAAAACTGTGACGCTTGTTTTTTCCCAGGACCACAATAATCGGGCCATCGCTGTGGGGGCCACACTGGCACATGAGATGGGCCATAATCTGGGCATGAATCATGATGACTCCAGTGCATGTGCCTGTTCTGGTGAAAGCTGCATTATGGCTGCAGCCCTCAGGTAAGGAAAGCCCTAAAACAGGGGTCGGGAACCTTTTTGGCTGAGAGAGCCAAGAATCCAAATATCCTAAAATGTATTTCCGTAAGAGTCATATCATTTTTTTTTAAACACTGAACACAACTAAACGTGTGCATTTTTAATTAAGACCAACATTTCTAGAGTATAATAGGTCTCTTGTTCTTTGTAATAACATTGTTATTCTGAAGATAACTGTGGAGGGGACGTGGCCTGCAGGTCCTGCAGCAAAGCGGGGTGTTGCCATGACCGGCCTCGAAATCAGCGACAGATGCGTAGATGGCCCACCTGGGCCTTGTTATCTAATCGCCTGTCGCTCTGTTATAAGCAGCAGCCAGGAGGAGAGACGGTGTTGGGGCTGGAGCCAGTGCGAGCGAGAACGAAAGACAAAAAGACAATTGCTGGAAAGCAACTAAGAGACTTATTGACAAAAAAAACAACAATATTGTAACCCTGAAACAGGCTTTCATGTCGGTGCTTGGTGGTCTGAAGAACCCCCAGGAGGGCAAGCCCCACACTAACAATAGATAAATAAATAACTTCTTACCATTAACGCAACTTCTTGAACAGGTGCGGTAGAAAAATGGATGAATGGATTAATAATGCACAAGAATGTTTTAGATTTTGAACATTATTTTTAACACTGTGATTACAAGTAGAATTATTCATTACTTATCGTGTTAGGCAATGTCAGATCAGATTTATCCGAGAGCCAGATGCAGTCATCAAAAGAGCCACATCTTGCTCGCGAGCCATAGGTTCCCTACCCCTGCCCTAAAAGCAGGGGTCTCAGACACGTGACTTTATTTTGCGGCCCCCACCTTAATATGAAAGTTTAATGTTAGTGCAGCCCACAAGTTTTATATGAATGGCGCTTGACAGCGCTGTGTTATTTGGGGCCAAAATGGCTCTTTCAACATTCTGGGTTGCCTACCTCTGCATTAGTGGAAAAGTGGCAAATGAGTGAAAGCGACAGAGACGTTGCCATGGAGGCGAGGGTTTTCTTATGTGCCTGGCTGCAGTCACACCGCGACACCTGTCCGTCAAGTAATAACAGTCCCCGATAACCTAGACTACTTTAAACCGTTAGTTTTTTTATTAATTTGCATTGCCTCACACGATGAAAACTACATATATTTCTATATGACGCCGGATAATACTCGGGGAGCCGTCACTTTTTTGCGCTCGCTATCCCGGTACTTTCCCGGCTACTATCTGCTGACCGCCATGTTGCTGTAGGGCAGGGGTGTCAAACTCAAATACAGAGTGGGCCAAAATTTAAAACTGAACAAAGTCGCGGAATAAATGAACCTTTTAAAAGGGACCTAAACAAGTTTTGCATTAAATATTGAACAAGCAAGGCTTATATAACTTTATAGTGACATGCAAAATCTAGTTTCAAATAATAATAATTGAAAAATATCAATGGCATATCAAATCAAATTTAAATAAAAATTGAATGCCTCATTTCTATTTGCAGCATTCTGAGGTAAATATCAAAATAAACTTTTTCCACAGGCTAATAATAAATTAGAAAATAAAACAACAATAATGAATGAGTCAAAGATTCTTATTTAAACGGGGATAGCAGGTCCATTCTATGTGTCATACTTGATCATTTCGCGATATTGCCATATTTTTGCTGAAAGGATTTAGTAGAGAACATCCACGATAAAGTTCGCAACTTTTGGTGCTGATAAAAAAAAAGCCTTGCCTGTACCGGAAGTAGCAGACGATGTGCGTGTGATGTCACGGGTTGTGGAGCTCCTCACATCTGATTATTGTTTACAATCATGGCCACCAGCAGCGCGAGCGATTCGGACCGAGAAAGCGACAATTTCCCCATTAATTTGAGCGAGGATGAAAGATTCGTGGATGAGGAAAGTGAGAGTGAAGGACTAGAAAAGAAAAAAAAAAATAAGTAAAAAAAAAAAGGCGAGGACAGTGAGAGCGATTCAGATGTTATTAGACACATTTACTAGGATAATTCTGGAAAATCCCTTATCTACCTATTGTGTTACTAGTGTTTTAGTGAGATTATATAGTAACTGAAAGTCGTAGGGGTGTGGCCACGGGTATGGTGACCGCCAGTCTCTCTGAGGGAAGCCACACAGCTGCAGTGGGAGCGATTCAGATGTTATTAGACAAATTTACTAGGATAATTCTGGAAAATCCCTTATCTGCTTATTGTGTTATTAGTGTTTAGTCGTACCTGTACAACCTGAAGGTCGGCCCCGCACCTTTCTTCAGCACCAGTCGACGGGTGGTGGCGATGCCCATCTCTGCCTTCGCAATGGACCCTCTTCGAAACACGATCTTTCGAAATGACCGCTGCATAATACACTGTACTTTGTGTGTGTGGTCCAATCCAACCGTGTTCGCTTGACCGCTCTGTTCCATAGTAAAGCTTCACCGTCATCTGTAAACAATGAAACACAGACTGTGTTTGTGTTGCTAAAGGCGGCCGCAATACACCGCTTCCCACCTACAGCTTTCTTCTTTGATGTCTCCATTGTTCATTAAACAAATTGCAAAAGTTTCAGCAACACAGATGTCCAGAATACTGTGGAATTATGCGATGAAAACAGACGACTTATAGCTGGGAACGATGCTGGAACAAAATGTCCTCTACAATGCGTGACGTCACGCGCACGCGTCATCATACCGAGACGTTTCAGCAGGATTTTTCGGCGCGAAATTTAAAATTGCAATTTAGTAAACTAAAAAGGCTGTATTGGCATGTGTTGCAATGTTAATATTTCATCATTGATGTATAAACTATCAGACTGCGTGGTCGCTAGCAGTGGGTTTCAGTAGGCCTTTAAACAATGCATTATCCACTACTCACGTTAGCCATTGGTTTAGATAGGAAGTAGTGTCTGTCCTGTAGCTATCCACCTATTTTGTCTCCATTGGTAGGACTCCAAAGCATTCCCAGGCCATTCCGGTCGTACTTGGGTCTGCCCTGAGATGGTTCCACTTGGTCACCACACCAATAGCAAAACCCACCAATAATGAAGGCTTCTAAAAATGCCCACACCAGGATTCGTCACCCCCGTCGATCGCGATTGACAAGTCGATCTTTGGGACTTTACTGGTTATCTCAAAAATGCTAGAAAACAGAGTGACCAACAGAGCTCCCAACCTGCACACATTTAGACTCTTTGTAAGTTTTGCTGCTCTTGGGAGGTCATATCACTTTCCTGCAGTTTAAACATATTTAATAACTTGACTAATGTTTGATTCATAGATTGACAGTGCATTCAAACTACAACCCCCGTAAAACCTTGTCCTGACAGAAGAAGGTACTGTCGTTAGTACATATATTAAAGGCATACTGAAATTAGATTTTCTTATTTAAACGGGGATAACAGCTCCATTCTATGTGTCATACTTGATCATTTCGCGATATTGCCATATTTTTGCTGAAAGGATTTAGTAGAGAACATCGACGATAAAGTTTGCAACTTTTGGTTGCTAATAAAAAAAAGCCTTGCCTGTACCGGAAGTAGCAGACGATGTGCGCGTGACGTCACGGGTTTTAGAGCTCCTCACATCCTCACGTTGTTTATAATTTTAGCCAGCAGCAGCAAGAGCTATTCGGACCGAGAAAGCGACAAATTCCCCATTAATTTGAGCGAGGATGAAAGATTTATGGATGAGGAAATTTAGAGTGAAGGCCTAGAAAGAAAAAAAAAAGGTGAGGGCAGTGAGAGCGATTTAGATGTTATTAGACACATTTACTAGGATACTTCTGGGAATTCCCTTATCTGCCTATTGTGTTGCTAGTGTTTTAGTGAGTTAAATAGTACCTTAAAGTGGGAGGGGTGTGGCCACGGGTGTTTTGACGCCAGAATCTCTGAGAGAAGTCACGGCAGCTGCAGGAGGACGCTGGCTCCGCTGATCTTCGGTAAGAGGCGACTTATTTCCACAATTTTCTCACCGAAAACTGCCGGTTGACATGTAGTCGGGATCCATGTTCGCTTGACCGCTCTGATCCATAGTAAAGCTTCACCTCCGGGAATTTTAAACAAGGAAACACCGTGTGTTTGTGTGGCTAAAGCTTCCCACCTCCATATTTCTTCTTTGACTTCTCCATTATTAATTGAACTAATTGCAAAAGATTCAGCAACACAGATGTCCAGAATACTGTGTAATTGTGCGATGAAAAGAGACGACTTTTAGCCATAAGTGGTGCTGGGTTAATATGTCCCCTCCAACCAATAACGTCACAAACACGCGTCATCATTCCGCGACGTTTTCAACAGGTAACTCCGCGGGAAATTTAAAATTGCAATTTAGTAAACAAAAAAGGCCGTATTGGCATCTGTTGCAATGTTAATATTTCATCATTGATATATAAACTATCAGACTGCGTGGTCGGTAGTAGTGGGTTTCAGTAGGCCTTTAATGAAATATTTACCCTCTATCCCACTAGCTACGACATCCCACGCTCATTCAGCAGCTGCAGCAGCAGTTTTTTTGAGAGATACTTGACCAGCCGCACCCCAGAATGTCTGCTGGACGAGCCTAACTACTTGAGTCTGGTGACTCCCTCGGTCTGCGGCAACGGTTTCGTTGAGAAAGGCGAGCAGTGCGACTGCGGCACTGAAAAGGTAAAAACTCCTACAAACACATACTGGAACTGTATTAGAATGTCAGTTCAAATAAATTAGATTACGGTAACAAAGGGATGGTAGTGGGCGGAGCTTTCCTGGCTTTTTTTTCGTCCTGCAAAGGTCAATACAAGCTCAGATTGACAATGGACTATGTTATCCTACAACGTCCTAAGGTTATCCAATAACATTTCAGGTGTGGAATGTGTTGCAATCTGCTAATTTAATGTTTGCCTGCCATTGTTTATTTTGTGAAATTAGCCATGACACAAAGGCATGTAATTATTATGGATGCTGCAGGAGACAAAAAGTGAAGGTAGGGGGAGTTGTCATACGTTGCTTTTTTAAAAAACTGAATCTGAATAGGTGGCTGAATACTACCAAGTTATAGAGACTGGTTGCACATAAGGCATGGGTGTCAAACTCTGGCCTGAGGGCCAAATTTGGCCCGCCGTTTAATTTAATTTGGCCCTTGAGGCAATATCAAATTAACATTAGAGCTGGCCCGCCAGTAACACCACATTCACCGCTGATACTCATACTTGCCAACCCTCCCGATTTTCCCAGGACACTCCCGAAGTTTAGTGCCCTTCCCGAAAATCTCCCTGGGCAACCATTCTCCCAATTTCCACCCGGACAACAATATTTGGAGCGTGCCTTAAAGGCACTGCCTTTAGCGTCCTCTACAACATGTCGTCACGTCCTCTTTTCCTCCATATAAACAGCGTGCTGGCCAAGTCACATAATATACGTGGCTTTCACAAACACATACTTGGGCAACAGCCATACAGGTCACACTGAGGGTGGCTATATAAAAAACTTTAACATTGTTACAAATATGCGCCACACTGTGAACCCACACCAAACAAAAATGACAAAAACATTTCGGGAGAACCCCCGCACCGTAACACAACATAAACACAACAGAACAAATACCCAGAATCTCTTGCAACACTAACTCTTCCGGAATGCTACTATATACACCCCCTGCCCCGCCCACCTAATTTTTATATTATTTTTGAATTTATTAGCCTGTGGAAAAAGTTAATGTTGATATTTACCTCAGAAGGCTGCAAATGGAAAAGAGCCATTAATTTTTTAAATTAAATTGTATTTAATATACCACTGATGTTTTTTGAAATTATTTTTTTTTTGCACTATTACGTTATGTAAGCTCTGCCTGTTCCATGGGAGGAAGCCCAAATACCCGGAGGGAACCCGCGCAGTCCCGGGGAGAACATGCAAACTCCACCCAGAAAAATCCCGAGCCCGGGATTGAACCCAGGATTACTCAGGACCTTCGTATTGTGAGGCAGATGCACTAACCCCTGTTCCACCGTGCTGCCCTATTGAAAATTGAACAAGCAAGGCTTCATTGCAAAACTTGTTTGGGTCCCTATTAAAATGTTAATTGGTTCAACCTTGGCCCGGCGGCTTTGTTCAGTTTTAAATGTTGGCCCACTCTGTGTTTGAGTTTGACACCCCTGATATAAGGTATGTTAGAAAGCGGAGTTACAATGCCATCTACTGGTTGTTTATAAAGCAGGGGTGTCCAACTCAAATACAGAGTGGGCCAAAATTTAAAACTAAACAAAGCCGCGGGCCAAGGTTGAACAAATTAACCTTTTAATAGGGACCCAAACAAGTTTTGCAATGAATATTGAACAAGCAAGGCTTAAATAGGGCAGCACGGTAGAACAGGGGTTAGTGCATCTGCCTCACAGTACGAAGGTCCTGAGTAATCCTGGGTTCAATCCCGGGCTCGGGATCTTTATTGTGTGGAGTTTGCATGTTCTCCCCGTGACTGCGTGGGTTCCCTCTGGGTACTCGAGCTTCCTCCCATGGAACAGGCAGAGCTTATATAACGTAATAGTGCAAAATCAACTTTAAAAAAACAAACAAAAAAACATCAGTGGTATATTAATAAAATGTAATTAAAAAAATTAATGCCTCTTTTCTATTTACAGCCTTCTGAGGTAAATGTCAACATTAACTTTTTCCACAGGCTAATAAATTCGAAAATGAAATAAACATTAGGTGGGCGGGGTTTGGTGGTAGCGGGGGGTGTATATTGTAGCATTCCGGAAGAGTTAGTGCTGCAAGGGGATTTTAGGATTTGTTCTGTGGTGTTTATGTTGTGTTACGGTGCTGGTGTTCTCCCGAAATGTGTTTTGTCATTCTTGTTTGGTGTGGGTTTATAGTGTGGCACATATTTGTAACAATGTTAAAGTTGTTTATACGGCCACCCTCAGTGTGACCTGTATGGCTGTTGACCAAGTATGTGTGTGTGAAAGCCGCATAGATTATGTGAATTGGCCAGCACGCTGTTTATATGGAGGAAAAGAGGACGTGACGACATGTTGTAGAGCAGTGGTCCCCAACCTTTTTGTATCCGCGGACCGGTCAACGATTAATAATTTGTCCCGCGGGCCGGGGGGGGGGGGTGTCCTTTTTTTTTAAATTTATTTATTTTTTTACTTCTTTGTCATGAAAAAGGGAGGGTTTTGTGGTTGGTGCACTAATTGTAAGTGTATATTGTGTTTTTTATGTTGATTTTATTTATTTATTTATTTTTTTTAATAAAAAATTATTCTGCGGCCTGGTACCAATCGGGCCACGGCCCGGTGGTTGGGGACCTCTGTTGTAGAGGACAGTGCCTTTAAGGCACGCTCTCAATATTGTTGTCTGGGTGGAAATCGGGAGAATGGTTGCCCAGGGAGATTTTCGGGAAAGGCACTAAACTTCGGGAGTCTCCCGGGAAAATCGGGAGGGTTGGCAAGTATGAGTATTAGCGGTGAATGTGGTGTTACCGGCGGGCCAGCTCTAATGTTAATTTGATATTGCCTCAAGGGCCAGATGAAATTGAACGGCGGGCCAGAGTTTGACACCCATGCTTTACATGGACTGGCACCTCCTTATATCTCGAACCTCATCCAAATTTACACTCCTGCGCGCGTTTTAAGGTCCGAGAGCCAGCACCAGCTCGTGTTGCCCAAGACCAGACTTAAAACCAGGAGAGACAAGGCCTTCTCTGTGGTCGGCCCTCCGTTTTAGAACTGCTCCCACAGTGAAGTGTTTTAAGTCTTGTCTTAAGACCCACTTTTATTCTTTGGCTTTTAACACTACGTGAGTTGTGTGGTCCTCTTGTGTTTTATTAAAATTTAGATTTCTATTTATTGTTTTAATTGGTGTTAACCATTACATTTTTTTTTAATCATATTGGTTTTATTTTTTATTCAGTCATTGGTGGAGCCAAGGATAATATTTGAATATTGTCTTTAATATTGTTGTGCAGCACTTTGGAAACATTTATCAATCAATCAATCAATGTTTACTTATATAGCCCTAAATCACTAGTGTCTCAAAGGGCTGCACAAACCACAACACAAACCACTACGACATCCTCGGTAGGCCCACATAAGGGCAAGGAAAACTCACACCCAGTGGGACGTCGGTGACAATGATGACTATGAGAACCTTGGAGAGGAGGAAAGCAATGGATGTCGAGCGGGTCTATTTATGTTATTTAAATATGCTATATAAATAAAGTGGATTGATCGATTGGATCTACTGTACAAATTTGTAACGCCAAGTTACATTCACACACTTGGGACACAAAAAAGTTGACTTTATATGCTTATTTGGGTTTCATTGTATCCATTAAACCAGGGGAAGGGAACCTGTGGCTCTTTTGATGACTGCATCTGGCTCTCAGATAAATCACAGCTGACATTGCTTAACACGATTAGTAATGAATAATTCTGCTGGTAATCACAGTGTTAAAAATAACATTCAAAATATAAAACATTCTCATGCATTTTAATACATCCACCCATTTTCTACCGTACCTGTTCAAGACGTCGCATTATTGGTAAGAAGTATTTTATTGATTATTGGTTAGCTTTAGAATAAAAATCATATTAAAAATAATAGGAGACTTAATGTACTCTAAAAAATGTATCATTAATTAAAAATGCATGCATTCAGGGGCGGCATGGCGTAGTGCAGGGGTGGGCATTACGTCGATCTCGGAGGGTGTGTCAGTGGATCTCAAGCCAGGCATTAAAAAAATAGACATAAAAATGAGCAATCATCAATCATACCAAGACTTCACTTTCGTCAGTTGTTTGACATTCTCGGCACCCGAGGATCTTGTGAGATGACGCTGGCTGCTGCGAGCTCATATTTAAGAAAAAAATCACTAACAGGGCGGACGCAGAGAAACACATTTTATTTCTAGAGACTCAGTACCTACTGTCAAAACTCTAAAGACCGACTGCACAGTTCCTGTCTTCACCATAAAAGACCTGCTTCATCCTGCCTGTGCTAACAAAATAAGAGTCTCAGAAAGCTAGCGCGCACAAGCTAGCAAGCTACGGAGTTTGATGCCAATGTATTTCTCCCCCGCCCTCAGCGACCGCTTTCTCACTTGCTTGCCCACCCGCACACTCACTGACGTCACTCACCTGCTGCCAGACATTAGAGGGCCACACACACATGCTACTCTCATAACAAAGTGTTTAAAAAGGAGTATGCAAGTTGGACAAACGAGATGCCAAATCCAACCACTTTCATGTGGTATTGGACAGAAAGGAGGACTTTTTTTTCCCTCCATTTGAAAATGCGGACGTTATCAGCACCACTGTCTAATTCCAATCAATGCAAGTCATCACAATCAAATACACCAACTTATATTCTTGTCTTCATGAAAGAAAGGAATCTATGTGTGTTAAACATGCTTGTATTATCATTAAACACCATTAACTTGTTAACAAAAATGTCTCTTTCATAAATAAATAAATAAATATAACTTATAAATAGGAATGAGGTAGATCTCCTCGACTTGGTCAATTGAAAAGTAGCTCGCCTGCAGAAAAAGTGTGAGCGCCCCTGGCGTAGTGGGTAGAGCGGCCGTGACAGAAACCTGAGGGTTGCAGGTGAATAAACAAGTTGAAAAACGTATTCGGGTGTTACCATTTAGTGGTCAATTGTACGGAATATGTACTGTACTGTGCAATCTACTAATAAAATAAAAGTAAAAGTATCAATCAATCGCTTCGCACCTATTGACATCCAAATCGCTGCCGTTGAGTCCTTGGGCAGGACACTTCACCCTTTCCCCCGGTGCCGCTCACACTGGTGAATGAATGATGAATGAATGGTAGTCGGAGGGGGCCGTAGGCGCAAACTGGCCATTATTATTATTATTATTGTTTTTTTGTATTCAGTGTTAAAAAATATTATATGGCTGTCACGGAAATATATTTTAAAATCTTTGGCTTTCATGGCTCTATAAGCCAAAAAGGTTCCCGACCCCTGCATTAAACCATTTCCAATTGTATTTACAATCTGCAAAGTTTAACATCACAGCGCTCTAAATATCTTTTGGCTATTTTGGGAGAATGACATCACAGTAGCAAGACTTTTGCACTCTGACAATGTTATGAGATCAGTCAGACTGGAAATACGCAAACATTGGAAAGAGATGTGGTGTTTATCATCCTCAATCCTTATGTAAGACAAGAACACATACGCTTGGCTTTTTTTATGCATACAAAATTGTAAATAAATAGCAAACAATTTGAGTCAACAGATCAAGGTTGCTCCTCTGTGACTTTTGTTTTGCCCATTTCATCATGTATGCTTACGGTATTAGTTTATTTCCAACATGCAAACAGTTACAATGTTGTCCAGCGCAGATTTACAGTTTCACATTTAATAATGTCCGAAAAGGAGTCGGAAGAAGCAGAGCTGTGGTTGTTTTGTTCAGATTGTTCAGCATGTATTGACCTACATTGTATGTTTTTTTTAAGTATGTTTAATGTCCAAAATGTATCAAAGGGGCGGCATGGCGTAGTGGGTAGAGCGGCCGTGCCAGAAACCTGAGGGTGGCAGGTTCGCTTCCCACCTATGGACTTTAAAGTCGCTGCCGTTGTGTCCTTGGGCAGGACACTTCACCCTTTGCCCCCGGTGCCGCTCACACTGGTGAATGAATGATGAATGAATGATTGGTGGTGGTCGGAGGGGCCGTAGGCGCAAACTGGCAGCCACGCTTCCGTCAGTCTACCCCAGGGCAGCTGTGGCTACTGATGTAGCTTACCACCACCAGGTGTGAATGAATGATGGGTTCGCACTTCTCTGTGAGCGCTTTGAGTATCTAACAATAGAAAAGCGCGATATAAATCTAATCCATTATTATTATTATTATCAAAGTCCTCCCACCCCCACATTCTTGTGTTCTTCTGTTAATTGAAAACGTTTGGACATCCCTATTCTAATGCTCTGAATCATTGTTTCTAAATCCAAACAAACATTGTAACGGTTTAGTGTTGGCAGGAATTTCAGGCATGTGATTTTTCCGTCTAAAGTCGGAATTCCGTCTTTTTTAATCTCGGGGGGGAAAAAAAAAACATCTTCCGTTTTTCGTTTTTTTTTTCCCGACCCTAAGTCATGATTCGTTTACTTGCCGATTCGTCTTTTGTAATCGAGACGTAGCTTATAGTTGATTGGTCAAAATGCTCCAATCAGGACATCTGTTATGAAAGATGACGTTAGTACTGCCATTTTCCAAATGTAAACGATGTCGGTTCTCGAGACAAAGGACGCTTCACGAGTAAAAGAAATTGATAAACAAGTCAAAAATAAGTTTCGATGGGACTGGATGGAAAGGGAAATCACTGATACTGTTGGGAAGAAGGAAGTTACGACTTTGTTCGACGATTTTATTCGGAAAATCGATCGTCCCGGAAAAGTTTTGTGCACGTGGCGTCATGATAATATTGACTATGGATCAGGAGGTTTCAAGGCTTTGGAAGTACATGCGAAACGCCAAAAACATATGAAACAACTTGAAGCAAGGAAAACAAACTTTTCACTAGCTGGTACTTTTGGATGTCAACCGAAATTGAGCAAACCGTACGGACTTCATCCTTTGTTTACATCAACAACTGCAGTAGACATCAATCAATCAATGTTTATTTATATAGCCCTAAATCACAAATGCCTTAAAGAACTGTACAAACCACTACGACATCCTCGGAAGAACCCACATAAGGGCAAGGAAAACTGACACCCTGTGGGCAAGGAGAACTCACACCCAGTGGGACGCCAGTGACAATGATGACTATGAGAACCTTGGAGAGGACCTCATATGTGGGCAACACCCCCCCTCTAGGGGACCGAAAGCAATGGATGTCGAGCGGGTCTAACATGATACTGTGAAAGTTCAATCCATAGTGGATCCAATACAGCCGCGAGAGTTCAGTTCAAAGCGGATCCAAGACAGCAGCGAGAGTCCCGTCCACAGGAAACCATCCCAAGCGGAGTCGGATCAGCATCGTAGAAATGTCCCCAACCGATACACAGGCGAGCGGTCCATCCTGGGTCCCGACTCTGGACAGCCAGTACTTCATCCATGGTCATCGGACCGGACCCCCTCCACAAGGGAGGGGGGGACAGAGGAGAAAAAGAAAAGAAGCGGCAGATCAACTGGTCTAAAAAGGAGGTTTATTTAAAGGCTAGTGTATACAAATGAGTTTTAAGGTGAGACTTAAATGCTTCGGGAGGAAAGATCCACCCAAACAACCCACTTCGGTTAATAATGAGGTAAGGTAAAAAATATTTCCTTGCGAAATACGCATGTTTGTTTTAAATATTAGCCAATTCTTGCTTTGCGAAACATAAATGGGTTTTTCTAAAAATAAAAAGCCACGTGAAAATATGTTATGAAATTACAGAAATTCAAAGAGTCGCGTTATTGATTGCAGGTAACGATTTATTTGAAATAAATTTGCACATAATACTATTTTGTAATATTAATTTCTTATGTAGTCTCTTGAAACAATATTGTCAGTGGTGTAACAATCTTGAAGGTAAATATTTTCACACTTGTTTCATGCAATATGTCAGTGTCCTCACATTATTATTATTTCCTATTTTCAAATATGAGTAAACAATACTAAACATGTGTAATTATTTTCATAAATTTATATCCTATTTTGGCAAAAATAATGAAATGTTTACATTTGGTATTTTGTTATATTTGTAACTAAACGTGTAGGCAATTAGGCATATACATTAAAACTGAATTGTTATTAGTGGTTCTGTATTTTACAATTAATGCTACTTTCTGATAGCATAGTTTTAACTTTAAAATATATTTTGTATAATAATAAATATTGGCAAACCTGTTACACCACTGATATTTTGTTTACCCCATTTATACAATATCTGACTAATAGTAATGATAGAATGATTTCAAATATGAAAGGACATTTTATTTTGGAGCAATCTGCTTACTACCAAAACCTAGTCAAATTTTGAGAATGACCCATATTGTGTATTTGGATGTGTTTGTCAATGATTGCATGATTGTTGAAGCTTTTTTTTCTTTAGTTAATGTTGTATTTTTTCAGTCTTTTTCATTGTGGTTAAAATCACATGCCGGGAATTTATAGCACCTTATGAGTGTATTCTGAGTACGATATCTGCCATGCTTGTTTTTATCAGCTAAAAGTAATACTTTTCTGTGCCCCCTAAGTGATTTCTTTTTTCTCTAACTTTCCGGAATAAATCAATTATATTTATATAGTGCTTTTTCACACAATTGTCTCAGTGCTTTACACTGAGAAACCCATACATTGCAGCTTGGTGGTGGGAAGCTACATTTATACCAGTGTGGGTGCAAGTGTCTTGCCCAAGGACACAACAGCAGTGACTAGGCTGGCGGAAGCTGGAATCGATCCAGGAACCCACAAGTTTCTGGACCGACTGTGTCCGAACTGAATGATGTCTCAGAATGGAGTCTTCTTAAAATACTTACTAACTACTGGTCACAAAGGCACAAAACATATTTGATGACACAATTAGGATCTATGTTCCATGTTACAGAAAGGAAAATGTCCTGTGAAATCTCTGTTTTCTGTCCATAGGAGTGCACCAACCCATGCTGCAATGCCACCACCTGCAGTCTGAGTGAGGGCTCCCAGTGCGCAGCAGGCGAATGCTGTGAAAAGTGTAAGGTGAGTAAACAAAAATCCACATAATAGACAGCAACACTCATGTGTTGCAATGTAAGTCAGGTACAGTGCTACTTCAACCTACGAGTAACTTGAGATACGAGTTGTGTGCTTGTTTATGATTAACTTGCCAGCATAGTTTTAAGATGATTGCTGTTTTTTTGGAAGTTTGCCTATCATTTGCAATCCTTATGTACAAACCCCAAGTTCCATATGAGTTGGGAAATTGTGTTAGATTAAATATGAACAGAATACAATGATTTGCAAATCATTTTCAACCCATATTCAGTTGAATATGCTACAAAGACAACATATTTGATGTTTAAACTAATAAACATTTATTTTTTTGCAAATAATCATTAACTTTAGAATTTGATGCCAGCAACACGTGACAAAGAAGTTAAAAATGGTGGCAATAAATACTGATAAAGTTGAGGAATGCTCATCAAACACTTATTTGGAACATCCCACAGGTGTGCAGGCTAATTGGGAACAGGTGGGTGCCATGATTGGGTAAAAAAACAGCTTCCCAAAAAAATGCTCAGTCTTTCACAAGAAAGGATGGGGTGAGGTACACCCCTTTGTCCACAACTGCGTGAGCAAATAGTCAAACAGTTTAAGAACAACGTTTCTCAAAGTGCAATTGCAAGAAATGTAGGGATTTCAACATCTACGGTCCATAATATCATCAAAAGATTCAGAGAATCTGGAGAAATCACTCCACGTAAGCGGCATGGCCGGAAACCAACATTGAATGACCGTGTCTTCCGATCCCTCAGACGGCACTGTATCAAAAACCGACATCAATCTCTAAAGGATATGACCACATGGGCTCAGGAACACTTCAGAAAACCACTGTCACTGAATATAGTTTGTCGCTACATCTGTAAGTTAAAGCTCTACTGTGCAAAAGGAAAGCCATTTATCAACAACATCCAGAAACGCCGCCGGCTTCTCTGGGCCCGAGATCATCTAAGATGGACTGATGCAAAGTGGAAAAGTGTTCTGTGGTCTGACGAGTCCACATTTCATATTGTTTTTGAAAATCGGACGAAAGGGGGAGCGAACCATCCAGACTGTTATCGACGCAAAGTTGAAAAGCCAGCATCTGTGATGGTATGGGGGTGCATTAGTGCCCAAGGCATGGGTAACTTACACATCTGTGAAGGCACCATTAATGCTGAAAGGTACATACAGGTTTTGGAACAACATATGCTGCCATCCAAGCGCCGTCTGTTACGACTGGTTGGCATAGTGATGCCAAATTGGTCCCTTCGTGGATGCGTCGGCATAAACACAGCAACGGTAAGTTTAAATGATTTATTACACTTAACAAAAACAGACTATGAACAAAAACACTGGAGCTAACAGACAAAAATAAACCAAGGGCGCTAGCATGAAAGCTAGGAATAGAAAAATACAAAAACTATACTTGGCACGAAGCACACAAAAGAGTAAACAAAAAATATTCAGCATGAAAGCTGGAATATCGAGTGGCTTAGCGTAAGAGCTAGCGAGAAAATACATACGGGTAGTAGACAGTCGTGAATGTTGCTCGAAGGCAAATTAGAGTCCCAGAAAGAATAACGAAAAGGGACGGGCTTAAATAGGTGAGTAATCAAAAGGTGACAGGTGTGCAGAAACCGTGATTAGCAGGTGGGATCAATGAGGAACCATGGTGACTGACTAAACAGGAAGTAAGAGTGTAGAACAGTGATACAACAACTGGAAGTATAAAACGTGGTGATCCAAGTAGTGGATCGCAACACCGTCTTTTTCATGGACGCCCCTGCTTCTTTCAGCAAGACAATGCCAAGCCACATTCAGCACGTGTTCCAACAGCGTGGCTTTGTAAAAAAAAGAGTGCGGGTACTTTCCTGGCCCGCCTGCAGTCCAGACTTGTCTCCCATCGAAAATGTGTGGCGCATTATGAAGCGTAAAATACGACAGCGGAGACCCCGGACTGTTGAACGACTGAAGCTCTACATAAAACAAGAATGGGAAAGAATTCCACTTTCAAAGCTTCAACAATTAGTTTCCTCAGTTCCCAAACGTTTATTGAGTGTTGTTAAAAGAAAAGGTGATGTAACACAGTGGTGAACATGCCCTTTCCCAACTACTTTGGCACATTTTGCAGCCATGAAATTCTAAGTTAATTATTATTTGCAAAAAAAAATAAAGTTTGAGTTTGAACATTAAATATGTTGTCTTTGTAACATATTCAACTGAATATGGGTTGAAAATTATTTGCAAACGATTGTATTCCGTTTATATTTACATCTAACACAATTTCCCAACTCATATGGAAACGGGGTTTGTAGGACAAGAACACACATTTTTATTGCATTCTAAATCGTAAATTAATGTGATCAAAATTCAGTTTACAATGGAGCTTATGGAAGTTGCTGTATTCTGCCTACAAAATCTTTTAAAATACCATCTAAACACCTCCATTAAGGTTTTATAAACATGGTGTAACCTGCAGCTTCTATTGGCAAGCAACACATTATACAGACAAAATAAACACGTCCCCGAATAGAACATTACACACAAAAAAGAATAGAGTCTAATTATTTGGACTCCTGTACACTGTAGATCAGGGGTGGCCACACTTCTTCTGCAGACGAGTTACTTTTCAATTGACCCAATCGAGGGGATCTACCTCATTCATATGTATCATTTATACGTTTTTGTTTATGAAACATACGTTTTTGTTAACTCATCCAATGTGTATACTGTACACACATTGGATGAACAGTCTTAGACATTTCACCAGCACAGTTGATGTACAGTATCTACCTCTGCTTGATTTTGATTGCTGTATGTGGAATGTAACAATGAAAAATTAAAACAAATCAATCAATCAATGTTTATTTATATAGCCCTAAATCACAAATGTCTCAAAGGACTGCACAAATCATTACGACTACAACATCCTCGGAAGAACCCACAAAAGGGCAAGGAAAACTCACACCCAGTGGGCAGGGAGAATTCACATCCAGTGGGACGCCAGTGACAATGCTGACTATGAGAAACCTTGGAGAGGACCTCAGATGTGGGCAACCCCCCCTCTAGGGGACAAAAAGCAATGGATGTCGAGCGGGTCTAACATGATACTGTGAAAGTTCAATCCATAGTGGCTCCAACACAGCCGCGAGAGTTCAGTTCAAGCGGATCCAAGACAGCAGCGAGAGTCCCGTCCACAGGAAACCATCCCAAGCGGAGGTGGATCAGCAGCGTAGAGATGTCCCCAACTGATACACAGGCGAGCGGTCCATCCTGGGTCTCGACGCTGGACAGCCAGTACTTCATCCATGGTCATCGGACCGGACCCCCTCCACAAGGGAGGGGGGGACATAGGAGAAAAAAGAAAAGAAGCGTCAGATCAACTGGTCTAAAAAGGAGGTCTATTTAAAGGCTAGAGTATACAGATGAGTTTTAAGGTGAGACTTAAATGCTTCTACTGAGGTGGCATCTCAAACTGTTACCGGGAGGGCATTCCAGAGTACTGGAGCCCGAACGGAAAACGCTCTATAGCCCGCAGACTTTTTTTGGGCTTTAGGAATCACTAATAAGCCGGAGTCTTTTGAACGCAGATTTCTTGCCGGGACATATGGTACAATACAATCGGCAAGATAGGATGGAGCTACACCGTGTAGTATTTTATACGTAAGTAGTAAAACCTTAAAGTCACATCTTAAGTGCACAGGAAGCCAGTGCAGGTGAGCCAGTACAGGCGTAATGTGATCAAACTTTCTTGTTCTTGTCAAAAGTCTAGCAGCCGCATTTTGTACCAACTGTAATCTTTTAATGCTAGACATGGGGAGACCCGAAAATAATACGTTACAGTAATCGAGACGAGACGTAACAAACGCATGGATAATGATCTCGGCGTCTTTAGTGGACAAAATGGAGCTTACATTAACTCATGAATTATTGCACGCTGAATGTGCCACCCCTCCAATAAGTTACACGAAAAAAAACGTAGAGGGGATTTTTTTAGATTTCAAGATGAATAAAATCTTCCCCACAGATCCTATCTCGATCCCGGGAGTGTCGGAGGAAGCAGGATGAGTGTGATCTAGCAGAGTACTGCGACGGAGAGAGCGCCGTCTGCCCAGAAAATGTCTTCAACGTGAACGGACTGCCGTGCGATGAAGGTTCTGGTTTTTGCTACAATGGCCAGTGTCCAAAAAGATCAAGCCAATGCATCAAAATGTATGGCTCAGGTAAGTGTAGACCTAAAACATACCTTTTTGTTAAAACTTTGGTCAGGGCTGAGTTAGACATGCTGTAGGCCATGGGTGTCAAACTCTGGCCCGCGGGCCAAATTTCATTTGGCCCTTGGGGCAATATCAAATTAACATTAGAACTGGCCCGCCGGTATTATACAACATTCACCGTTGATACTCATACTTGGCAACCCTCCCGAATTTCACTGTCCCTCCCGAAAAACATTCTCCCGATTTCCACCTGGACAACAATATTGGGGGCGTGCCTTAAAGGCACTGCCTTTAGCGCCCTCTACAACCTGTCGTCACTTCCGCTTTTCCTCCATACAAACAAATATATGCGGCTTCTAAACACAGGTATGTGAATGCAAGGCATACTTGGTCAACAGCCATACAGGTCACACTGAGGGTGGCCGTATAAACAACTATAACACTGTTACAAATATGCACCACACTGTGAAGCCACACCAAAAATTAATGACAAACACATTTCGGGAGAATATCCGCACCGTAACACAACATAAACACAACAAAACAAATACCCAGAATCCCTTGCAGCAATAACTCTTCCGGGACGCTACAATATAAACCCCCCGCTACCAACAACCCCCCCGCCCTCCCATTTATTTTCAAATTTATTAGCCTGTGGAAAAAGTTAATGTTGACTTTTACCTCAGAAGGCTGCAAATAGAAAAGAGGCATTTAATTTTGTATTAAAATTGTATTTAATATGCCTTTAATGTTTTTTTCGTTTGTTTTTTTGAAAGTTGATTTTGCACTACTAAGTTATATAAGCGTTGCTTGTTCCATATTCAGAGTTAAAGCAAATCAGTGTAGCAAACTGAGCAATAATTATTGATATTTTATTATTATTATTATTTGAAATGGGATTTTGCATGTCGCTATAAAGTTATGTAAGCCTTGCTTCTTCAATATTCAATGCAAAAGTAGTCCGGGTCCCTTTTAAAAGGTTAATTTGTTGAACCTTGGCCCGCGGCTTTGTTCAGTTTAAAATTTTGGCCCACTCTGTACTTGAGTTCGACACCACTGCTGTAGGCCATTACGACGATCTTCAGCTACCGGTCGATGTTGGAAGGGGTGTCGGTCGCTTGCCAGGCAAAAAAAATATACATATCGACTTAAAATGATCTATAATCAATCTTCACTATGACAATCGTCCTTTGATCGACATATGTGAGGACTCTTCTTCGGTATGGTTCTTCCAAGGATTCGTCGAAGTAGAACACAGCAAAGGTATGATATAAATGGATTTATTAAATAATAAAAAGGCTAGGAACAAAAACACTGTTGTAAAGAGAAGGCAAACAAAAAAACGATAGTGTGAAAGCTAAGGTAACACTAGGAAACCAAAACTTGGCTCGAGGGCACAAAGGAGAAAACAAATCATCAGTATGAAAACTGGAATAAACAAGTGGCATAGCATGAGAGCTAGCGAGAAAATACATACGATGGAAAAAATGAGAGTCGTCACTGTAGGATCCGAGAATGAATAACGAAAAGGGGCGAGTTTAAATAAGGGAGGTGATTAGAAGAAAACAGGTGTGCGTGGATAACAAGTGGCAGGTGAACTAATGAGCTACCATGGTGACGGACTAAACAGGAAATAAAGACGTTAAACAACAGGGTGATACAAAAATGGAACAATAAACCAGAATATGTGCAGATCCGAGCAGCGGATCGCAACAACATACACGGCAACTGAGGGTCTTGTTAGACCAGTGGTTCTTAACCTGGGTTCGATCGAACCCTAGGCTCATCGTCTCAATAAAAACTTCTTCCTTTCGGCGTTTTAGGGATACGGCAACAGCAGAAGTAACACTGATTTGCAGGTGTGTCATTTGTTGTGAGTTTATGCACTGTGTTGGTTTTGTTCTTTGAACAAGGTGATGTTCATGCACGGTTGTGCACCAGTAAAAAAACATGGTAACATTTTAGTATGGGGAACATATTCACCATTAATTATAGTTGCTTATTAACATGCAAATTAGTAACATATTGGCTCTAAGTAGTCATTATTAAGTACTTATTAATGCCTTATTCGGCATGGCCTCATTGTAACCCTAACCAAATAACTCTAGATTAAGTCTTCGTTACTTAGAATATGTTCTCCATACTAAAGTGTTACAAAAACACATAAATTTGTCTTGAATTAATTAAAAAAACATTTTATTTTTCACTAAGAAGGGTTTGGTGAATGCACATATGAAACTAATGGAGTTTGGTACCTCCAACAAGGTTAAGAACCACTGTGTTGGATGAACGCTGGCTGGTGTGAGCTCAGTACGAAGAAAAAACACAAACGAGAGAAACTATTTTTATTTCAAAATGGTCTCTCTCTCCCAAACATTTGCGGTCATAGGTGGAAAGACTAACCTGTTCCTGTCTTCACAATAAAAGTAATTATTTGTCCTGGTTGGGTTAAAGGGGAACATTATCACAATTTCAAAAGGGTTAAAAACAATAAAAAATCAGTTCCCAGTGGCTTGTTGTATTTTTTGAAGTTTTTTCCTAAATTTTACCAGTCCCGGAATATCCCAAAATAAAGCTTTAAAGTGCCTTATTTTCGCTATCTTCGAAACCACTATCCATTTCCCTGTGACGTTATACAGGGCTGCCAATGTAAACAAACAATTGGAATACCACAGCAAGATATAGCGACATTAGCTCGGATTCAGACTCGGATTTCAGCGGCTTAAGCGATTCAACAGATTACGCATGTATTGAAACAGATGGTTGGAGTCTGAAAGTATTGAAGAAGAAACTGAAGCTATTGACGCTATTCATAGCCATAGCATGGCCGAATAGCCGCGTTAGCATCGCCGGTAAAATGTGCGGACCAAACGATCAGGACTTTCGCATTTTGTGATAACGGAGCAACTTCAATCCGTCGATTGGTAAGTGTTTTTTTCGCATTAAATGTGGGTGGAAGGAAACGTAATATAGTTGCAAATGCATCTACAGGTTATCCATACATCTCTGTGCCATGTCTGCTTTAGCACCGGCGGTAAATAGCATGTTAGCATTGATTAGCATAGCATGTTAGCATCGATTAGCTGGCAGTCAACATCAACAAAACTCACCTTTGTGAATTTGTTGACTTTATAGTCGCAAATGCATCTGCAGGTTATCCATACATCTCTGTGCCATGTCTGGTTTAGCACTGCCGGTAAATAGCATATTAGCATCGATTAGCGTAGCATGTTAACATCGATTAGCGTAGCATGTTAGAATCGATTAGCTGGCAGTCACGCCGCAACCAAATATGTCTGATTAGCACATAAGTCAACAACAAAACTCACCTTTGTGATTTCGTTGACTTTATCCTTGCAAATGCATCTGCAGGTTATCCATACATCTCTGTGCCATGTCTGTCATCGCCGGTAAAATGTGAAGACACTACAGCACATTCAATGGGGGTCTGGCGGCAGACACTTTCGCATCTTCGGTGCAACTTGAATCCCTCCCTGTTAGTGTTGTTACACCCTCCGACAACACACCGACGAGGCATGATGTCTCCAAGGTTCCAAAAAATAGTCGAAAAAAACGGAAAATAACAGAGCTGAGACCCGTGTGCATAATGTGTAGAAAATTAAAATGGCGGCTGTATTACCTCGGAGACGTCACGTTCTGACGTCATGGCCACCAGAGCAATAAACAGAAAGGCGTTTAATTTGCCAAAATTCACCCATTTAGAGTCCGGAAATCGGTTCAAAAAATACATGGTCTTTTTTCTGCACCATCAAGGTATATATATTGACGCTTACATAGGTTTGGTGATAATGTTCCCCTTTAACAAAACAGGGGTCTCAGATTAATCAGAAACACTTTATTAATCTCCGAGGGGAAATTGAAATGTTCAGCACAATCCCATTCAAGATCAGACAAACAATACAGGGAGACAGAACAGGATAAAAAAGATACAGGCAAACAATGGGGGGGCGGAAAGAGAAAAAAAAAAAAAAAAATTGGTCTAAGCTTGGGTCTCTGTAGAGCAGTGGTTCTCTAACTTTTTTTGTCATCCCCCACTTTAGACAAGGGGGAGTTTTTAAGCCCCACCTGCCCCCATCGCCACAACAGAACGCTAATGCCAAGCTTAACATTTTCAAATTTATTGAACATCAAGTAACATTCAAGTCAGGGTTTCCCACACATTCATTTATATGTGGCGGCTCGCCACGAAAGAATTATGGCCGCCACAAATAAATAAATAAAAATTTCGGCTTTTGACTCGCTTGACCATTCATAAAAGCAATGGGACTCTGTCTGTGAATGGAGATTGTAGTTACATATTATATATATATGTAAATATGATATAAATATGTACATAAAGTGTTGTAATTATATTCCAACTCCGCGTTCTTCTTGGTCATTGCCGCCGCAAGAATAGAATAATAACATTTTTTTTTTAAGTGAAATTCCCTCCCGTTCCTCGCGCCCCGCCTGTCATGTCTCTATTCCCCACAGGTGGGGCCCGCCCCACACTTTGAGAAACGCTGCTGTAGAGGGAGTCTACTTTTTCCACTTTCACACATCTCTGAAAGAGGTCCAGGGAGCCACTAGGGCGGCGCTAAAGAGCCGCATGTTGCTGACCCCTGCACAAGACCAATAGGATGTAATACAATAATGCCATTAATGGCCCCTTGTGTGCCATCAGGTGCTGTTGAGGCGGACTCTTACTGCTACAACCAGAACACCAGAGGAACCTACTATGCCTTCTGCAAACGTCCCTCAAATGATCGGCACATCCCCTGTCAGAAAGAGTGAGTTTTTGTACAAATTGTATTTTACTCCCAGTTGTGCATGTGAAACTATTGCATTTCTTTTCGCAGAGATGTATTTTGTGGGAAGCTCTTTTGTCACAAGGGTAAAGACAACCCAAACTACGGCCGCATGGTGAGGGTTGGAGAATGCAAGGCAGCATTCTTTGCAGACTTCACCAAAGACTATGGCCAAGTCGAAGCTGGGACCAAATGTGGAAAGGGGAAGGTAAGGTGACGCATCACTTTTGTTTAGAGATGTCCGTTTTAAAATGTAATATCGGAAATTACCGGTATCGATTTCAAAAAGTAAAGTTTATGACTTTTTAAAACGCCGCTGTGTACACGGACGTAGGGAGAAGTACAGAGCGCCAATAAACCTTAAAGGCACTGCCTTTGCATGCCGGTCCAGTCACATAATGTCTACGGCTTTTCACACACACAAGTGAATGCAAGGCATACTTGGTCAACAGCCATACAGGTCACACTGAGGGTGGCCGTATAAGCAACTTTAACACTATTACAAATATGCGCCACACTGTGAACCCGCACCAAACAAGAATGACAAACACATTTCGGGAGAACATCTGCACCGTAACACAACAGAACAAATACCAAGAATCCCTTGCAGCACTAACTCTTCCGGGCCGCTACAATATAAATAAATGGGTTGTACTTGTATAGCGCTTTTCTACCTTACACCCCCCAACCCCGCCCACCTCAACCTCCCCATGCTCTCCCAGGAGAGCATGTCCCAAATTCCAAGCTGCTGTTTTGAGGCATGTTAAAAAAAATAATGCACTTTGTGACTTCAATAATAAATATGGCAGTGCCATGTTGGCATTTTTTTCCCATAACTTGAGTTGATTTATTTTGGAAAAGCTTGTTACATTGTTTAATGCATCCAGCAGGGCATCACAACAAAATTAGGCATAATAATGTGTTCATTCCCTTACTGCAGTGGTCCCCAACCACCGGGCCGCAGAATAATTTTTTATAATTTTTTTTAAATTATTAAATCAACATAAAAAACACAATATACACTTACAATTAGTGCACCAACCACAAAAACGTTCCTTTTTCATGACAAAGAAAAAAAATAAATAAATAAAAGATCCCCCCTCCCCCTGGGCCGCGGCACAAATTATTTAGCGTTGACTGGTCCGCGGATACAAAAAGGTTGGGGACCACTGCCCTACTGTATATATCGGTATCAGTTCATGTTGGAATCGGCAATTAAGAGTTGGACAGTATCGGCCAAAAAGCCATTATCGGACATCTGTACTTTTATTGTACTCAGTTTTCAGTGTTGAATGTAGTGTTGTGTACAAACTTGACTTTTAACATGTTGCTTTTCAGGTGTGCAGCCGGAATGAATGCGTGGATCTTCAAACTGCTTACAGGAACACCAACTGTTCATCAAAATGCTCCGGGCATGCAGTATGTACACAAAATTCAACAATATGTGACAGAACAATCAACCTGTCAAATAATTAATTATTAATGGTTTTGATTGTGAGGAAGTGATTCAGGAGCAGCTGGACTAAACAGTAACCTGTTACTTGTTGAGAAGAGTGAGCTGTAGTTTCATGATAGAATCCTTAAAAGTCTCTAAAAAGAGAAAAATTTGCTGGAGTTGTTGCTTTTTCTTCTCTTTTTTTTAAAAAGAGGGGTGTTGAATACTCGCAATGCAAGCTTAAAGTGGCTAAGTCGGCATCACTGATGTTTCCTGCTACATGTTCTTATTCTCTGGCAGACAAGGTACCTTATGTATATGAAAGGTACATACACAGAAGTAACAACGTATGCTGCCACCTACTGTACAAAGTTGTTACGACAAGCTACAGTACATTCACATTATGATGTGTTTATGAGCTGGGGCCAACTGCCTAATGTGTGTTTTATGCTAAACTACATCTTAGTTTTGTGTTATAGCTGACAAAGCCAGTTAGTGTACTATCAAGTCATATATCTCATTAATAAGGATTTTTTTAGAACATACTGAGGGTACAAAAGCAGCTACAGCCTGAAAATGTTCTGTATATTTTCCGTTATGAACATTTATATTTTCTGCCATTTACAATTAAAAAAACAAAAACGTATACGGGAACAATGCTCAGAAATACAGCGTTTGTGTCATTTAGACTTGTTTGTGTTTTTCAGGTGTGCAATCACAGAAGTGAGTGTCAGTGCGAGCCCGGCTGGTTGCCTCCTTCATGCGATGGCAGAGACAAGGAGTTCCGCTCCCTTTCGGACGGTATTTGCTTTTTCCATCAGAAATTATAACCCCAACTCTAACCCTAAATTAACGTGCGGTTTACATCAGATTGAAAATATTGACATGATCATTTTTTGCTTCTCCGCAGGAGCCACTGCCGCCATCGCCGTGACCGTTTTGCTTGTGATTCTGGGGGTCGTCGCAATCATTCTGGGGCTCATCTGGAAAAAACGACAGCGTGCCGCGTTGCCAACGTAACTAATCATTATGTGTCCTGATCCAATTTATCCAGCCGATATCAGCAAAAAACAAGTAGTAAGTGTTCTCAATTGAGCAACATTGCAATCTAAAACAGCAAATTTGTCAATATAAACAAATAAAATAATTATATTTGCATATTACTTACAGATATAAAGTCCCCAAGGCAACTACCCAGTAACAAAGGTGTCTGCATCATTCAACGTACTGACTCATGAACTCATTTGAATGAATTATTATGAAAAAAACGTAATCCAATTCCACTCAAGACAGAATAAGTTCAAACCAGACAGTTGATAATAAATAAATTAGCTTGAACCCCAATGTTCTGTTAGCTCGCAAGGTTAAAATCTAAATGCATTTTTTATCTAAGAGGCCAGTATGGCTGCCAGTTGAATAGCCATTATATAAGGAAACCAACATTTCTTAATAACATTAGATTAATAACGGTAATTTACTTAACATGCTTATTTATATATACGATAATACGAATCATACAAACTTTTATTGAATATTTAAAAAAGGCTCGATCAAGTAAAATGACTCAAAGAGAGAACATTGGTAATTATTAATGTGTTTTTACATACCCTGTTTCCATATGAGTTGGGAAATTGTGTTGGATGTAAATATAAACGGAATACAATGATTTGCAAATCATTTTCAACTCACATTCAAGTGAATGTACTACAAAGACAAGCTTATAATGTTCAAAATCATAAACGTCTTTTTTTTTTTGCAAATAATAATTAACTTAGAATTTCATGGCTGCAACACGTGCCAAAGTAGTTGGGAAAGGGCATGTTCACCACTGTGTTACATCACCTTTTCTTTTAACAAAACTCGATAAACGTTTGGGAACTGAGGAAACTAATTGTTGAAGCTTAGAAAGTGGAACTCTTTCCCATTCTTGTTTTATGTAGAGCTTCAGTCGTTCAACAGTCCGGGGTCTCCTCTGTCGTATTTTACGCTTCATAATGTGCCACACATTTTCGATGGGAGACAGGTCTAGACTGCAAGCGGGCCAGGAAAGTACCCGCACTCTTTTTTTTCACGAAGCCAGGCTGTTGTAACACGTGCTGAATGTGGCTTGGCATTGTCTTGCTGAAATAAGCAGGGGCGTCCATGAAAAAGATGGTGCTTGGATGGCAGCAAAAGTTGTTTTCCAAAACCTGTATGGACCTTTCAGCATTAATGGTGCCTTCACAGATGTGTAAGTTACCCATGCCTTGGGCACTAATGCACCCCCATACCATCACAGATGCTGGCTTTTGAACTTTGCGTCGATAACAGTCTGGATGGTTCGCTTCCTCTTTGGTCCGGATGACACAATGTCGAATATTTCCAAAAATAATTTGAAATGTGGACTCTTTCAGACCACACAACCTTTTTCCATTTTGCAAAGACAACATAGATGATCTCGGGACCAGAGAAGCTGGCAGCGTTTCTGGATGTTGTTGATAAATGGCTTTCACTTTGCATAGTCGAGCTTTAACTTGCACTTACAGATGTAGTGACCAACTGTATTTAGTGACAGTGGTTTTCTGAAGTGTTCCTGAGCCCATGTGGCGATATCCTTTAGAGATTGATGTTGGTTTTTGATACAGTGCCGTCTGAGGGATCGAAGGTCACAGTCATTCAATGTTGGTCTCCGGCTATGTGGAGTGATTTCTCCAGATTCTCTGAACCTTTTGATGATATTATGGACCATAGATGTTGAAATCCCTAAATTTCTTGAAGTCGTACTTTGAGAAACGTTGTTCTTAAACTGTTTGACTATTTGCTCACGCAGTTGTGGACAAAGGGGTGTACCTCGCCCCATCCTTTCTCGTGAAAGACTGAGCATTTTTTGGGAAGCTGTTTTTATTCCCAATCATGGCACCCACCTGTTCCCAATTAGCCTTGCACACCTGTGGGATGTCCCAAATAAGTGTTTGATGAGCATTCCTCAACTTTATCAGTATTTATTGCCACCATTTTTAACTTCTTTGTCACGTGTTGCTGGCATCAAATTCTAAAGTTAATGATTATTTGCAAAAAAAAAAAATGTTTATCAGTTTGAACATCAAATATGTTGTCTTTGTAGCATATTCAACTGAATATGGGTTGAAAATGATATGCCAATCATTGTATTCCGTTTATATTTACATCTAACACCATTTCCCAACTCATATGGAATCAATGTTCTCTGTTTGAGTTATCTCTCTTGATCGAGCCTTTTCTAAAATATTCAATGATTCGTATTGGGTTAATATCGGTCTCATATCGGAAGTGAAAGAGTTGTATCGGGACACCCCTACTAATCATCAAACCTCGGACATGAGGCATTAAACAGAGTTTTTTTGGAACCAACCGAGTAAAGGTTCTTTTTTCATACAACAATGCACACAGAGTAAGGAGGCCACCGGCTGCGGAGAACTCTGCTTTGCGTCTTAACCAAGCACAAGTCCCGCCCACGCGAGTGGAACAGGTAAGATGATGATGTACTCTGTGACACATGGACAAAGTGCAGTGTCATGTACAACAACAATGTGTCGTCCCCTTAAAAGGCCAGGAGGCTAAAACCCAAAGGAGCTCCACCTCCACCTCCTGCAGCAAAAAACACACCCAAGCCTGCAAGCCAAAACTACTACCAGGGAGTTCGTCAGGTAATCACTTCCTGATTTTTGCCAGAAGTATTCGGACGGTGACAGATTTTGTGTATACACACAACTAAAACAGTGACGAAAAGACTACTTAACGAGGTTTCACACTAACATTGCATTTACTCTTCAGAAATGATTGACTTTTATATGTAATGCAACCATGGGGGGTTGTTCTTATTTTTTTTCCACATGACTTTAATAGTAGAGGTGTCCGATAACATGGAGCTGCCGATATTATCGTCTGATAAATTCTTTAAAATGTATTATCGGAAATTATGGGTATCAGTTTCAAAAAGTAAAATGTATGACTTTTTAAAACGCCGCTGTGTACAACGCCAATCAACCTTAAAGGCACGGCCTTTGCGTGCAGGCCCAATCGCATAATATCCACGGCTTTTCACACAGAAGTGAATGCAAGGCATACTTGGTCGACAGCCATACAGGTCACACTGAGGGTGGCCGTATAAACAACTTTAACACTGTCACAAATATGCGCCACACTGCGAACCCACACCGAACACGAATGACAAACACATTTCGGGAGAACATCTGCAAAATAAACACAACAGAACAAATACCCAGAACCCCTTGCAGCACTAACTCTTCCGGGACACTACAATACACACCCCTCGCTACCCCCAAACCAGGGTTCGGGAACCTTTTTGGCTGAGAGAGCCATGAAAGCCAAATATTTTAAAATGTATTTCCATAAGAGCCATATTATTTATCTTTTTTTTAACACTGAATACAACTAAATATGTACATTTATGAGTAAGACCAACATTTTTAGAGTATATTAAGTCTCGCATCTTTTAATAACATTGTTATTTTTAAGCAAACCAATAATTAATAAAATACTTGTTGAACAGGTGCGGTTTGAAAACGGATAGATGGATTAAAATGCATGAGAATGTTTTGTATTTTGAATGTTATTTTTAACACTGTGATTACCAGGGGAATTATTAATTACTTATGGTGTTAAGTAATGTCAGCTAAGATTTATCTGAGAGCCAGATGCAGTCATCAAAAGAGCCACATCCGGCTCTAGAGCCATAGGTTCCCTACCCCTGCCCTAAACCCAACCCCCACACCCCAAAATAATATCAAATAAAATATGCGTGTAACTGTAACGGTCTCAAGCCCTCATCTTGCGGGTTCCCAGGACCACCAAGGAAGGACATGACTTTGAGCAGTTTGACTTTGTTTGTTTTTCAATAAACTCCTCAGTCCAGGTCGCTTTTCCGCTCCTCTTTTCCGTTCGCTCTTCGGCTCTCCTCCTCTCTCGCTCTGCGTCAGCTGCACTCTTGCTTCTTCCAGTCTCTCCGCCTCTATCCCCGACGTTCACGGCTACCGCCCTTTTCACCATTGCGAGAGGATTGCATGATTGTCCCCAGTTGCGTGATCCACGCACCTGATCTTGATTGAGGCTTCGCTCCCAGTGCACCCCGCCTCGCCGTTCGCTCGTGGTCGTCGCTTCCTCGTCGCCATCTTGAGGCGGGCTCCAGCGAGCCCTGCCTGTCTGTCGGACCGCCTCTCACAGTAACATACTGTACTGTCCATGGAGCCTGTCATCTGGAACATTGTATCATGTTTTTGAGCAAATGTTCAACCACTGACAGACTTACATACACCGATCTAATATAACCTTCTGATATCATCAGGTAGCAATGACAAAACAAGACAAAAATAATTATTTCATTTATATCATTATGGATACATTATAGATATTTATATCATTGTAGGTTATACCGTGTTTTTCGGATTATAAATTGCTCTGGAGTATAAATCGCACCGGACGAAAATGCATAATAAAGAAAGAAAAAAACATAAACAAACATTGACCGGGCTAGCAGGAACGTACTATCTTCGTTAGTTAAGATCATAGACTGTATTGGACAATATAGTTTACATACCAAATGTCCATTTATTATAAATAATGAGAAAAGGTAAATGCCTTACTTACCTATCAAGGAAGAAATTTGCAATTTTGGCGTCGGATGAAAAAATCTTCTCTGCCTTCATCTTTCAAAGGCATCCCTGATACAAATCCTGGTTTTGTTCCTGGCTTTGTCATGAATAAGTTGAGAATGGTAACTTTTAGATGGACTAAGGTCTGACATGTTTAGTAACTTCACCAGTGGCAGTAGCTCCACAGAGATGGCAACCTGGATGTGATACACTCACAGACTTTCTATATTACTTTTGGCATCTATTTTTTCAATTTCAAAACTAAGCACACAAAGGAAAGTACATTAAAATACACGTGTAGTACACACACATGTAGGAATTTGGGGAAATCAAGAAAACAGTTTGGTTTAAATTGAAAAAACAGGATAAAGATTGGCTTATACTACCAGCTTAAAGCTAACGTGCAATGAACGATTCTATTGACAGTTGAAAGGAAATTAGCATCGATCAAGGCAAAAAAAAAATTTTTTTTGCAAAATGTATCATTTGTGGTGGGCCGCCACAGATAAATCAATGTATGGAAAATCTGTTTAGACCAGATATGTTAGTATTTATTGACCTACATAGAATAGAAGTGACTTTATTAATATGTTTGCATATAACGAGATTAAGGGACTCCGACTTAAGGTGCAACATTTCATACATACCATATTTTTGGGACCATAGGGCACCGGATTATAAATCACATTAAAGGGATTTATGGTGTTATGCCAGACATTAAGCACACCGGGTTATAAGGCGCAGTGTCCGTTTTTGAGAAAATGAAAGGACTTTAAGTGTGCCTTTGAGTCCAAAATATACGCTAGTTTAAATGTTTATCCAAATCCTGAACCTACTCGGTGGCCTTGTGGTCGTGAGTTCAAACCCCGGCCGAGTCATACCAAAGACTATAAAAAATGGGACCCATTACCTCCTTACTGGGCACTCAGCATCAGGGGTTGGAATTGGGGGTTAAATCACCAAAAATGATTCCCAGGCGCGGCCACCGCTGCTGCTCACTGCTCCCCTCACCTACCACGGGGTGATCATGGATTATGGGTCAAATGCAGAGAATAATTTCACCACACCTAGTGTGTGTGTGACAATAATTGGTACTTTAAAGGCCGACTGAACTGAGATGTTCTTATTTAAACGGGGATAGCAGGTCCATTCTATGTGTCATACTTGATCATTTCGCGATATTGCCATATTTTTGCTGAAAGGATTTAGTAGAGAACATCCACGATAAAGTTTGCAAATTTTGGTCGCTAATAAAAAAGCCTTGCCTGTACCGGAAGTAGCAGACAATGTGCGCGTGACGTCACGGGTTGACATCCTCACATTGTTTATAATCGTAGCCAGCAGCAGCTTGAGCTATTAGGACGGAGAAAGCGACAATTTCCAAAATTAATTTGAGCGAGGATGAAAGATTCGTGGATGAGGAAAGTTAGAGTGAAGCACAAAAAAAAAGAAAAGGCGACGGCTCCAGGCGGCGGCAGTGGGATCGTTTCAGATGTAATTAGACACATATACTAGGATAATTCTGGAAGATCCCTTATCTGCTTATTGTTTTAATAGTGTTTTAGTGAGATTGTAAAGTCATACCTGAAAGTCGGAGGGCTGCGGTGAACGCCAGTGTCTCTGAGAGAAGCCAAGATCGAAGCTGCCTTTTTGAGCTGCAGGATGAGGTCGCATAATCCACTGAAGTCTCCGATAAGAGCCGACTTAATTTCACAATTTTCCCATCCAAAAACTTGCTGGTTGACGAAGAGAAACATTTTCGTTTGACTGCTCTGTGTTAAAGCTTCACAACAAAGAAACACCGGCTGTGTTTCGGTGCTAAAGGCAGCTGCAATCCACCGCTTTCCACCAACTTTGTTGTCTCCATTATTAATTGAACAAATTGCAAAAGATTCAGCAACACAGATGTCCAAAATACTGTGTAATTATGCGATGAAAAGAGACGACTTTTAGCCGTGTGTGGTGCTGGGCTAAAATGTCTGCTACAACTTGAGATGTCACGCGCACGTGTCAACAAAAGCGTCATCATTTTGCGACGTTTTCAACAGGAAACTCCCGGGAAATTTAAAATTGCAATTTAGTAAACTAAAAAGGCCGTATTGGCATGTGTTGCAATGTTAATATTTCATCACTGATATATAAACTATCAGACTGCGTGGTCGGTAGTAGTGGGTTTCTGTAGGCCTTTAACTTTAATATTTTTCTGTATGCAGGACAGTCCTGTTGTTTGAAATCTAACATTTTAATATGTTTCCTTTCTTTTGCTCATAGGCTCTGAGGCCGGTCCCTCCACCAAAGGTTTGATCAACCATCTAACAGGAAGTGGCACACACAAATATTTAAGAGACTTGTCCTGCTCCCAGCAAGAGGAAAGCAGAGAAGACTTTAGTCCTTTTATGGGATATTTTTAATGCTGTCAGGACTTTTTTTTTTATTTTTTAAATCCTGCAATTTCATATATTTTAGATTTTGTCACAAAAACAGAGCCATTTAATTGCTAGTGACTGAACTCTTTCAACACTATTCAGTGATTGCAATTACATTCCAACATTTTATAAATCCATTTTTTTAAACAAATTTTCCCACAAGAAATCCAATTTAAAAACCCTGTTTCCATATGAGCAAATTGTGTTAGATGTAAATATAAACAGAATACAATGATTTGCAAATCCTTTCCAACCCATATTCAGTTGAATGCACTACAAAAACAACATATTTGATGTTCAAACTCATAAACTTATTTTTTTTTTTAGGAAATAATCATTGTCTTAGAATTTCATGGCTGCAACACGTGCCAAAGAAGTTGGGAAAGGTGGCAAAAATACTGATAAACTTGAGGAATGCTCATCAAACACTTATTTGTGTGCAGGCTAATTGGGAACAGGTGGGTGCCATGATTGGGTATAAAAACAGCTTCCCAAATAATGCAAAGTAATTCACAAGAAAGGATGGGGCGAGGTACACCCCTTTGTCCACAACTGTGTGAGCAAATAGTCAAACAGTTTAACAACAACGTTTCTCAAAGTGCAATTGCTAGAAATTTAGGGATTTCAACATCTACGGTCCATAATATCATCAAAAGGTTCAGAGAATCTGGAGAAATCACTCCACGTAAGCGGCATGGCCGAAAACTAACATTGAATGACCGTGACCTTTGATCCCTCAGACGGCATTGTATCAAAAACCGACATCAATCTCTAAAGGATATCACCACATGGGCTCAGGAACACTTCAGAAAACCACTGTCACTAAATACAGTTCCTCGCTACATCTATAAGTGCAAGTTGAAGCTCGACTATGCAAAGCGAAAGCCATTTATCAACAACATCCAGAAACGCCGCCGGCTTCTCTGGGCCCGAGATCATCTATGTTGTCTTTGTAGCATATTCAACTGAATATGGGTTGAAAATGATTTGCAAATCATTGTATTCTGTTTATATTTACATCTAACACAATTTCCCAACTCATATGGAAACTGTGTATTTGTTCCAATATTTACACACATTTTTTAATAGATAATAGTTATATTTGTACATGTAATGAAACACATGAATAAAATGTAGAAAACAACATTTAACATACATTTTATCATGACTGTAGACTCTTCCTTGACACAGATAAGCGGAGAGTTTGTGTCAAAGTGCAACTTTCTTCGACCCAATTTGTTTTTTACAACAGTATTGTATATAAAATAAACAGAGAGTGACTCACCAAAGTGCAGGATCGTTTGTTTGGGTGCTCGATTTTCTGAAAATAGGCAAAGAGAATAATAGGTAAAGGGACTAGTTTGGTGGTAACAATAACCGTTGTACTTGGTTGGGAATCCAACAGTGTCGTGGTCCATATTGATGTCCGTTGTTCACACTTACCCTAAATTATGATTACCACTCCTTCTCGTGAACGTACATTTCCACTCAAAATGCTAATGTAATGACACCTTTTTACCCTCACTAGTCTCATTCCTGGCCAAGTAGCGGAGGAAGGACTAACTCCAGATAATTGTGGCTGATCGTTTTTTGGGGGTAATTTTATGGTAAGTGTTCCAGAATACTTTACCTTCATGATTGGAACAGTCCTGCCCTAGGTTAGCCATTCTGGTTGTGTCCCATCCTCCACCTGTGCTGTTAGGCTTTCAGTTTTATATTCTAGTTTCTTCAAAATAGCCACCCTTTGCTCTGATTACTGTTTTGCACACTCCTGGCATTCTCTTCATGAGCTTCAAGAGGTAGTCACCTGAAATGGTTTTCACTTCACTTTGATGTGACAATCTATTAAGATCGAATGAGGAGGTGTGTTCAAACTGTACATCCTGTCCGGCATTCAGGTATCGCGCCGTTTGTGTCCAGGGCATGACGTTAAAGTGCATCCGGCAGTGGAGGCTCCTCTATGTGGTCTTGGGGCACTAGGAGGTTAATGTTACCCCAAGTGGCCCCTGGCAAGGGCCTAGTACCTTACAGCCCCCTAGCCAGGGATACGGTGAAGTCCTCAACAGCGAAACAGGCAGAAGACGGTAGATTTAAGAACTACCACAACGCTGGAGGAAGGCTGCAGCAGAAAAGGGTCCCCAGTGGTCTTGGACTCCATGCCACCGGATCCTGACCCAGATCCGTCTGTGCACCAGTCTCCCCACGTTAAACAAAGTCACGCACAGGCATCCCTCATAAAGGGATACACCCCTACCAGGAGGATCGTCATACTCGTTTGAGTGACCACCGATGATGATGATGATGACTTGGAAGAACCTCCTGGGCATGACGTTAAAGTGCATCCGGCAGTGGAGGCTCCTCTATGGGGTCTTGGAGCACTAGGAGGTTAACCCCTTTACTACTGTTACCCCAGGTGGTCCTTGGCAAAGGCCTAGCACCTGACTGCCCCCTAGCCAGGGATACGGTGAAGTCCTCAAGGAAGACGGTAGATTTAAGAACTACCACAACGGTGGAAGAAGGCTGCAGCAGAAAAGGGTCTCCAGTGGTCTTGAACCGGACCCTGACCCGATTCTGTCAAGGATGGTGTGGTGACTGTCTGTGCACCAGTCTCCCCACGTTAAACTAAGTCACGCACAGGCATCCCTCATAAAGGGATACACCCCTACCAGGAGGACCGCCGAAGATGATTGTGCAGTAATTACCACTTTATTAAACACCTGTGAGAGAATTGGTCAGACATTTGAAAATTGGAACAAATCATTTCTAAATGTTGGTCTGAATAAAAAGTTTACTTCAAAGACAACTTGAGGGTTAGAATCACAAATATGTCAAAAAAAGACAAATCACTGCTTTTGATTTTTATTCTTGTCGTTCAAGTGACATCTAAAAGTAATGATTCGCCTTATATGACACTTTTTTTTTTTACAGTCTTCATGGGGCGGGTGTATAAGGTAGCATCCCGAAAGAGTTAGTGCTGCAAGGGGTTCTGGGTATTTGTTAGTAGTTTTTCTTCTTCATGGATAAAAGATGCTCTTATACTGCTGGTTCACTCAATAAAGTCTTACCTTTTAACGCAACAACAAAATAACGACGCAGGACTGAGTTTGTCATTGTATTTAAAAAAGGGGTCTTCAATGTTTTCCAGGCCAGGGACCCCCAAATGCTAAGTTTAGGGGTCCCTGGCCTGAATCCCTGTTGAAGTAGAATACTTGGACAAATACATCACAGGTGCTTGACTCTTGCATCCACACATTCACGCCTTCAAGTGTGTCCAAACTGGCACAGCAAACTACTTCTAGGAAATAAATACAAAAAAACGATTGTATAGAAATGTTTTTTTAAAGCGCTTTTCCACAATAGTGTGCAAGGTGGAGCTGAGGAACACACCTGGAAACACTCAATTATGAACAGTCCATAATTCCTGTTGTGTTTATTCTAACAGTCTTGCTGTAAAACAAACAAACTGGGGGTGTTGATATTAGACGATACTGTAAGTTTTGCATATCAAACCTTGGATACAAGCAGCGTGTTTACTTGTGTGAGATATCATGTGCGATACAAGCAGCGTGTTTACTTCTGTGAGATATCATGTGTGATACAAGCAGCGTGTTTACTTGCGTGAGATAACATGTGCGATACAAGCAGCGTGTTTACTTGTGTGATATATCATGTGCGATACAAGCAGCGTGTTTACTTCCGTGAGATATCATGTGCGATACAAGCAGTGTGTTTACTTCCATGAGATATAATGTGCGATATAAGCAGTGTGTTTACTTGTGGGAGGTATCATCTGCGATACAAGCAGTGTGTTTACTTGCGTGAGATATCATGTGCGATACAAGCAGCGTGTTTACTTGTGAGAGATATCATGTGCGATACAAGCAGTGTGTTTACTTGTGTGAGATATCATCTGTGATACAAGCAGCGTGTTTACTTCCGTGAGGTATCATGTGCGATACAAGCAGCGTGTTTACTTCCGTGAGATATCATGTGCGATACAAGCAGCGTGTTTACTTCTGTGAGATATCATGTGCGATACAAGCAGCGTGTTTACTTGTGTGATATATCATGTGCAATACAAGCAGCGTGTTTACTTCTGTGATATATCATGTGCGATACAAGCAGCGTGTTTACTTCTTTGAGATATGTGCGATACAAACAGCGTGTTTACTTGTGTGATATATCATGTGCAATACAAGCAGCGTGTTTACTTGTGTGATATATCATGTGCGATACAAGCAGCGTGTTTACTTCCGTGAGCTATCACGCGCGATACAAGCAGCGCTTTTGTGTGAGGTATCAGCTGCGATACAAGCAGTGTGTTTACTTGCGTGAGATATCATGTGCGATACAAGCAGCGTGTTTACTTGTGTGAGATATCATGTGCGATACAAGCAGTGTGTTTACTTGTGTGATATATCATGTGTGATACAAGCAGCGTGTTTACTTCTGTGAGATATCAAGTGTGATCCAAGCGACGTGTTTACTTTTGTGAGATATCATGTACGATACAAGCGTGTTTTCTTCCGTGAGATATTATGTGCGATACAAGCAGTGTGTGCCGTGAGATATCATGTGCGATACAAGCAGCGTGTTTACTTCTGTGAGATATCAGCGTGTGTAGTTGTGCACAGTTAGTCAACATCTAAATGTCCTCCAAAAAAAGCACACAACGTTTTGTCTTTTTTCGTTTTGTTTTTTAGCCAGGTCATTTATAAAAAGTAAACAAGGTAGCCTACTTGGAGCTGGCAGCTACACGACAGCTAAGCACACCCTAGCAAACAAGCTAGACATACATCATAAGTGTCATTATTGGACAATATTGCAGTCTAAAAGGTGTGTGAATAATGACAGTTGCATATTACTTACACAAACAACAACTCCAAGGCAGAAGTGTCATAAAAACTATCCAGTAACAAATGTGTCGGCATAATTGTATTTACTGCATCATGAATTTAATTTAATGACTTATTGTAGGGACTGAGGACTAATATCACTTAAAAATCTAAATATGTATAAAGCGTGCTGATACTGTATGGGATCAATACGGGCGAGGACTCAAGACTCCAAGATCAGTTTTGTAACAAAAGTAATTGATTATTTATGTTAAGTTAGTTGAGTCCCTTTAAAAAAGTGTTCACTCCTATTTTCAAATTGTTGTGAGGATAAAAGCTACCAACAATTCAAAGCTTTTCAGTGAGCTCCACGGGCAAGACCAAAGAGCTGACCAAAGGCCCCAAAAAGTAGACCTGCACAAGAATTGACGCGATTGCAAGAAGCTCGGTGAGAAAGAAACATGCAAGATGTCAGCTGCTCGTGTCACATGATGTGTCACGTGACGGTGACACATGATGGTGTCACATTATGGTGACAGGATGGTGTCACATGATGTGTCACGTGACGGTGACACATGATGGTGTCACATGATGGTGACAGGATGGTGTCACATGATGTGTCACGTGACGGTGACACATGATGGTGTCACATGATGGTGACATGATAGTGTCACATGATGATTTCACCATCATGTGACACTATCATGTGACACATGGGGTTAGATTATGGTGTCACATGATGGTGACACACGGTGACACATGGTGTCACATGATGGTGACACATAGTGTCACATGATGGTGACACATAGTGTCACATGATGGTGACACATGATGGTGTCACATGATGGTGACATGATAGTGTCACATGATAGTGACACATGATGATTTCACCATCATGTGACACTATCATGTGACACATGGGGTTAGATTATGGTGTCACATGATGGTGACACACGGTGACACATGGTGTCACATGATGGTGACACATAGTGTCACATGATGGTGACACATGATGGTGTCACATGATGGTGACATGATAGTGTCACATGATAGTGACACATGATGATTTCACCATCATGTGACACTATCATGTGACACATGGTGTTAAATGATGGTGTCACATGATGGTGACACATGGTGTCACATAATGGTGACACATGGTGACACATGATGGTGACACATGGTGTCACATGATGTTGACACATGATAGTGTCACATGATAATTTCACCATCCTGTGACACTATCATGTGACACATGGTGTTAGATGATTGTGTCACATGATGGCGACACATGGTGTCACATGATGGTGACACATGATCGTGTCACATTATGGTGACATGATAGTGTCACATGACGATTTCACCATCATGTGACACTATCATGTTGCACATGGTGTTAGATGATGGTGTCACATGATGGTGACACATGGTGTCACATGATGGTGACAGGATGGTGTCACATGATGATTTCACCATGATGTGACACTATCACGTGACACATGGTGTTACATGATGGTGACACATGATGGTGTCACATGATTATGCCACCATACCATCATGGGACACATAGTGTTACATGCTGGTGTCACCATCATGTGACACATGCTATTACATGATGGTGACACATGACGGTGTCACCATCCTGTGACACAGGATGGTGTCACATGGTGACAGGATGGTGTCACATGATGATGTCACCATCATGTGACACATGCTGTTAAATGATGGTGTCACATGGTGGTGTTACATGATTGTGACACATGACGATGTCACATGATGTGACACATGCTGTTACATGATGGTGTTACATGGTGACACATGTTGGTGTTACAAGATGGTGACACATGCTGGTGTCACCATCATGTGACACATGCTGTTACATGAGGGTGTTACATGATGGTGACACATGGTGCTGTTACATAATGGTGACACATGCTGGTGTTACATGACAGTGTCACATGATGTGTCACATGATGGTGACACATGATGGTGTCACATGATGGTAACACATGATGGTGTCACATGGTGTTAAATGGTGGTGTTACATGATGGTGACACATTATGGTGTCACATGATGGTGACACATGATGGTGACACATGGTGTTAAATGGTTGTGTTACATGATGGTGTTACATGATGGTGACACATGGTGGTGTCACATGATGGTGTCACCATCATGTGACACATGGTGTTATATGACAGTGTCACATGACTGTCACATGGTGTTACATGGTGGTGTTACATGATGGTGACACATGGTGTTACATGGTGGTGTTACATGATGGTGACACATGGTGTTACATGATGGTGTCACATGATGGTGACACATGGTGTTACATGATGGTGTCACATGATGGTGACACATGGTGTTACATGATGGTGACACATGGTGTTACATGATGGTGTCACATGACGGTGTCACATGACAGTGACAAAGGTGGAGCAGCAGACTTCCAAGCTGCCTAAAGAGCCAAAGGGAGTTAGAACAAAAACATGATGAAGGTTTTGCTGAAATGATTAATATTAATTATTTAACAGGTCTGAAGTTTGACAAATAATTCAGAAAAAGGTTTGGCAGAATTTGAGAGGACCTTTGACCTTGTTGGGATGAAGAGAACCGGACGTGTTTGTGGACAACTGATAACTGATAAATAACAAGAAGGATAAAAGATGAATAACAACATGACAAACATTCGGTTTGTTTCTCCTGAGCGCCGACGACCACCTTCAAGAAAGAAGGTTTCTCATTCAAATAAAAGCACTCAAAGAATTAGGGACTGTTCACATCTTTGCCAAGTTCCAACAGAAACATAAAACATAGAGCGCACCTTGGACCTCGGCTTTTCTACTAATGCTGGCATTCCATTTCCCAATAAATGTTGCCGAACATTTCACGTGGTCACTAACTAGTCCTCTTTCCTGTGTGGAACAAAACAGGAATCATCTCACACCTTGGAGACTTGTCCTCTGTTTTTTGTTTTATAGAATACGAGAGCAAAATAATCCACCATGGGGCCCAAAGAAATTGTGAGTGCCAGCACTTTGATAGAGAAGATAAGAAACACTATTGATTTTAAAAAAAAAAGTAAGAAATTGTAGCAAAGCAATGCAAATTTGCCACTTGCTAAAATTAAAATGTTATTTCTAGAAATGTCCCAAGATTTAAGAGCCATTTACTTCCTTTTAGTCATTGATTCATCTTGGTTTTTGCATGAATAATCATATTTGTTCTATTGTACTTTATAAAAATAAGATATTTCCTAGAGATGTCCGATAATGGCTTTTTTGCCGATAGTCCGATATTGTCCAACTCTTAATTACCGATTCCAATATCAACGGATATATACAGTCGTGGAATGAACACATTATTATGCCTAATTTTGTTGTGATGCCCCGCTGGATGCATTAAACAATGTAACAAGGTTTTCCAAAATAAATCAACTCAAGTTATGGTTAAAAAAAAAATGACAACATGGCACTGCCATATTTATTATTGAAGTCACAAAGTGCATTATTTTTTTTAAACATGCCTCAAAAGAGCAGCTTGGAATTTAGGACATGCTCTCCTTGAGAGAACATGAGGAGGTTGACTTTGGGGGGGGTATATTGTAGCATCCTGGAAGAGTTAGTGCTGCAAGGTGTTCTGGGTATTTGGTCTGTTGTGTTTATGTTGTGTTACGGTGCTGGTGTTCTCCTGAAATGTGTTTGTCATTCTTGTTTGGTGTGGGTTCGCAGTGTGGCGCATATTTGCAACAGTGTTAAAAGTTGTTTATACGGCCACCCTCAGTGTGACCTGTATGGCTGTTGACCAAGTATGCCTTGCATTCACTTGTGTGTGTGAAAAGCCGTAGATAGCACGCAAAGGCAGTGCCTTTAAGGTTTATTGGCTCTCTTTTTGAAACAGATACCGATAATTTCCGATATTACATTTTAAAGCATTTATCGGCCGATAGTACCGGCAGTCCGATATTATCGGACATCTCTAATATTTTCCTTTTCCATTACATAGAAAATGCAACAGTTGAATAAAGCTTCTTTTCAGAATAAAATACTTATTTCTCCCTTTTCCAAATGTATAGGTCTTAATTTAGTAAAATTATCTGTCCATATTAGTTTTTTTTTCCCCAAAATCTAGTCTTTTTTTTTGTAAATCTTGGCTCCTTTCTGCAGCGTACACATTCTTCACCAAGTTAACAATAAATGTCCATTTATTGATGCATTGCACACTTTTCAGCACGTACAATTATAATTCTCTTCTCCACAACGTGTTTTGTGTTCATACTCTCTTATATTTGAGGATTTTTTTTTTTTTTCCAAGGGGGACATTAGTTTTGGATCTTACGGGCCCTTTCAGAGCGGACCACTAACAAAAACCGAGGCACTACAGTATGAAGGATTGTGTCCAAAGGTCCAATGCAGGGTTTTTTTTTCGCCAGCAAAAAAGTTTGACGGAAAATGACAAATGAAAGTACAAACCCCGTTTCCATATGAGTTGGGAAATGGTGTTAGATGTAAATATAAATGGAATACAATGGTTTGCAAATCCTTTCCAACCCATATTCAGTTGAATATGCTACAAAGACAACATATTTGATGTTCAAACTCATAAACATTTTTTTGTTTTTTTTGCAAATAATCATTAACTTTAGAATTTGATGCCAGCAACACATGACAAAGAAGATGGGAAAGGTGGCAATAAATACTGATAAAGTTGAGAAGTGCTCATCAAACACTTATTTGGAACATCCCACAGGGGTGCAGGCTAATTGGGAACAGGTGGGTGCCATGATTGGGTATAAAAGCAGCTTCCATGAAATGCTAAGTAATTCACAAACAAGGATGGGGCGAGGTACACCCCTTTGTAAGCAAATTGTCAAACAGTTTTAGAACAACATTTCTCAACGAGCTATTGCAAGGAATTTAGGGATTTTACCATCTATGGTCCGTAAAATCATCAAAAGGTTCAGAGAATTTGGAGAAATCACTGCACGTAAGCGATGATATTACGGACCGTTTATCCCTCAGGCGGTACTGCATCAAAAACCAACATCAGTGTGTAAAGGGTATCACCACATGGGCTCAGGAACACTTCAGAAAACCACTTTCAACGTTTCTCAAAGTGCAATTGCAAAAGATTTGGGTATTTCAACATCTACGGTCCATAATATCATCAAAAGGTTCAGAGAATCTGGAGAAATCACTCCACGTAATCGGCATGACCGGAAACCAACATGAATGACCGTGACCTTCAATCCCTCAGACGGCACTGTATCAAAAACCGAAATCAATCTCTAAAGGATATCACCACATGGGCTCAGGAACACTTCAGAAAACCACTGTCAGTAACTACAGTTGGTCGCTACATCTGTAAGTGCAAGTTAAAACTCTACTATGCAAAGCGAAAGCCATTTATCAACAACATCCAGAAATACCGCCGGCTTCTCTGGGCCCGAGATCATCTAAGATGGACTGATGCAAAGTGGAAAATTGTTCTGTGGTCTGACGAGTCCACATTTCAAATTGTATTTGGAAACTGTGGACGTGGTGTCCTCCAGAACAAAGAGGAAAAATAACCATTCGGATTGTTATAGGCGCAAAGTTCAAAAGCTGGGATCTGTGATGGTATGGGGGTGTATTAGTGCCCAAGGCATGGGTAACTTACACATCTGTGAAGGCACCATTAATGCTGAAAGGTACATACAGGTTTTGGAGCAACATATGTTGTCATCCAAGCAACGTTACCATGGACGCCCCTGCTTATTTCAGCAAGACAATGCCAAGCCACGTGTTACAACAGCGTGGCTTCGTGAAAAAAAGAGTGCGGGTACTTTCCTGGCCCGCCTGCAGTCCAGACCTGTCTCCCATCGAAAATGTGTGGCGCATTATTAAGCGTAAAATACGACAGCGGAGACCCCGGACTTTTGAAAAACAGAAGCTCTACATAAAACAAGAATGGGAAAGAATTCCACTTTCAAAGCTTCAACAATTAGTTTCCTCAGTTCCCAAATGTTTATTGAGTGTTGTTAAAAGAAAAGGTGATGTAACACAGTGGTGAACATGCCCTTTCCCAACTACTTTGGCACGTGTTGCAGCCATGAAATTCTAAGTTAATGATTATTTGAAAAAAAAAAATAAACTTTATGAGTTTGAACATCAAATATCTTGTCTTTGTAGTGCATTCAACTAAATATGAGTTGAAAATGATTTGCAAATCATTGTATTCTGTTTTTATTTACATCTAAGACAATTTCCCAACTCATATTAAAACGGGGTTTGTATCTTCCCACATGAGATGAGTACAGAACTGCTTGGCCGTGCCGAGAGTTCCGTGGTCTCCATAAAAGGTGTGCAGTCATTAGAACACGGTTGCCACAATAAAAGAACACACAAACTTTCATCAAACAGTCGATGGACTACAGCTTTAAAGCAACAATAAGATCAACATGTTTTTGTTTTTTTTAACAGTCATTTCAACTGCTGTAAGTCCAATAAATACTGAAATATTTGCCAAGAGTGTTGTTTGGGCAACAAAATGTCCTCTTTTGTTGGAAGCCGAAATAAAAGTGATGTGTTGAATACCAGGCGGTGACATGGAGCCTCAACATCTGCTCACTAATCCTTCCATGTCTTCGTCAAAGTTGTGCAGAAAATGTTATAAATAAGACATCGCATTTTTGTTTAAAGTAGAAAAATTGTTATTTTTTTCTTCAAGCAAACACTTTTGCGTCAATGGAAATCCTCTAAGATCCAAACGAGGCTGCAGAATGAACACTTAACTGATTCAAACACATAAACAATGACAAAAAAAAAAAAACTAGAGCCTCATCTAACAGTACCAACTCAAACGTAGATTTTTTTTTTCCTATGTATTTAAATACTGTGTATTTACAGCAGCGTCCAACAGAAGTATTTACCACCCTCTGATCCTGCATGCTTCTATTGCTTTTAACAATGAAATCGATTTTTCGGATTTTCCGGACTATAAGCCACTACTTTTAACCAAACTTTGAACCCTTTAATTTATACACAGGTGCGGCTAATTTACATTACATTATTAATTCTATTAAATCAGGGGTCTCAAACTCAATTCACCAGGGGGCCACTGGATTCAGAGGCTGGGCCGCAAGAAAAGATTTCTTAAAACATTTTTTTAGATTATCAGGGACTGTTATTACTGACGGACAGGTAAGAAAACCCTCGTCTCCATGGCTACGTTGCTGTCGCTTTCACTCATTTGCCGCTTTTCCACTAATGCAAGGGTAGGCAACCCAAAACGTTGAAAGAGCCATTTTGGCCCCAAATAAAACGCTGTCAAGCGCTATTCATATAAAACTCGCAGGCCGCACTAACATTAAACTTTCATATTTAAGTCTGGGCCGCAAAATAACGTCTCGTGTCTGAGACCCCTGTATTAAATGATGGATTAAGCAAAGATATCCAATAAAGTACTAAAATGATCCACTTTAAGAAACTGTTCAAACTCCCAAGTGTTTACATGGTACGAGGAAGAAGAACCCTGAAAAAAATATTCATACATCAGCCTAACCTAAGAAGCAGATATGTTGTGGAATTAAATATTTACATCGAAAGACTTTGTAAATCCCTATTTACAAACCTTCATTGTTTCCAAAGGTTGCCTGTAACAGGGCAGTAAAACGGCTGGTTATACAAAACAGAAAAGGCATTAATCGTTTTTGAGATGAATAAAATATTCTCCTCTTTTAAGAAAATTCAAGATGTTTACCGACTGTCTCTGTAACGCTTCTTTTCTCTTTGTCATTGGGTTGCTTGAGTGTAGTTAACTTTTACGAAACAGGAGGGGGCTTTGAACGCATCATTATATCATTAAGCTCTGAAAGTTAATTGTTTAATTGGGGCTAACAAACAGGCCCCAATCAGGGTATGATATTCAGCGAGCAGTTAGCTTGTGAACCTGACGCCAAACAGCCATTATACTACAATAAAACGGACAAAATGAGTTGCACTACAGTTTTAAGCCCACATCAAGTGATATTTAAGTGTATATAAAAGTAACTCACTTTGCTTTGACGCACATTGCCAATTAACAATTGATGTCGAAGTACACTGTAACTTTCAGAGCTTACTGATGTAATGATGCGTTCAGTGACCCACCCAGTGTCGTAAAAGTGACCTACACTCAAGCAACCCAATGACACAAAGAGAAAAGAAGTCTTTTGTACACTGACAAACATCTTGAACCTTTTTAAAAAAGAAGAACATTGCATTCATCTCAAAAATGATGAATAAAGACATTAATGCCTTTTCTGTTTTGTATAATCAGCCGTTTTACTGCCCTGTTACAGGCAACCTTTGGAAACAATGAAGGTTTGTAAATAGGGATTTACAAAGTCTTTCGATGTAAATATTTAATTTCACAACATACAAGTATATATCTGCGTTTTCACTTTGGCGCTTCTTATCCAAAAAGCCAAATTAATATATATTCCGGACTATAAACCGCACTGGTATAAAAGCCGCTAACACTACATTTTAGGTGGAACGTTTTTGTTTTTTCATACATCAGCCTCACTTAAGTGGTTGAAAAACACTGCACTACACTATGAAGTTAGGTAAAGGGCCATAAAATGTGGACCTGAGGGCTGCGAGTTGAAGAAACGAAGCCCACATTGCAACTTAACAGTTTGATCGGTTGTAAATATGACTTTCAGGGGGTGAATACTTATAAATATGTAATAATATATTTATATATATACTGTATATATATTAAAGAGGAGTCATTTGGCCCCATTCGTCGTGGTTTACCTGACTCCTGAAACGTGACGAATCAGTAAAGCGTTGAATATCTTCAAATGTACTTTTGTGGCCATTCCAAGCGTGGCGCTCGCTTTCAGTCATTTTCAGCAGGCCGCATCGCAAAAATGATTAACCCGCCTCTTCTAGTCACGCGAGATCAGACCAGGAATGGGGCCTAAAAGACAGGAACATTTCTTGTCAAAAAAGCTCCGTTCAAATGAGCGTGATTTCATTGATTTAAAAGCAAGAAAAGGCCAGAAGATCCAAAAGAGGGGGAGTACTACTGTACATACTGTACCTGATGTGACGTAAGCCTGGATGTGAACGTACGTTTACACTGCAAAATGTCTTCATTCCATCATTGGATGCTATGACACAAAATATCTAATGTATGCTTTTAATAAATACAGTGTTTCTTTTTCCCCCGGCGATGTTTCCTGTTGCCGGCCAGGGTGTGCAGGCAGGAGGTGGGGGAGGATGTGTTAAGATGACTAAAATGTGATTTTTTTTCTGGTGATTTATCCATCAGTGCCGTTGTTGTTGGGTGCACTGGTGTTGATGGTGCCGTCAGGTTGCTGGGCATCTTTGCGAGGCGGCATGCGCTCGTTGATCCTGTCCAGGCCGCGGGCCTCCTCGAAATTGCGAATTTTCCGCGTGGGAGAGAAGCCTTGGATGGCTGGAGGACAGAAGAGTGATGGAAAGAGAAAATACAGTCACTAAAAAGCCACCAAATAATCATAGACTATTAGAGAAATGGCGAGTGAATGCGGAAGAGCTGCGGCGGAACTCAAATCTCGCACAAAATTGTGGAATTACAGGATTACGGTTTTTGTAAAAATGCTGGCCCGAATGTGTTGAGATATATATATATATATATATTTATATATATATATATATATATATATATATATATATATATATATATATATATATATATATATATATATATATATATATATATATATATATATATATATATATATATATATATATATATATATATGTGTACACATATATATATATATATATGTGTACACATATATACATATATATATACATACATATATATATATACATACATCCATATATATACATACATACATATATATGTATACATACATCCATATATATACATATATATATATATATACATACATATATATATATATACATGCATACATATATATACATACATATATATACATACATACATATATACATATATATACATACATACATACATATATACACATACATACATACATATATACATACACATACATACATATATACATATATATACATACATACATCCATATATGTATATATACATACATATATACATCCATATACGTATATATACATACATATATACATATATATATACATACATACATACATACACATACATACATATACATACATATATATATATATATATATATATATATATATATATAGATAGATATACGTATATATATCTTGATTGGATTATCCAGAGAATAGTGCTCGATACCGTGGTAGAGCGCAATATGTATGTGTGGGAAAAATCACAAGACTACTTCATCTCTACAGAACTGTTTCATGAGGGGTTCCCTCAATCATCAGGATATTGTAATGGAAGCATTCACATACAATGGTTTATATAGGACACAGAGTGGGTGGGTACAGGCAGGCGTAGGGGCGTGGTGATTGGCTCATTTGTTACCTAGGAGGTGTTTCCGTCTGTGACGGCATGTTGATGTGATTTCACTGCGCTTGTTGAGGGATGACAGGTCTGGATGATATATAATAAACAGTTTCTTACAACAGTGGTAATAAAAGATGCAACCTATGCTTAAAAGAGAAACTGTTTATTATATATAATCCAGACCTGTCAGAGACAAGCGCAGTGAAATCATATAAACATGCCGCCACAGACGGAACCACCTCCTAGGTAACACATGAGCCAATCACCACACTCCTACGCCTGCCTGCACCCACCCACTCTGTGCCCTATATAAACCATTGTATGTGAATGCTTCCATTAAAATCTCCTGATGATTGAGGGAACCCCTCATGAAACAGTTCTGTAGAGATGAAGTAGTCTTGTGATTTTTCCCACACACACATATATATATATATATATATATTACATATATATGAGTTTTGATGTGTGAGCCGGGGTAAACACATCAAATTTAAAAAATATTTTTAAAAACAAACAAAAAACAGATGCCAAATATTGGTTATTGTAATTGTGACGGGCCACTACAAGTTAATTAATGTATGGGGAAAAAAAACACTCTTCCGCATTCACAAAAGAGCACACATTAAAACATCTACGTGAAGGAATGATCATGATTCTGCTGTCTACAACACAGTATATTAGCCTAGTAGGGTGAAAAAACAACACATGCAAAGATGACGCTATAACACCTGAGGAACAATCAGACACCTCACACTCAGTAGACTTACGGTCATTTCCCGAAACAGCCACAGAACCCAGAAAAGGTGCGCAAATGAAAAGCAAACTTGTGAGGTAGTGTTTGACATTGGAGTTATTCACACATCAAGTTCAAGAGGGAATAAGCACATTTAAACTGTAATTAGTAATAGTCTGCAGTTCTCTTGCACCATCAGGTATCTTGAACAATGACACATTTGTCATGTTTCATAGACAGAAACGAGACGATGTACTGTTTTATAAAACACTCTCTGGAACATTTGCATTCAGGGCAAGAAGTACTTTTTTGTTTTTATTACCGGTACATTCTTTGTACTGTCATCATCACATGTTTTCATAGGCTGACACAAATCACAGGATTCTAGAGCAATATAATTAGATTCACTTTTAGATCATTCATTAATCCAACAATCAATTCAGGCCATCATCTTAATTTACTCCAACATTCGTTCTGGTAAATGTATTTTCTGTTCAAAGAGAGCATTGTTTAGTAAAAGTGTCTCAATGTTACTTTTTCCAATTCCGATACAATATAATTGGCACCTTGAATATTGGCCGATACTAGAGATGTCCGATAATGGCTTTTTTGCCGATTACAATATTGTCCAACTCTTAATTACCGATTCCGATATGAACCGATACCGATATATACAGTCGTGGAATTAACACATTATTATGCCTAATTTTTGTTGTGATGCCCGGCTGGATGCATTAAAAAATGTAACAAGGTGTTCCAAAATAAATCAACTCAAGTTATCGAAAAAAAAAATGCCAATATGGAGCCAAGTGCATTATTTTTTTTTTAACATGCCTCAAAACAGCAGCTTGGAATTTGGGACATGCTCTCCTTGAGAGAGCATGAGGAAGTTGAGGTGTGGCAGGGGTTGTATAGTGTAGCGTCCCGGAAGAGTTAGTGCTGCAAAGGGTTCTGGGTATTTGTTCTGTTTTGTTTCTCTTGTGTTACGGTGCGGATGTTCTCCCGAAAGGTGTTTGTCATTCTTGTTTGGTGTGGGTTCACAGTGTGGCGCATATTTGTAACAGTGTTAAAGTTGTTTATACGGCCACCCTCAGTGTGACCTGTATGGCTGTTGATCAAGTGTGCCTTGCATTCATGTGATTGGGCCGGCACACAAGGGCATTGCCTTTAAGGTTTATTGGCGCTCTGTCCGTGTACTACTCCGTACAGCGGCGTTTTAAAAAGGTATAAATTGTACTTTTTGAAGCAGATACTGATAATTACTGATATCACATTTTAAAGCATTTATCGGCCCATGATATCGTCAGTCCGATATTATCGGACATCTCTAATAAGGACATTCAACATTTCAACTATATAATTGTATAACTGTATGACTTAAGGGGCTTATTAAAACAAAATAAATTGATGCGTGGTGATTTGACATTCTTTTTTTATACAGTATATATATATATATATATATATATATATATATATATATATATATATATATATATATATATATAAATGCATTTTTTTGCATCTGGAGCGCTCACTTACAGCGAATGCAACCTCTCCTATGAACACAATTTCAGTGCAAAAAAATAAGCAGAAAACATTGTTAAATTGTTTGAAAGCGTAGCAAAACGGCACAGGTGGGGCATGGTAACATGAACGTGGAGTAAATGATCGAGTGTCACCATTGTAGTACATGCAAAAACTTAATTTAAATCAGGGGTCTCAAACTCAATGTACCTGGGGGCCACTCGATGCACAGTCTAGGGGAGGCTGGGTCGCAAGGAAAGATTTCTTTAAAAAATGTTGCATACTCCTCAGCTTTTCTAGTTGTATAATGACTTTGGGGCGGCATAGCTCGGTTGGTAGAGTGGCCGTGCCAGCAACTTGAGGGTTGCAGGTTCGATTTCCGCTTGTGCCGTCCTAGTTACTGTCGTTGTGTCCTTGGGCAAGACACTTTACCCACCTGCTCCCAGTGCCACCCACACTGGTTTAAATGTAACTTAGATATTGGGTTTCACTATGTAAAGTGCCTTGAGTCACTTGAGAAAAAGCGCTATATAAATATATAATTCACTAATTCATTCTCTGTGCAAATAAGACACGTCGGGGTGCCCTTGTGCTCAACAAAGTAATATTGCATCTTCCACTTTTCCTGGAAAACCTTTCTCTTCACTGGAGGCTTTAAAAAAGACATGTTTGGGGTTGTGGAATATATTTGTATTTAGCCGACGCACAGAGAATAATGTTATTTCCGCAATGTGTGTCGTTCCGCTTTTCCTCCCTACAGCAACACGGCGGTCGGTGGATAATAGCCGGGAAAGTACCGGGATAGCAAACGCAAAAAAGTGATGGCTCCCGTAGTCATAAAGAAATGTATGAAGTGTTTATCGTGTGAGGCAATGCAAATTAAACAATAAACAAACAAATAACGGTTTGAATTAGTCCAGGTTATCGGGGACTGTTATTACTGATGGACAGGCACGTAAGAAAACCCTCGTCTCCATGGCAACGTCTCTGTCGCTTTCACTCATTTGCCGCTTTTCCACTAATGCAGAGGTAGGCAACCCAGAATGTTGACAGAGCCATTTTGGACTCAAATAACACAACGCTGTCAAGTGCCATTTATATAAAACTGATGGGCCGCACTAACATTAAACTTTCATATTAAGGAGGGGGCTGTAATTGGCACGCGGGCCGCCTGTCTAAAACCCCTGATTTAAATGAAGCGGTGTAAGGCGGCACCAATTTCCAATTGTAGTCATATTGTAGTCTTAGTAGACCACACTCAATAAGCCCACTAACAGTACCATATTTTTCAGACTATAAGTCGCAGTTTTTTTCATAGTTTGGCCGGGGGTGCGACTTATACTCAGGAGCGACTTGTGTGTGAAATTATTAACACGTTACCGTAAAATATCCATCCATTTTCTACCGCTTATTCCCTTTCGGGGTCGCGGGGGGTGCTGGCGCCTATCTCAGCTACAATCGGGCGGAAGGCGGGGTACACCCTGGACGAGTCGCCACCTCATCGCAGGGCCAACACAGATAGACATCAAATAATATTATTTAGCTCATTTATGTAAGAGACTAGACGTATAAGATTTCATAGGATTTAGCAATTAGGAGTGACAGATTGTTTGGTAAACGTATAGCATGTTCTATATCAAGGGTCGGCAACCCGCGGCTCTTTGATCACTCTGGTGTGGCTCAGCAGTAAATTTGCCGACCTTCCCGAATTTACCGAGAGATTTCTGACCTCGCTGCCTTTCCCTAAAGTTGTCCGAGGTTTGCGTAATGCGATTTTCACACGGACAGCAACATTGAGGGCGGGCCGCGAAGGCAGTACCCACAACATCTTCTAATACATGTAGTTGTGCCCGATGTCACACAACACTATGTGCGTGCCGGCCGGTCACGTATTGTGTGAGACCTCTACTACAATCCTCGAGCGATTGCAAGGCATACTTGTTCAACAGCCATGCAGGTTACACTAAGAGTTGTGATATAAACAACTTTAACACTCTTACTAATATGCGCCACACTGTGAACCCACACCAAACAGGAATGACGAACACATTTCGGGAAAACATCCGCACTGTAACACAACATTTCAAATACCCAGAATCCCATGCAACCATGACTCTTCCAGGCTACATTATACACCAAGAGTTTTGTGGCTCCCTATATTTTCTTTATTTTGTGAAATGGGTCAAAATGGCTCTTTGAGTGGTAAAGGTTGCCGACTCCTGTTCTATATGTTAAAGTTACTTGAAAGACTGTTAGCATAATATATTACGTTAACATACCAGGCACCTTCTCAGTTGGTTATTTATGCGTCATATAACGTACACTTATTTCAGCCTGTTGTTCACTATTCTTTATTTATTTTAAATTGCCTTTCAAATGTCTATTCTTCGTGTTGGGTTTTATCAAATAAATTTCCCCCAAAAATGCGACTTGTACTCCAGCGCGACTTATATATGATTGTTTTCCTTCTTTATAATGCATTTTCGTCAGGTGCGACTTATACTCCGAAAAATACGGTCCACCCAACTTTATTGTTTAGCACGTGGTATTTGAATCTTAGTACTGTTAGCCTATTTTGTCTTATTGTTGTGTGATCTTTTTTCCCAAGCAAGTTGCACACACAACTGAGAGGGGCAGCCGAGCAACACCTAAATGCTGTAACAGGATTAGCTGCTGAAAATAGCCCAGGAAGGGATGTCCCTGGTCTTATCTTGACAAGGTCTTAGCAGGCTTTTCTCCGTGTGGGGAGCCATGATTGGCGAGCAAAGCCCACGTGACCAGATTCCAGTGCCGTCCCACAACCGCAAACTACACTAATAGGACTATCCTTTTACTAAAATGTGCTTCAGTGCCTGTGTAGCTATAAGGTTACATAAATAAAATACACTGATAATGCAAGAGTAACCGCTTAAAAGCCATTAAAGGTGTAATAATAGATACAGTGCATAACACACACAGAACATACAAATGAAATATGAACCACAAAGCCATGCGTACCTTTTGCTTTAGCTGCCTCAAGGGTAGCTATGTTAGGACAAAGTGTTGGGGAGAAGGCAGAAAGGGAGACGTTACAATGCAGCAAATACAAGCGTCATCAAATACATCAGTTATATTAAGCGCCGATGTCACAAACTGCTGTCAGCGGATGGTGAATTATGGTACAGTATAGGCCAACATTCATTTCACATGTCTGTTTATAGAGCAAAATGTATTTTCAGCAGTCGATAATAACATGTAAAACAGTTGGGAGGGAAAAGGATGACCAGGGTGTATTCAAACAAAACATGTGCAACATATCGGAGCCACAAAATGACTGTAGTAATATGGCTCTAGCTACTGATGATATGTTTACCACTACCGTCTGCTCCTCCGCTGCCATTATTTGAAGTATTGTCACTGTGTGACATGGCATGGGTCCAACACTACACACTCACCGTGTTGCACTGCAAAAACTGAAATCTAAATACGATGAAATATCTCAATTAAGGGTGATATTTGCCTATTTTCTGTCTGATAAGATAATACTTATCACAAAGCAGATTTGATATTAGTCTTTTACAAACCCTGTTTCCATATGAGTTGGGAAATTGTGTTAGATGTAAATATAAACAAAATACAATGATTTGCAAATCATTTTCAACCCATGTTCAGTTGAATATGCTACAAAGACAACATATTTGATGTTCAAACTGATAAACATTTTTTTTTTGTTGCAAATAATCACTAACTTTAGAATTTGATGCCAGCAACACGTGACACAGAAGTTGGGAAAGGTGGCAATAAATACTGATAAAGTTTAGGAATGCTCATCAAACACTTATTTGGATCATCCCTCAAATGTGCAGGCTAATTGGGAACAGGTGGGTGCCATGATTGGGTATAAAAAAGAGCTTCCCAAAAAATGCTCAGTCTTTCACAAGAAAGGATGGGGCGAAGTACACCCATTTATCCACAACTGCGTGAGCAAATAGTCAAACACTTTAAGAACAACGTTTCTCAAAGTGCAATTGCAAGAAATTTAGGGATTTCAACATCTACGGTCCATAATATCATCAAAACGTTCAGAGAATCTGGAGAAATCCCTCCACGTAAGCGGCATGGCCGGAAACCAACATTGAATGACCGTGACCTTCGATCCCTCAGATGGCACTGTATAAAAAACTGACATCAATCTCTAAAGGATATCGCCACATGGGCTCAGGAACACTTCAGAAAAACACTGTCACTAAATAAAGTTGGTTGCTACATCTGTAAGTGCAAGTTAAAACTCTACTATGCAAAGCAAAAGCCATTTATCAACAACATCCAGAAATGCTGCCAGCTTCTCTGGTCCCGAGATCATCTAAGATGGACTGACGCAAAGTGGAAAAGTGTCCTGTGGTCTGACGAGTCCACATTTCAAGTTGTTTTTGGAAATATTCGACATCGTGTCATCCGGACCAAAGGGGAAGCTAACCATCCAGACTGTTATTGACGCAAAGTTCAAAAGCCAGCATCTGTATGCTACGGGGGTGCATTAGTGCCCAAGGCGTGGGTAACTTACACATCTGTGATGGCACCATTAATGCTGAAAGGTACATACAGGTTTTGGAACAACATATGCTGCCATTTAAACGTCGTCTTTTTCATGAAAGCCCCTGCTTATTACAGCAAGACAATGCCAAGCCACATTCAGCACGTGTTACAACAGTCTTTGTAAAAAAAAGAGTGCGGGTACTTTCCCGGCCCGCCTGCAGTCCAGACCTGTCTCTCTGAAGCGTAAAATACGACAGCGTAGACCCTGGACTGTTGAACGACTGAAGCTCTACATAAAACAAGAATGGGAAATAATTCCACTTTCAAAGCTTCAACAATTTGTTTCCTCAGGTTCCAAACGTTTATTGAGTGTTGTTAAAAGAAAAAGTGATGTAACACAGTGGTGAACATGCCCTTTCCCAACTACTTTGGCACGTGTTGCAGCCATAACTTCTAAGTTAATTAATACTTGGAAAAAAATAAATAAAGTTTGAGAGTTTGAACATCAAATATCTTGTCTTTGTAGTGCATTCAATGGAATATGGGTTGAAAATGATTTGCAAATCATTGTATTCTGTTTATATTTACATCTAACACAATTTCCCAACTCATATTAAAACGGGGTTTGTACTTGTTTTAAGTGTTTTGGTCCTAAATGATCTCAGTTTGCAGCTGAGATTGTATGACCTATATTGAGTAAAACATGCTTGAAACTATAATATCAACTGTTGCAAAGCTGTGTCATCAACACACAGAAGTATAAAACTACTTTTATATCACACAGAGACAAACCTGCGATATAGTGTGTATATCGATATATCGCCCAGCCCTAGTGTGGATATAACCTAACTATACATGACAAAGGAAATGCTCCCCAATCTGTTTTCACGGACTGTAATGTAGGCCGAAACACTTTCATGTGTTGTACAACTGGTTAATGTATTAACTAAGGGTGCAAGATAAAATAAAATCAGCATTCACAAACCTGAACTGAATGAAATATATATTTTTAAATAATTCCCAATCAATAGCTTTCTCCAGATTTGACTAGTCCAGCTGGTCTGAAAAACAAAAAAGCACTCACGGACAATGAGTTCATCTGAGAGGTCTTTAGCGTGACATCCAACATGTTCTTTGCGGGCGATACTAGGCACTGACCTTTAGATCAGAGGGTCCGCGCTTACTTCCAAGGGATGGCTGACCTCTTAGTAACTTCAAAATGGAAGGACTTTTATTTGATCCCCCCGACATGTCTACCCCCTGTGTGGGTGCTTCTTGTGGCAGGCATGGGGGCATCGAGCCAACACCCTTCAAAGCTACTGGCAGGACGGGGAAGCTCTGCTGACGTCACTCTTGTTGCCCGGGTCAACTCATCAAGCAGCGTACAAATCAACTATTGTAAATTGGCTCAGTGTTAAAAAATCTGTGAAATATTTTACACATTTCCAAAATATGTTTTGGTCAAATCTGTGAAGTTTGTTTTACAATAAAGAAGGCTAAAATGTAATATATCTGTGACACAATTCACCTTTGTACTATAACCTTGGTCTTTCAAAGTTTTGAATCAAGTGCTTTGCTTTTTTTACACCTTAATATTAAGGGGAAACTGTCCATTTATTTTAAATATGCACATAATTGACAATCCTAATGAGAGACAAGAACACATGTCTTCATAATGCAATTTTACTCATTCCATTTTTTCTACCGCTTATTCCCTTTTGGGGTTGCGGGGGGCGTTGGCGCCTATCTCAGCTACAATCGGGCGGAAGGTGGGGTTAACCCTGGACAAGTCGCCACCTCATCGCAGGGCCAACACAGATAGACAGACAACATTCACACTCACATTCACACACTAGGGCCAATCGACCTATCCCCAGGTGCATGTCTTTGGAAGCCGGAGTACCCGGAGGGAACCCACGCATTCACGGGGAGAACATGCAAACTCCACACAGAAAGATCCCGAGCCTGGATTTGAACCCAGGACTGCAGGACCTTCATATTGTGAGGCAGACGCACTAAGCCCTCTGCCACCGTGAAGCCCATTTTACTCATTCTAAAACGTAAATAAAAGTCTGCTTACAATGGAGCTAATGGGAGCGTTTATTTTGACCATAAAACCCAATCAATAATCATCCAAAAATCCTCAACAAAACTCCATTTACATTTTGTATACTAAATATTAACCAAGTATTCGCAACATTGGTTTTATAAGCGTTAATTTTAAAGGCCTACTGAAACCCACTACTACCGACCACGCAGTCTGATAGTTTATATATCAATGATGAAATCTTAACATTGCAACACATGCCAATATGGCCTTTTTTCAGTTTACTAAATTACAATTTTAAATTTCCCGCGGAGATTCTTGTTGAAAACGTCACGGAATGATGACACGTGCGCGTGACGTCTCGGATTGTAGCGGACATATTAGTCCAGCACCACTTACGGCTAAAAGTCGTCTCTTTTCATCGCATAATTACACAGTAATTCGGACATCTGTGTTGCTGAATCTTTTGCAATTTGTTCAATAATAATGGAGACTATAAAGAACAATGATGTTGGTGGAAAGCGGTGTGATGCAGTTGTCTTTGGCACCAAGACACAGCTGGTGTATCTTTGTTTGTTGTGAAGCTTTAACAGAGCGGTCAAGCGAACATGTTTCTCTACGTCTACCAGCATGTTTTTAGATGGGAAAATTGTGATGTATATCTTACCGGAGACATCAGTGGATTATGCGTCCTCCTGCAGTAGCTGTCAAAAAAGGCAGCTGTGAGCTTGGCTCCTCGGCTTCTCTCTGAGACACTGGCGTGTTCACCGCAGCTGACTTTGAGGTATGTCTTTATAATCTCATTAAAACAATAAGCAGATAAGGGATCTCCCAGAATTATCCTAGTAAATGTGTCTAATTACATCAGAAACGCTCACACTGCGGCCGCCCAGAGCCGTCGCTTTTTATTTTATTTATTTTTCTAGTACTTCACTATCAATATTCTCATCTACAAATGTTTCATCCTCGCTCAAATTAATGGGGAAATTGTCGCTTTCTCGGTCCGAATTGCTCTTGCTGCTGGTGGCTCACATTATAAACAATGTGAGGATGTGAGGAGCCCTCACACCGGTGACGTCACGCGCACATCATTTGCTACTTCCGGTAAAGGCAAGGCTTTTTTATTAGCGACCTAAAGTTGGGAACTTTATCGTCGATGTTCTCTACTAAATCCTTTCAGCGAAAATATGGCAATATCGCGAAATGATCAAGTATGACACATAGAATGGACCTGCTATCCCCGTTTAAATAAGAAAATCTCATTTCAGTAGGCCTTTAAGGACCTAAATTGATCACAGAGAAGCAGCTTCTTTACGTTGCTCACTGCATAAAGTCAAGTGTTCAAAAACAAGAAAAAGAATCACAAAAATGAGGGGTATTTTATTTGAACTAAGCAAAATTATCTGCCAATAGAACGAGAACATTTGGCTTGTCAAGACTTTCCAAAACAAGTAAAATTAGCTAACCTCAATGAACCCAAAAATACCTTAAAATAAGTATATTCTCACTAATAAGTGCACTACTATATGAGTACATATTTTCCATTGTTTTATTGAAAATAAAACAGCAAAGTCCATTTGGCTGTCATCTGTTTTAATATGAGACATAATTGTGTCAAAGTCATGATTTTTTTTTTCATGCTTGAAATAAGAAATAATTACTTAAAAGTAGTTCTATACTTGTGAGTGTTGATGACACAGCTTTGCAACAGTTGATACTCTAGTTCCAAGCATGTTTTACTCAATATAGCTCATCAATTCTCAGCAACAAGCTGTAATATCTTACTGAGATCATTTAGGACCAAAACCCTTAAAACAGATAAAACAATAACATAAAATCCGCTTAGTGAGAAGAATTATCTTATCAGACAGAAAATAAGCAAATTATTTGAGATATTTCATCTCACTTAGATTTCAGTTTTTGGTGAGCTGGAGCTTGTGAAAGTTAATTTGGGATTATAAATCACACTTCTCACCTTGATAGTAAAATGATGTGGACAAGAACTGAGGAATTTGTACACTTTGACAGCCAACTGGCAAAAAAGACCTGAAAAGATGAGTCGTTCCACCTCCTTTTTTTCCACAAGGATTATGAGTCATTGTTCATCTAAACGGTAATATATCAACATCCTAACAGTCGTCATTCCAGTGAGAGCAGACATTGTACAGTAAGGGATGCTTTATGTTTGTTGGCTCCCATGATGTCTCCAGTGAGCAGTAATCAGTGATGATGTGAACGGTGTGCTGCGTTTTTTAAGTTAATGTGCCGCTGTTTGCCTAAAATTGAACAAAATAGGTAAACAATAAATGTTATTAGGAATGTGCCTGTTACTACATGACATGTATACTTACAGAATGCATATAAAACGTTGATGGTAGTGTTTTTAAGCGCTTTATAGGACGAATAGAGCGACTCCCATGGGCTTTATTGTAAGCAGCTTTTTGCCTGCATTTATCTACTAGTTCAGTGGTTCTCAAATAGGGGCACGCGTACCCCTGGGGGAGCTTGAAGGTATGCCAAGGGGTACGTGAGATATTTTTTAAATATTCTAAAAATAGCAACAATTAAAAAAATTCCTTTATAAATATATTTATTGAATAATACTTAAAAAAAATATGAATTTAAGTTAAAAACTGTGAAAAGAAATGCAACAATGCAATATTCAGTGTTGACAGCTAGATTCTTTGTGGACATGTTCCATAAATATTGATGTTAAAGATTTGTTTTTTTGTGAAGAAATGTTTAGAATTAAGTTCACGAATCCAGATGGATCTCTATTACAATCCCCAAAGAGGGCACTTTAAGTTGATGATTACTTCTATGTGTAGAAATCTTTATTCATAATTGAATCACTTGTTTATTTTTCAACAAGTTTTTAGTTATTTCTACAAATTAGCAATATTTTGCACTGTTATACAATTTAATAAATCAGAAACTGATGACATAGTGCTGTATTTTACTTCTTTATCTCTTTTTTTCAACCAAAAATGATTTGCTCTGATTAGGGGGTACTTGAATTAAAAAAAATGTTCACAGGGGGTACATCACTGAAAAAAGGTTGAGAACCACTGACTAGTTAGACTGTGTTGAAAAAGGAAAACCATATGCATGCTCGTCTTACCAAAAGGATTGTGACTGAAAGGAAAAAAATCCCCCCAAAATAGTGCGGATCCCCTTTAGTAGCATTTACCTTATTTTACACTTGTATGATATGAATGGACATTTTTTTTTTTGAATTACTCAAACAGATTGTGTTGGACAAACCTTATATTATTATAGCTTGTGAACAAAATCTTAAGACCAGGCAAAAAACGACAAGTATTCACATGTTGCACTTGTGCATTATAACCAGATAGTAGGGAAAGCAGCAAAAAAACAAAAAGAAGAAACAGAATCAGAAAATGAAAATAGGCTATTCATTTGCTATCAGCAGCTTAAGACCATAACGTTAAAAAGTCCACATCTGGCTTTCAAGTAGTTGTCAATTGTTCACTTTGGACATGGTACTGTAGGATTGCAAGGACGTTTTGAATGTGCCACTGCTGCACAGGTTGGACGTAACAACACAGTGGTTTTACATTTGTTAAGAGATTCTCGGACCAAAAAGGCAAGTCATATATCCAAAAAATGTCACCTGGGTTAAAGCCAGAGGACAGTCTGAAGATATGGGACCGTCCTCAATCCATATTTAGGCTCAGACTGATGCTGACTGCAGCCTAATAATCTAAATATGACAGTATCTGCCAGAGAAGGGTTAAAGATGGAACTTCAGGTTGTGCAGTAGCATCAATTGACAGGTCTGTGAAGATGTATCAGGCTTGGTCTTTTGTTGAAAGAGCCAGATGCCTGCAGTAACAGCTCAACATGACCAGACAAAAAGCGAGGCTCTCCTTAAAATCCTGTAGCAATCCACCAGCACTTGGTGTGAATACTTGTTCATTTTAACATTTTGCTCAGGAGTTTAAAGAAAAGTGTAAGTAGAGCACAAATTTGGCATTTTTAAATGGATCAAAGTGGTGCGCTCATTTTACAGGTCATTTTCTACCACCGTGCTCACATTTACCTTAACAAGTAGTGTGATATCTTTATCATGACTATGAATTTATTTAACAGTGATACCACTTTATGGATACCAAACACAACAAACAAACAAACATCCTTAGTAACAAAGTAGTGAGGGAACATTATGGGGAATGAATGGTCACCCACAACAAATGCAGCTGGTAAGAAGGCAGAAAGGAGGAGGCAGACTGCAGACAAAAGCACACTTACCGGTTTGTAAGGTCTGCTTGCCACCTGACAGCACTCCCACGGGAAGCGTTCCGGTCGGAGTCAGGCCTTTAAGAGTTAATACACTCTCACTCTCCTCCCTGGAGACACAAAACAAAATAGAAAAGGTGCACATTTATCACATTATGGCTGGAGATAGAAGAAACAATTAATGGCTCTGAGGTTGTTTTGCAATAGAGTCTAAATCAAGGGCTAACAACCCATATGACACTTAGAAGCATGATGGATCATGTGGAAGGCTATTGTTTAATTCTAAGTTAATTGCATTAAAAATGTTGTTTTTAAAGGCCATTCCATCAAATCAGTTCCATTTGCGACACCAGGAAATGAACGTATTATAAAATCACTGTATATATATATATATATATATATATATATATATATATATATATATATATATATATATATATATATACATACACACACATACATATATATATACACACACATATATATGCACACACATATATACACATGTTATATATATACACACACACATATATACATATATGTATATATATACACGTTATATATATATATATGTATATATATATACACACACACATTCATATATATGTATACACACACGTATATATATATATATATATATATATATATATATATATATATATATATATAGCTTAGATTAAACTACCTTGAAGTATTTGTTGATTGTGCCAGTTGACGAGGAAATAATTATTTTAATGCTTCTGAAATGTTGTACATGTGTTACTCCTTATTCCAGCTTTACTTCAATTTCAAGAAAACCTGTTTGAAAGCAACTAGAAAAAACTATTTGAAAGTTGTGTACCTGGGTTTTGATTCAGTTCTGTTACTCTACACACTATATTCCCTCTAAAACATGTCGACTATTCCACAAGTCACATGGTCTCTATAATCAATCATATTTCAACTATTACTCAGGAGGCTTAAATTCTCAGCACAGCACAGTCCTGTTGACTAAATTATAATGTTTTAGTCATTAGGAACCTTGAGATGGGCAAATTCATATTTTTGATAGTATGATATGTCACATTAAAAAAATAGTACTGAGATTTTTATTTTGAGTTACAACAAGCAAATTGCACAATAATGCTGGAATAACCCATAAATTGCACAATATACATTTATAGTAATGAGTTGGTATTTTAAAAACCACGGTATTAAAATTGTCAGAATAATGCCGTGATGTGTGATGGTAAACGAGAACTAGGAGTACACCTGCCGGTGTACATTTTTTCTTACATTATTGAGTGAGCCAGCCTGAGAAGCAAACCAAATTTCACATAATCCCCTAAGCAGTACAGCTCAGTAAAAGATGGCAGGAAACAGAGGACCAGAACGGAAAGCTCAAGTTAGTGGAACCTCCAGCAAAGTTAAAATCAAACGTCTGGACGTCTTTTGGCTTAGCAGTTAAGGGAGAAAGGAGGAGAAAATGTGACGGACATGCACAATACAGTTTGCGGATATTGCCAGACCGCGATTGTCTAGAACTCTGGAAATACAAGCAACATAAGAAGTCACTTGATTCATTATCACAGGAAAACAGGTTGACACAAAACCAATATGTCAGGCAGGCCAAACATCAATTAAGTTGTCTTCATGACAGCATGTCAGTTTAAAAGACTATAAACTGAAAAGTTCTTTACATTTGCTTGTTACTTGAAACACTGTTCTTTCCCAGTTCTTTGCACTTTCAAAATAAATCTTGGTAGTAATAAATAGGGTTACGCTCCAGCCATTCCCGTGACCCCGAGAGGGACAAGCGGTAAAAAAAAAATGGATGAATGAGCATTAGGTTTGTGTTTATTTACAGTAAGTGTGATTTCCACACTAAGGCATTTTTTACAAGTTGTCTTTTTTTTTTTGACATTCCTGCAATAATATCGTACTGTGGCCTATTTAATACCATGATAATATTGTACCGTGAGATTTGGATATTGTTACATGCCGAATTTACAATAATGTCTCATATTCCTAGCCAAATATCAATCAATCAATCAATCAATGTTTACTTATATAGCCCTAAATCACTAGTGTTTCAAAGGGCTGCACAAACCACAACACAAACCACTACGACATCCTCGGTAGGCCCATATGCAGAAGAGAATATTGAGAAAAAAAAGTTTAGAATTTGACCAGTTGATTTTTTTTGCACTTGTTAAAAAAAATTAACATATAAGGGCACCAACACAAATCCAAGCAGAGGACACAACCATACTTGCCAACCTTGAGACCTCCGAATTCGGGAGATTGGGGTGGGCGGGGTGAAGGGGGGAGGAGTATATTTATAGCTAGAATTCACTTATATATATATATATATATATATATAGAAAGTGCAATGCTTTGCAGCCAGTAACACAGCCTTTGAAGGAGCATAGGCATGGGCAGCATCTGTGACATTTGATTTTGCAGGAAAGGAGTGAGTTTAGGGTTGAATTGTCCATCCTCATTTTGTCACTATCTTTTTTTGGACATTACTACTTGCCGTAGTTTTGAAGCAATGCATGATTAGATTCCGGTTGTTGTGTGTCAGTGTATTAACGTGCCGGCTGGAATAAACACACGCTGAGAAATAGCTCCATGCCTGCCTACTTTATGGGTTATAGATAAACCTATGGATAACGGAGACATATATAATGGTCTCCTTCTTGTTGTGTATGCAGTTGTGCACTCTCCAAAAGCCATAGATGTTATAACGTGACTGGGCCGGCACGCTGTTTGTATGGAGGAAAAGTGGACGTGACGACAGGCTGTCCTCACTCAGGTCCGAATGGAAATCGTGAGAAATTCAGGGAAAATGGTTGTCCCGGGAGAGGCACTGAAATTCGGGAGTCTGCTGGAAAATTCGGGAGTGTTGGCAAGTATGGACACAACAAACATGACTGCGCTTCTCACAAGGCCCAGACACACAGGAGTGTAACATCACGCAGAAGCACAAGGAGAAAACGTGGTCAGACCTGAGTACTGAGAAGACCCGAGCCATTTTCCCCACTGCACGGATCTTGTTGCGGATGACCTCCTTACGCATTGCTGTGGTGCCACCTGGGAAAAAAACAGCACATCGTTGTCACACCAAAATACTTGTATTCATTTCACCAATGTGGGGAAGTTAATGCATTCCTAAAGAAAGGATTTATTTGAGGTTTCAAAAAATAGTTTGATTATAAGCGAGGTAACTATTCTTTGATGGAAAAAAAACACATATTTATTTAAGTTTATAAAGCAAAACAAACACTGCTTAATAATAATTTCAAGTGATGTCATTAACAAAGTCTTCACATCTCAGAATGTTGTATAAAAATGTCCTCACAGTGTTGGTATTCGTCACAGAGTTGACCTAAATTGTGACCCTTAAAATGTCTGCTTTGTAATCAAAAGGTAAACTGCTAACTAGAGATGTCCGATAATCTCGTATAAATGCAGAATATATGCGGATCATCAGAACGCCCTCAATAATGGAAGAACGATGCACATATAAATACTGAGCCCATGCAGTGTGATTCAGCAAGACTAAAACTCAACTGCGGCTGCTATTTTGAGTCTTCATTTAGCACGTCTGAAAAGTATGTGCAAACTGACACAGTTATGCACACGACTGCGAGAAAGCAGGCGATAGCGCTGCAGCTCCATCCTACATAAGTATGTCAACATATAAGGAGTAGAGATGTCGGATAATGGCTTTTTTTGCCGATATCTCGATATTTTCCAACTCTTAATTAGCGATCCCGATATCAACCGATAACGGTATATACAGTCGTGGAATTAACACATTGTTATGCCTAATTTTGTTGTGATTCCCCGCTGGATGCATTAAACAATGTAACAAGGATTTCCAAAATAAATCAACTCAAGTTATGGAAAAAAAATGCCAACATGGCAGTGCCATATTTATTACTGAAGTCACAAAGTGCATTATTTTTTTTAACATGCCTCAAAACAGCAGCTTGGAATTTGGGACATGCTCTCCTGGGAGAGCATGAGGAGGTTGAGGTCGGCGGGGTTGGGGGGTGTATATTGTAGCGGCCCGGAGGAGTTAGTGCTGCAAGGGTATCTGTGCATTTGTTCTGTTGTGTTTATGTTGTGTTACGGTGCGGATGTTCTCCCGAAATGTGTTTGTCATTCTTGTTTGGTGTGGGTTCACAGTGTGGCGCATATTTGTAACAGTGTTAAAGTTGTTTATACGGCCACCCTCAGTGTGACCTGTATGGCTGTTCACCAATTATGTATGCATTCACTTGTGTGTGTGAAAAGCTGTAGATATTATGTGACCGGGACTGCACGCAAAGGCAGTGCCTTTAAGGTTTATGGCGCTCTGTACTTCTCCCTACGTCCGTGTACACAGCGGCGTTTTAGAAAGCCATATATTTGACTTTTTGAAACAGATACCAATAATCTCCAATATTACATTTTAAAGCATTTATCGGCCAATATTATCGGCAGTCTGATATTATCGGACATCTCTACTGGTAATATATTCAACTGTTTAGATTGTTTGGTCGATGGATAGGTTCTGTTCTCTACTGTAGGTATCAGCACTGTCTATTGACTGGTGATCTGTCCAGGGTGTACCCTAGCTCTCACCTGGCTGTTGTTCAATTTCCAATTTTGACAGATTAGCACAAATGGCTGAACATATCTAGGTTGCTGTGACTGGGGAGTTGTGTTCTTACGTCAGTTGCGGTTAGCTTACCTTCATAGAGATCGTCTCCTTCTGACATGAGCTCATCGTCCGAGCAAATGTTGAGCACATTCACCAACATCTCTGTCACTGTGGGGAGAGTAAACATTTAAACATCTGCTTGGGTGTTTGGTTTGATCCCCAACCTCCTAACTCTATTAAAAAAAACAGGCAATAAAGCCCCATCGGTTTTGACAAAATTGTTCATGTTAATGTTAATGTTTCAAAAAAGGGACGGCGTAGCTCGGTTGGTAAACCAGCTGTGCCAGCAACCAGAGGGATCCTGATTCGATTCCCCAGCTAGTCACGTCCGTTGGGTCCTTGAGCAAGACCCGTCACGCTTGCTCCTAATAGGGCCAACAGTGTGTGAATGTGTGTGTGTGAATGGGTGGATGTGGAAATAATGTCCAAGCGCTTTGAGTGCCTTGAAGATAGAAAAGCGCTATACAAGTATAACCCATTTATTCTAAAAAGAAAGTCACAAACATCCATCCATGCATCCATCCATCATCTTCCGCTTATCCGAGGTCGGGTCGCGGGGGCAGCAGCCTAAGCAGGGAAGCCCAGACTTTCCTATCTCCAGCCACTTCGTCTAGCTCTTCCCGGGGGATCCCGAGGCGTTGCCAGGCCAGCCGGGAGACATAGTCTTCCCAACGTGTCCTGGGTCTTCCCCGTGGCCTCCTACCAGCTGGACGTGCCCTAAACACATCCCTAGGGAGGCGTTCGGGTGGCATCCTGACCAGATGCCCGAACCACCTCATCTGGCTCCTCTCGATGTGGAGGAGCAGCGGATTTACGTTGAGCTCCTCCCGGATGGCAGAGCTTCTCACCCTATCTCTAAGGGAGAGCCCCGCCACCCGGCGGAGGAAACTCATTTCGGCCGCTTGTACCCGTGATCTTATCCTTTCGGTCATGACCCAAAGCTCATGACCATAGGTGAGGATGGGAACGTAGATCGACCGGTAAATTGAGAGCTTTGCCTTCCGGCTCAGCTCCTTCTTCACCACAACGGATCGATACAACGTCCGCATTACTGAAGACGCCGCACCGATTCGCCTGTCGATCTCACGATCCACTCTTCCCCCACTCGTGAACAAGACTCCTAGGTACTTGAACTCCTCCACTTGGGGCAGGGTCTCCTCCCCAACCCGGATATGGCACTCCACCCTTTTCCGGGCGAGAACCATGGACTCGGACTTGGAGGTGCTGATTCTCATTCCGGTCGGTTCACACTCGGCTGTGAACCGATCCAGTGAGAGCTGAAGATCCCAGCCAGATGAAGCCATCAGGACTACATCATCTGCAAAAAGCAGAGACCTAATCCCGTGGCCACCAAACCGGAACCCCTCAACGCCTTGACTGCGCCTAGAAATTCTGTCCATAAAAGTTATGAACAGAATCGGTGACAAAGGACAGCCTTGGCGGAGTCCAACCCTCACTGGAAACGTGTCCGACTTACTGCCAGCAATGCGGACCAAGCTCTGACACTGATCATACAGAGAGCGGACTGCCACAATAAGACAGTCCGATACCCCATACTCTCTGAGCACTCCCCACAGGACTTCCCGAGGGACACGGTCGAATGCCTTCTCCAAGTCCACAAAGCACATGTAGACTGGTTGGGCAAACTCCCATGCACCCTCAAAAACTCTGCCGAGAGTATAGAGCTGGTCCACAGTTCCACGACCAGGACAACCATGCCTCCCTAACTGATACTTTGTAGCGAGATTAACTTATATTATAGTCTCAAATATGAGTTTTTCTTAGCATATTCCTGTTATTTGTTGTTTTTAACATTTAAAAGTATTTTTTTGGTTCAATCATTGTCCTCAGATCGATGGATCGATCGATCGATCGATGGATAAATAGATAGATAGATAGATACTTTATTGATTCCTTCAGGAGACTTCCTTCAGGAAAATTAAAATTCCAGCAACAGTGTGCAGAGTTGAGATCAATTTAAAAAGTAAAAAGTAAATAATGGAGGTATAAATGGAAACAAAATAGAAAAGTACTACAAAAAGAATAAAAATAAAAAGCAACCATGGGAATAAAAAATATATAACAGTAAAATAAGAATATAACAAGAAAAACTAGGCAGTAGTGACCATGTTATGAAAAAGTATTGCACTGTTATTGTTTTGCATCCCCTGTCCTCCTAGTACCCCCTTCCCCCCGCCCCAGAGATGTGGTTTTGTTTCACGTATTTGTTAATTTTATGACAAAAAAAAATTAAAATCACTGTTGTTATTGAAGGTTATGTTACTCAAGTAAGTTGCCAGGGTCAATACACATTTTGAGTGTTTCAATATGTGTATTATCCCATTTTAAGTTGAAAAAAAAAGAAAAAAAATAACGTTGATTTTGAGAGCGTTACAACAAAGCAAATGGCAGTAATTTGGTGAAAAGGCCCTCCATGCGCAAAAAACAAGATATTAAACGGCATAAAACTTAAGGGCAATAAATTACATAAAAAGTATTTCAATCATAAGTACAAACAAAACACTTTCTTTTAAGTCTACCTTTTGACTACTTTCACAGATCGTGTGAGCTCATATATATTGTTATATGTTTTATTTTATTTCCATTTGTACCTCCATTATTTACTTTTTCAAGTTATTTCTCAATTCTGTACATAGCTGTTGGAATCAAAATGTTCTTGAGGGTACTCTCTTGAAGGAATGGGTTATACTTGTATGGCGTTTCTCTACCTTCAGGGTACTCAACGACACTATTTCCACATTCACCCATTCACACACACATTCACACACTGATGGCGGGAGCTGCCATGCAAGGCGCTAACCAGGACCCATCAGGAGCAAAGGTGAAGTTTCTTGCTCAAGGACACAGCGGACGTGACGAGGTTAGTAGAAGGTGGGGATTGAACCAGGAAAACTCAGGTTGCTGGCACAGACACTCTCCCAACTGCGCCACGCCGTCCCTAATCTATCTATCTGTAACAACCCAAGGTTTCTCCGAGGTTTCTCATAGTCATTGTCACCGACGTCCCACTGGGGTGAGTTTTTCCTTGCCCTGATGTGGGATCTGAACCGAGAATGTCGTTGTGGCTTGTGCAGCCCTTTGAGACACTTGTGATTTAGGGCTTTATAAATAAACATTGATTGATCGAGCACATCTTACTGCAAATATTTCAGATTTTTTATTTTGTTCAAACCTATTCTTGATATTTTTTGGCCTAAGTCAAGTTTAGAAAATTAATTTATATTCATGTCTAACATGTATAGCAGTGTAGTATTTGTCTTATTTGAGCTATTATGGTGTGGCGACTAATAAAAGCTAATCACCACGCCAGACTTCCATTTCAGGGTAACAGTAACTTCCACTGTCTAGCGACACAGTAAGGCGCTTTATTTTCATGTCAAGCGGAGAGTGTATAACTATTTTGTTTTTCTTACTTCTGTCCCACTAATAAAACATTTCCCCCATGGTGAGCCTTTTACTTTTACAACATCGAGACCAACGGAGCAGGACTCAAGGGGACTGGGCGCACCAGTTGATGCCAACTGCTGCTATTGTTATGCACGGCACTTGCCAAGTGGAGATAACAACTATTGATGCACTTCATCTTCAACATTATTAACACAGCTCCACATGTCATTCGTGAGCCTTTGACATAAGCAATGCGAAATAACACCTCCGCTTTGACCAGGGGTCTCAAACTCAATTTACCTGGGGGCCACTGGACGCAGTCTAAGTGAAGCTGGGCCGCGAGAAAATATTTCTTAAAAAAATGTTTGCATACTCCTCAGCATGTCTAGTTGAATAATGACGTTTCAAATTGTATTCCAACTTTCTCTGTGCAAATAAGACACGTGTGCTCTCAACAAAGAAATATTGCATCTCCCACTTTTCCTGGAACTGTCTTTGCTCATCACTAACCCTTCTCTTCACTGGAGGCTTTAAAAAAGACATGTTTGGGGTTGTGGAATATATTTGTATTTAGCCGACGCACAGAGAATAATGTTATTTCCGCAATGTGTGTCGTTCCGCTTTTCCTCCCTACAGCAACACGGCGGATAATAGCCGGGAAAGTACCGGGATAGCAAGCGCAAAAAAGTGATGGGTCCCGTAGTCAAAGAAATATATGTAGTGTTCATGGTGTGAGGCAATGCAAACTAAACAATAAACAAACAAATAACGGTTTTAATTGGTCCAGGTTATCGGGGACTGTTATTACTGACGGACAGGCACGTAAGAAAACCCTCGTCTCCATGGCAACGTCTCTGTCGCTTTCACTCATTTGCCGCTTTTCCACTAATGCAGAGGTAGGCAACCCAGAACGTTGACAGAGCCATTTTGGACTCAAATAACACAACGCTGTCAAGTGCCATTTATATAAAACTGATGGGCCGCACTAACATTAAACTTTCATATTAAGGAGGGGGCTGTAATTGGCATGCTGGCCGCCTGTCTGAAACCCCTGATTTAAATGAAGCGGTGTAAGGCGGCACCAATTTCCAATTGTAGTCATATTGTAGTCTTAGTAGACCACACTCAATAAGCCCACTAACAGTAAAAAGACATGTTTGGGGTAGTGGAATATATTTGTATTTAGCCGACGCACGGAGAATAACGTTATTTCCGAAATGTGTGGCGTTCGGCTTTTCCTCCCTACAGCAACAGGGCGGTCGGCGGATAATAGCCGGGAAAGTACCAGGATAGCGAGCGCAAAAAAAGTGACGGCTCCCGTAATCGTCAATCGTGTGAGGCAAATCAAATTAAACAATAAAAAAAACAAATAACGGTTTGAATTGGGGGACAGTTATTACTGACGGACAGGTGTCGCGGTGTGACTGCAGCCAGGCACGTAAGAAAACCCTAATCTCCATGGCAACGTCTCTGTCGCTTTCACTCATTTGCCGCTTTTCCACCAATGCAGGGGTAGGCAACCCAGAACGTTGAAGGAGCCATTTTGGACCCAAGTAACACAACGCTGTCAAGCGCCATTCATATAAAACTTGCGAGCCGCACTAACATTAAACTTTCAAATTAAGCTGGGGGCCGGAAAATAACGTCTTGCGTGTCTGAGACCCCTGGCTTTGACTGTCAAGTTGACCAGGTCTTTGCAGAACACCACACACCTGTGGTTTCGTCACATCGAGGCGGCATGGCGTAGTGGGTAGAGCGCCCGTGCCAGAAATCTGAGGGTTGCAGGTTCGCTTCCCACCTATTGACATCCAAATCGCTGCTGTAGTGTCCTTGGGCAGGACACTTCACCCTTTGCCCCCGGTGCCGCTCACACTGGTGAATGAATGATTGGTGGTGGTCGGAGGGGCCGTAGGCGCAAACTGGCAGCCACGCTTCAGTCAGTCTACCCCAGGGCAGCTGTGGCTACAGACATAGCTTACCACCACCAGGTGTGAATGAATGATGGGTTCCCACTTCTTTGTGAGCGCTTTGAGTATCTAACAATAGAAAAGCGCGATATAAATCGAATCCATTATTATTATCATTATCGAAGCCTAGGTCTATACATCAATCTTTCTTTCTCCCGCTTGCTTGGCATACACATTTTAAATGTTGAACCTCAAGAATCAGCATGCCCACATCCATTTGTGTCAACGTGGTGACATTACGTCTGAAAACCTTTCACAATTAGGATGTTTCAAAGTGTAAAATATGATCTGCCTTAATGACAAACTATTTTCTTTTGAAAGTAAAAGATTGTTTATTTTGTGCTTGTGCATAACTTCCTGTCCAACCCCGGTTTACTTTAGCTAAATTAAACCGGCGTGTTGCGGCGGCCGGCAACAATAGAAGCCCTGCGTATATTTAGCGCAGCGATGCGAAATGTTCCGTGGGCGGTGGAAACGGACACATTGACTTGAATAATGCCGTTGCCGCAGCTAGTTTGGCATCCTGTGAAAATCAGGGGTTAAGCTAATCAAAGTTTTCTTTATCCATCCATCCATTTTCTAGCGCTTATTCCTTTTTGGGGTCGCTGGCGCCTATCTCAGCAACAATCGGGCGGAAGGCGGCGTACACCCTGGACAAGTCGCCACCTCATCGCAGGGCCAACACAGATAGACAGACAACATTCACACTCACATTCACACACTAGGGGCCAATCAACCTATTCCCTGGTGCATGTTTTTGGAAGTGGGAGGAAGCCGGAGTACCCGGAGGGAACCCACGCATTCACGGGGAGAACATGCAAACTCCACACAGAAAGATCCTGAGCCTGGGATTGAACCCAGGACTGCAGGACCTTCGTATTGTGAGGCAGACGCACTAACCCAGGGGTGTCAAACTCAAATACAGAGTGGGCCAAAATTTAACACTGAACAAAGCTGCGGGCCAAGGATGAACAAATTAACCTTTTAGGTGGTAGCGTGTATTGTAGCGTCCCGGAAGAGTTAGTGCTGCAAGGGTTTCTGGGTATTTGTTCTGTACAGATGTTCTCCCGAAATGTGTTTGTCATTCTTGTTTGGTATGGGTTCACAGTGTGGTGCATATTTGTAATAGTGTTAAAGTGGGACGGCGTGGCGCAGTGGAGGAGTGGCCGTGCGCAACCCGAGCGTCCCTGGTCCAATTCCCACCTAGTACCAACCTCGTCACGTCCGTTGTGTCCTGAGCAAGACACTTCACCCTTGCTCCTGATGGGTGCTGGTTGGCGCCTTGCATGGCAGCTCCCTCCATCAGTGTGTGAATGTGTGTGTGAATGGGTAAATGTGGAAGTAGTGTCAAAGCGCTTTGAGTACCTTGAAGGTAGAAAAAGCGCTATACAAGTACAACCCATTTATCATTTATTTATACAGCCACCCTCAGTGTGACCTGTATAGCTGTTGACTAAGTATGTTTTGCATTCACTTATGAGTGTGTACAAGCTGCTTATATCATGAGGCTTGGCCGGCACGCTGTTTGTATATCGGATAAGTGGACGTGACAACAGGTTGTAGAGAACGTTAAAGGCATTGCCTTCAAGGCACCGCCCCCAATATTGTTGTCCGGGTGGAAATTGGGAGATATTCACGAGAATGATTGCCCTGGGAGATTTTCGGGAGGGGCACTGAACTTCGGGAGTTTCCCGGGAAGATCGGGAGGGTTAGCAAGTATGAACTTTATACAGCGGCACCGCCTCTGTATAATACCGGCGGGCCAGCTCTAATGTTAATTTGATATTGCCTCCAGGGCCAAATGAAATTTGGCCCGCGGGCCAGAGTTTGACACCCATGCACTAACCCCTCTGCCACCGTGAAGTTTTCTTTAATTGTAGCACAAACTGAAGCATGTTATTATTCAGTTTAAAGTGTAAACCGTGTCAGGTAAACTATTTTTCTAACCTACAAAAGTCATACCTTTCTCCCCGACAAAAGGCAAAGACCATGTGAAGACGTCCATAAAATTGGGCAACCAGTAAGGGTGGGGGGAACAGTTGAACTGTCTGATATTCATCACGTTGTTTTCGTATTTTAATACAGCAGCTGCAGCAAGAGATCACACAGAGGACGAAGTCCAGGGATTAAAACATGTCGGGGAATAAAAAAAAAACCCTTACGAGATCAACAAACCTTTGTTGTTGTAAACATCAAGGTAATTTGGAGCTGAAAAGATTGTGATTAATGAAGGGAAGCCAGTAGTTTGACTTTTTCTGTACATCCGATATCTATTGGGCCACAAAACAAAAAAACTCATCAGACATTTTACCAACCATGGACATTTTGTCAGTAAAATCCAAAACCAACTTACCCTGCATCTTGTGCTTCATGGGCTCTAATTACTGACAACAAGTTATTATTTACCAAAAAGTCACAGACAGCTGAGTAACTGCAAAGAGAGAAAAACGAGACATAAATCAATCTTGTTTAAATGTTTAGCTCAAACTATTTTAACAGGCTACTATTACTTATTCAGGCACACATAGGGTAATGTTCAAAAGTTCACCACTAAATCAGTTATCCGAGGCTACATGACAAAGTGTGAATGTAGTGCTCGGGTAAAGACATTTATATACACTAATAACGGGAGAGAATGCCCTATTGATTAGAAGCATTTACAAACCCCGTTTCCATATCAGTTGGGAAATAGTGTTAGATGGAAATATAAACGGAATACAATGATTTGCAAAAAAAAAACCCGACATATTTGATGTTCAAACTAATAAACATTTTTTTTTTGCAAATAATCATTAACTTTAGAATTTGATGCCAGCAACACGTGACAAAGAAGTTGGGAAAGGTGGCAATAAATACTGATAAAATTGAGGAATGCTCATCAAACACTTATTTGGAACATCCCACATGTGTGCAGGCTAATTGGGTGCCATGATTGGGTATAAAAGCAGCTTCCATGAAATGCTCAGTAATTCACAAACAAGGATGGGGCGAGTGTCACCAATTTGTAAGGAAATTGTCGAACAGTTTTAGAACAACATTTCTCGACGAGCTATTGCAAGGAACTTAGGGATTTTACCATCTGCGGTCCGTAAAATCATCAAAAGGTTCAGAGAATTTGGAGAACTCACTGCACGTAAGCGATGATATTACGGACCTTTGATCCCTCAGGCGGTACTGCATCAAAAACCGACATCAGTGTGTAAAGGATATCACCACATGGGCTCAGGAACACTTCAGAAAACCACTGTCAGTAACTACAGTTGGTCGCTACATCTGTAAGTGCAAGTTAAAACTCCACTATGCGAAGCCAAATCCATTTATCAACAGCACCCAGAAATGCCGCCCGCTTCGCTGGGCCTGAGCTCATCTAAGAGGGACTGATGCAAAGTGGAACAGTGTCCTGTGGTCTGACGAGTCCACATTTCAAATTATATTTGGAAACTGTGGACGGGGTGTCCTCCGGAACAAAGAGGAAAATAACCATCCGGATTTTTATAGGAGCAAAGTTCAAAAGCCAGCATCTGTGAGGGTATTGGGGTGTATTAGTGCCCAAGGCATGGGTAACTTACACATCTGTGAAGGCACTATTAATGCTGAAAGGTCCATACAGGTTTTGGAGCAACATACAGTATGTTGTCATCCAAGCAATGTTGTCATGGACGCCCCTGCTTATTTCAGCAAGACAATGCTAAGCCACGTGTTACAACAGCGTGGCTTTGTAGTAAAAGAGTGCGGGTACTTTCTTGGCTCGCCTGCAGTCCAGTCCTGTCTCCCGTCGAAAATGTGTGGCGCATTATGAAGCGTAAAATACGACAGCGGAGACCCCGGACTGTTGAACGACTAAAGCTCTACATAAAAAAGGAATGGGAAATAATTCCGCTTTCAAAGCTTCAACAATTAGTTTCCTCAGTTCCCAAACGTTTATTGAGTGTTGTTAAAAGAAAAGGTGATGTAACACAGTGGTGAACATGCCCTTTCCCAACTACTTTGGCACGTGTTGCATGAAATTCTAAGTTAATGATTATCTGCAGGAAAAAAAAAATGTTTATCAGTTTGAACATCAAATATGTTGTCTTTGTAGCATATTCAACTGAATATGGGTTGAAAATGATTTGCAAATAATTGTATTCCGTTTATATTTACATCTAACACAATTCCCCAACTCATATGGAAATGGGGTTTGTACGATACTGTTTATTGGATATTTGCCATGTCCTCATATCACATATGTTAGAAGGGACTAAATGATTGATTCTACCTGAAAAAGTAGGAGCATCCTCTGACAGAGTTATGGTTGAAGTGTTCGCTTGTCTTTTCACTGCCGTAGTCTTCACCGGGGTCGGCCCAAATCAGATCACACATTGGTCCGAACGCTGGAGGCTCCTTAAATCTATCTAACTGTTTGAAAATACAGATTTACAAATTGTGCACATACATTTGTAAATTCTGGCAATAAAACACAATATGATATCACAATCTAATGTGATCGTATGATATTGGACTATTCCACAGTATGTCACTTACTTTCCTTATGTCATCAAGGCAGTTGATTTCTGGTGAGAGCCCACCGTGGACACACAAGAACTGTTGGTTAAGCAGGGCAGCAAGGGGCAGGCAGTCAAAAGCCTCCATACAGGCATCATAGACCCTTTCTGAGTACTTAATTTTACCTGTCAGAAACACAGTGAGAGAGCAACAGCATGTGATTAAATGACTGCTATACATTGACACAAACCCTGCCCTTAAAGGCCTACTGAAACCAACTACTACAGACCACACAGTCTGATAGTTTATATATCAATGATGAAATCTTAACATTGCAACACATGCCAATACGGCATAGTTTACTAAATTGCAATTTTAAATTTCGCGCCGAAGTATCCTGCTGAAACGTCGCGGTATTATGACGCGTGCGCGTGACGTCACGCATTGTAGAGGACATTTTGTTCCAGCACCGTTCCCAGCTATAAGTCTGTTTTCATCGCATAATTCCACAGTATTCTGGACATCTGTGTTGCTGAAACTTTTGCAATTTGTTCAATGAATAATGGAGACGTCAAAGAAGAAACCTGTAGGTGGGAAGCGGTGTATTATGGCCGACTGTAGCAACACAAACATAGCCCGTGTTTCATTGTTTACATTCCCGAAAGATGACGGTGAAGCTTTACTATGGAACAGAGCGGTCAAGCAAACACGGTTGGATTGGACCACACACACAAAGTACAGTGAATTCTGCAGCGATCCTTTCGAAAGATCGTGTTTCGAAGAGGGTCCCTTGCGAAGGGCAGAGATGGGCATCGCCCCCACCCGTTGACTGGTGCTGAAGAAAGGTGCGGGGCCGACCTTCAGGTTATACAGGCATGACCATATAATCTCACTGAACTACTAACACAATAAGCAGATAAGGGATTTTCCAGAACTATCCTAGTTAATTTGTCTCATAACATCTGAATCGCTCCCAATGTTTTGTCTTTTTTTATTTTTTTCCTAGTCCTTCACTCTCACTTTCCTCATCCACGATTCTTTGATCCTCGCTCAAATTAATGGGGAAATCGTCGCTTTCTCGGTCCGAATCGCTCTCGCTGCTGGTGGCCATGATTGTAAACAATGAGGATGTGGGGAGCTCAACAACCCGTGACGTCACGCGCATATCGTCTGGTACTTCCGGTACAGGCAGGGCTTTTTTATACGCACCAAAAGCTGCAAACTTTATCGTCGATGTTCTCTACTAAGTTTTTTCAGCAAAAATATGGCAAAATCGCGAAATGGGCAAGTCTGACACATAGAATGGACCTGCTATCCCCGTTTAAATAAGAAAATCTAATTTCAGTAGGCCTTTAACCATCCGAGAGATAAACTTTAGCAGACCACAAGGCCTCAGTTGAGGTCCAGCATCAGTGACCTCTGACCTCAAATGAGCATTTAGATGACATGACAAAAAACTTCACATACACACATCATTATCAGCATTATCATCTTGTAAAAAGTAGAAGAATCAAAGTTATTATCGGTGCAGAAAACAGACCAGCTATATTCACTTCCTGGTGGTTCAGTGATGGCATACATTTACGAGTGTGTGGTGCTGTCTTCTTGCCAATATGTCGCATGCCACACACAGAAAACAAGCTGTCCGTTATAGTGCAAACCATGCACACAAATTGCAACAATTGATTAGTAATGGGAGACGCTGGTGCATCAATGTTGTGCCGGAGGAGCCGGTGTGAATGACTGCCTCAGCTCATTTGCAGCAAATGTCATAAAACTGCTTCTGCGGTATCTCTTGCACACAGCACTGCAGATCAGACTGGGGTCAGGAGACACAAAATCATTACAGGGACAGAACAGGCAGGACAATGTCGCACAGGAAATGCCAGTTGCAATCACACAAAATTTCAAGCCCTGTATTATCGACTGTAATATAAAACATGTATGAAATATTGATGCAATACAATGCTTGTAGATGTACACATATGTACGTATATTGCATACAGGAAATTGCATCTTTACCAAGCAAAAAAAAATTCACATGCTATACACTATGGCAGGGGTATTTAATATAATATCGGCCTGTCTATATTATCAGCCGATAAATGCTTAAAAAATAATATCGGAAATTGTCGGTATCGGCTTAAACAAGTAAAATTAATGACTTTTTTAATTGCCTTTGTACGTTAAAACACGGATATTAACCCAGTCAGCAGCCCCTCCCCTCTCTTCCTCTCCCACACACAACACAGGAGTTGACGACTGCAACATGAGAAGTTTACTGGCGACGCTTGAAGACCTCATCAAACCGCCGTGAGCGCAGCATAACAACAACAACAAGAGTGTGTTGTTGCCGGTGCTGGAGCCGTGGCTAACAAGCGAGCTTGCTCGGTGACTGACTAACAAAGGAATGTCTATGGTTTGGGAATATTTTAAAGTGTGTCTGACGGATAAAAAACTGGCAATTTGCAATGACTGTGAGGAAGAACCAAGACGTCTTCCTTTAATACAAGCAATTTACTGTCTGACAGTTCAACTAAAAGGCTCTTCTAGGTGTGTAGTCACACTTAGATCTCTTTAACACTTTCAAACAAAAAAGGCCCCTGCTCCCCCTGTCGCAAAAGTGTAAAACTTAGGTACATTTTAAATGCATTGGCCCCATTTTTGGCTGCAACCCCACAATAAGCTAGTACTGTATTTTCCGGCCCATTTGGTTCACTGGATTTTAGTCAAGTCTATTTTCATATATAAGGCACACAGGATTATAGGGTGAATTAAATGAGTCATATTGTTGTTGTTTTTCTAAATGTATAAGACTGGTGGTCTACATAACATGTAATGGTGGTTATTTGGTCAAAATGTTGCATAGATGATGTTTTACAGATCATCTCTCTAACAGTCGCTTCAAGATGCGCCGTTTTGTGAGCGAGCGGTCTTATTTACATGCCTCCACTTCGACAGCGTCTTCTCCTCGTCATCTTTGTTGTAGCGGTGTAGCAAGGACGGGAGTGGAAGAAGTGTCAAAAGATGGAGCTAACTGTTTTAATGACATTCAGACTTTAATTCAATCAATAACGGAGCAACATCTCCTCATCCGTGGCTCACTAGTGCAACAACAATGCCCGAAATGTGTCCCGTGAAAAACCGTATGACCGAAATGCTCTAAGTGAAGTGAAGTGAATTATATTTATATAGCACTTTTTCTCTAGTGACTCAAAGCGCTTTACATAGTGAAACCCAATATCAATTTTTTACATTTAAAGCAGTGTGGGTGGCACTAGGAGCAGGTGGGTAAAGTGTCTTGCCCAAGGACACACGGAAGTGACTAGGATGGCGGAAGCGGGGATCGAACCTGCAACCCTCAAGTTGCTCTAATGACTAAAGTTCCTTGGGTGAATTATGTAAAATCACTACACCTGTAGTTTTTAGTGATTCCATAGAGAGGTATAAGTTACAACTGTACACTACTTTATATTAGAAATGGCAACAAAAGAGGATGAATGTCCAATAACAAGAAGATAGACAAAAAAGAACAAACTTATTGACTATGGGGTCGGCATGAACTACAAAGGGGGACACGCGCAAATTTTCAGGATTTATGCAGATCCCAAATACAGATTAGCAGGTAGCAGACGGCAAGAAAAGTTGCTTTGGCATAATATTGCGTAACAAAACGCCGGATAATACGTCTTACCTTATACAGACACACCATAATAATACTCCTATGTTGAAGAACAGTACAATCCCTCAATCATAGCTTACCAAAGTCCTACTAAAACATTTTGATAGATTTTTGAGCACTGTGTGTAATGTTCTATATTTTCAATGGAATATATAAAATGTTGGTGTTTACTTGAGTCATATCGCAGTCCACACGTATCTCTTATGTGTGAATGCCATCTACTGGTCACACTTATCATTACACCATGTACCAAATAAAATAGCTTCGAGGTCGGTAAGCACAATCAAAACTATTCCGTACATGAAGCGCACTGGGTTATAAGGCGCACTGTCGAGTTTTGAGAAAATGAAAGGATTTTAAGTGTGCCTTATAGTCCGAAAAATACGGGTAATTTGTAAAAAACTTAAGCACAGATTAAAGTTTTTCATTGATTTTATAGGAGCACTTGTAATTTAGGTTAGGTTTGATAATACTGTATGTCTGTGAGTCGTGTGGCTTCATTTAACATGAACCATTTCAATCTCTAGTTGTCACTACCTCCACAGCTCAAGAGTTTGCACTCTGATATGTACATGATTCAGCCAAAATGTGTGTGGGTTTTTTTTTTAAATAAATTACAACATTAGCACTTTTAGTCCCTAAACTAAACCCCTGATTTTTAATGAGTAGGGCAGTAAAATTGGACCTATGCAAGACATTTCAGTAGGCTGGTTGCAAGACAATTAATATTAGCTTGTGAACATTAAGGCAATATATTCACTTAAAAATTATATCTAAAATAATATAAACCGATACTTTTGATACAATGTTAATTTTACATTACTATAACATCTGGCTCTCATAATATCTTCTGAAAACAAATCTGGCCCTTGGACAGCCCACTGCTGTAAATAACACACTTGGTATTTCCTAATAAAGAAGTAGAAGTGGGTGCTGCCATTTGTTTATTTTCACAGTACACAGCAGTCATAATGTCGTGAGGGAGGACAGTAGAAACTTCTTTTTGTTCGCCTCAGGAGTTGTCCAAGTCTAACATTGTAAGCCGGCCTCCAGGAAGTCAAACTTCAAGGCTGTTCTTATTATCACACTGATTTATTACACTGTTGGTGTCGGTTTGGGTCTCTCAACACGCTTCATAAAACTACAACTGCGTTGTGAGTCAACTACCGATCTTCGTTGCAATCTGGTGGGCGTGTCTCCCATCTCCCGCTGCCCCAGAAGTACTCAGGCACACATTGAACACACAGGAAAGGGGGGTGGATGGTCAAAATATTGTACGAAGTGTACATTAGGGCTGGGCGATATATCGATATACACGATGTATCGCAGGTTTGTCTCTGTGCGATGTAAAAAATGACTATATCGTGATATTCGAGTATACGTACTCACGCAGTTGCTTTTAGCTGCTGGCATTAAACGACAGACTCTTCTTGCTCTTTCCTGTGTCTCCTTCTCACAGACAGTAAGCGCACCTTCTTACATACGTACGTCACATACTGTCACATCATATGTCACATACGTATACGCCCTTGCGAAGCAGAGAGGTAACGGCATGGGAAACGTTAGCTGTGATGCTAGCAGAGCCGTGCGAGTGGTAATACGAGAGAAAGAAGGTGCAAATGAAGGAAGAAATAATTCCCAAGAAAAACAGTAGGGGGTCCTAGTCTGGCGGTGGTTTGGCTTCAAGTGGGAATATGTCGAACAGACAACCGTAAATTTGTCAAGTGTGGGCCAAAAGCGTTGCTATAAAAAGTAGCATTACTGCTATTATATAGAAACATTTGAAAAATCACCTGCTAGAGAATGAAGAGTGCTTACTACGCATGTCAACATCATCGTTCGGTGCCACACCATCAAAATACAGAGGAAAACATTTCCAGATCAACACCATATGAAAAAATTAGTCAACAACAGAATTTAATAACGTCCACAGTAACCTACAACATAGCGAATGACGAACACTATTTGATTTCCTATTATGCATCTCATTTTTATTTGACACCAAAAAGGTCTCTGACAATCTTGCACTTTCTGTTTTGGAAATGACATGAACATTTGTGCCATTGCTTAATAACTGTTTAATAAATACAGTTTTGGTCAATTGACTTTGTTGTGATTTCTTTCTCTGCATGAAATCTCAAAATGAGCATATATTAATGCAGTATGAACAAGAATGTTTAAATGTAGATACAGAATCATTATACTTCTT
>NC_084617.1:68430678-68465678 GCF_033978795.1 Nerophis ophidion
GAATAATAAATACATGTTAATTCAATTCTTCATTTTAGCTTCTGTTTTTTCGACAAAGAATATTTGTGAAATATTTCTTCAAACTTATTATGATTAGAATAAAAATAAAATATTCTGGCAAATCTAGAAAATCTTTAGAATCAAATGTACATCTTATTTCAAAGTCTTTTGAATTTCTTTAAAAAAAAATGTTCTGGAAAATATAGAAGAAATAATGATTTGTCTTTGTTAGAAATATAGCTTGGCCCAATTTGTTATATATTCTAACAAAATGCAGATTGGATTTTAACCTATTTAAAACATGTCATCAAAATTCTAAAATTAATCTTAAACAGGAAAAATTACTAATGATGTTCCATAAATTCTTGTTCTAATATTTTCAAAAAGATTCAAAATAGCTAGTTTATCTCTTCTTTTTTTGGTTGAATTTTGAATTTTAAAGAGTCAAAATTGAAGATAAACTATGTTTCAAAATTAAATTTTCATTTTTTTTTCCCGTTTTCTCCTCTTTTAAACCGTTCAATTAGGTGTTTTTTAATCATTTATTCTCTACAATAAACCTTCCGTAAAAGGAAAAAAAATGTACGACGGAATGACAGACAGAAATACCCTTTTTTTTTAATATACATATATAGATTTATTTATCACAGGTAAATTAACCAAATTGGCTATTTCTGGCAATTTTTTTAAGTGTGTATCAAACTGGTAGCCCTTCGCATTAATCAGTACCCAAGAAATAGCTCTTGGTTTCAAAAAGGTTGGTGACCCCTGATTTACGTGGACCCTGACTTAAACAAGTTGAAAAAACTTATATGTATTCGGGTGTTACCATTTAGTGGTCAATTGTACGGAATATGTACTGTACTGTGCAATCTCCTACAAAAAGTTTCAATCAATCAATCAATCAGCCACCATTGCAGCTCACTGCTACCCTCACCTCCCAACAAAGTGATGGGTCAAATGCAGAGGGTAATTTCACCACACCTAGTGTGTGTGTGTGTGTCTATCAGTGGTATTTTAACTTTGACCTTATTGAGAGTAGACAAGCAGGTTAAACTGACCCAACAGAAACCCAGCCAGCTTTTGAAATGACAAAGATTGCACTTAAGCACGCCTTACTCTGTCATTTGTTTTCAAAAGACCCGCACTTTAAAGAGTTACTCCCAAAAAAGTAACGACAAAGTGGATTAAAATACAATAGTAAAATAACAGCAATTTTATAGTGTGAAAAGCCTCAAAGTGATCTGAGTGCTGGCAGGCTGGCAGGTGAACTGCACCAACGCCAATCAGAGGTCTGCAATAAGAGATGGGCGAGGGTCAGTGAACTTGCAGACTCACCAGTATTTCTATTGAGTTGGTATGGAAATCAGCCATGTTTGATGTAGTGATTACATTATTGATTTGATTTAGATGTATTGGTCCCCGTTTGGGAAATTCATTTTCACTGCTGTACATTTGAACAATAGAAATTACACATCACAAATAAAAAGAACAAAAAGGACATCATACAAGACCAACACATTTACAGGCTTGTCAGACAGGTCGCCCAGGCCTGCTGCTAGGGCGTCTATAGCTGCAGGGATAAGGCTTTTCCTTTAATTTATCCATCCATCCATCCATCCATCATCTTCCGCTTATCCGAGGTCGGGTCGCGGGGGCAGCAGCCTAAGCAGGGAAGCCCAGACTTCCCTCTCACCAGCCACTTCGTCTAGCTCTTCCCGGGGGATCCCGAGGCGTTCCCAGGCCAGCCGGGAGACATAGTCTTCCCAACGTGTCCTGGGTCTTCCCCGTGGCCTCCTACCAGCTGGACGTGCCCTAAACACATCCCTAGGGAGGCGTTCGGGTGGCATCCTGACCAGATGGCCGAACCACCTCATCTGGCTCCTCTCGATGTGGAGGAGCAGCGGCTTTACTTTGAGTTCCTCCCGGATGACAGAGCTTCTCACCCTATCTCTAAAGGAGAGCCCCGCCACCCGGCGGAGGAAACTAATTTCGGCCGCTTGTACCCGTGATCTTATCCTTTCGGTCATGACCCAAAGCTCATGACCATAGGTGAGGATGGGAATGTAGATCGATCGGTAAATTGAGAGCTTTGCCTTCCGGCTCAGCTCCTTCTTCCCTTCCTTTAATTTAATTTAATTTAATAATATATATAGAAACAGTCCTGGATTGAGCTTGGGAGGTGGTGCAAAGAGGAAGGGAAGAAACTGCCCAAAGTTAGGTGTGCCAAACTTGAGCCATCATATTCAAAAATACTTTAGGCTGTAATTGCAGCCAAATTTGCATCGACAAAGTATTGAGTAAAGGCTGTGAATATTTATGTACCTGTTTTTTTAGTTTTGGTATTTTTAATGCATTTGTAAAATTTAAAAAAAATTCACATTGTCGTAGTATATTTTTAAATTTTGTGGACAAAAATTAATTTATTCCATTTCGGAATAAGACTGTAACATCACAAAATGTGGAAAAAGTGTAGCGCTGTGAATACTTTCCGGATGCATTGTATACGACCAGAATATTTTCATTAAAAAAATAAATTTAAAAAAAGCTCTTTTTAAAAACCCTTGTAACAAGTGAAGTGAATTATATTTATATAGCGCTTTTTTCTAGTGACTCAAAGCGCTTTACATAGTGAAACCCAATATCTATTTTTTACATTTAAAGCAGTGTGGGTGGCACTAGCAGCAGGCGGGTAAAGTGTCTTGCCCAAGGACACACGGCAGTGACTAGGATGGCGGAAGCGGGGATCGAACCTGCAACCCTCAAGTTGCTGGCACGGCCGCTCTATCAACGGAGCTATACCGCCCCAGTACAGTACCCATTTAAAGATGCTGAAAGCAATCTAATGTAGATCAATGTATACAGTATGCTAAGCTATCTGATAGGGATGTAATGGTAGAGGACTGGGCGATATATCGATATACTCGATATATCACGGGTTTGTCTCTGTGCGATATAGAAAATGACTATATCGTGATATTCGAGTATACATTCTCACGCAGTTGCTTTTAGCTGCGGGCATTAGACTGCATGCGTTTCCCACTCTTTCTTGTCTCTGCTTCTCACAGAGACTTAAAACAAGCACACCTTCTTACATACGTCACGTGTGCAACATCACACGCTACCGCGGAGCAGATGGGTAGCGACATGGTAATGTTAGCTGTGATGCTAACATAGAGGTGTGGGTGGTAATAGGATTTGCACTCACTCTCTCTCTCTCTCGTATTATGGTAATACGAGAGAAAGAAGGTGAGAATCTGGTAAGAAATGAAGGAAGAATTAATTCCCAAGAAAAAACATTGTCTGGCTGTGGTTTGGCTTCAAGCGGGATTATGTTGAACAAATATGCAGCAAAAGCGTTGCTACAAAAAGTAGCACCACTGCTAATGTAGCATCATATGAAAGGTCACCTGCTAGAGCAGGGGTAGGGAACCTATGGCTCTAGAGTCAGATGTGGCTCTTTTGATGACTGCATGTGGCTCTCAGATAAATGTTAGCTGACATTGCTTAACAGGATAAGTAATGAATAATTCCGCTGGTAATCACAGTGTTAAAAACAACGTTGAAATTATAAAACATTCTCATGCGTTTTAATCCAACAATCCATTTTCTATCGCACCTGTTCAAGAAGTTGCATCAATGGTAAGAATTATTATATTTATTATTGGTTAACTTTAGAATAACAATGGTATTAAAAAGAATAAGAGACTTATTATACTAAAATGTTGGTCTTACTTAAAAATGCGAGCATTTAGTTGTATTCATCCATCCATCCATTCATTCATTTTCTACCGCTTATTCCCTTTTGGGGTCGTGGGGGGCGCTGGTGCCTATCTCAGCTACAATAGGGCGGAAGGTGGGGTACACCCTGGACAAGTCGCCACCTATATGGCTCTCACGGATGTGCATTTTGACATATCTGGCTTTCATGGCTCTCTTAGCCAAAAAGGTTCCCGACCCCTGTGCTAGAGAATAAGGAGTGCTTGAAACTCCGCATGTCAACATCTCCGGCCGATGCCACACCAACAAAATGCCAAAGCAACTATTTCCAGATCAACACCGTATGAAAAAAATAGTCAACAACAGAGGGAGATAACGTCCGCAAGAACCGACCACATAGCGGAGGACATACACTATTTGATTCCTATTATGCAGCTCATTTTTATTTGACACTTATTGAAATATCTTGCGTGACATAATTCACAAAAGTGCACATTATTTGTTTTAAACTATTGTAGTGGCGTTCTGTAAAAAAATTCCACTTTAATTTAGTGTTGTTTTGATATGTCATCTTAGTGACATCATGCACAAAAGTGCACTCATAGCTTGTTTTAAAATGTGTCTGACAATCTTGCACTTTCTGTTTTGGAAATGACAGGATTGTTTGTGCCAGTGCTTAATAACTGTTTAATAAATACACTAAATCGACGTAGTTGTGATTTCCCTGTCTGCATGAAAGTTTAAAATGAGCATATATTATTGTAATATAAACAAGAATGTTTTAATGTAGACACATAGAATCATCATACTGCTGTGATTATATGCATCAAGTGTTCATTCAAAATATCGACATACATATTGTGTATCGTGACATGGCCTGGAAGTATTGAGATATTAATAAAATGCCATATCGCTGCTCCCTATAATGGTATCAAAATGTCACGGTACGATATTATCACAATATTAAAGCACCGGGGCTTCACGGTGGCAGAGGGGTTAGTGCGTCTGCCTCACAATACGAAGTTCCTGCAGTCCTGGGTTCAGGCTCGGGAACTTTATGTGTGGAGTTTGCATGTTCTCCCCGTGAATGCGTGGGTTCCCTCCGGGTACTCCGGCTTCCTCCAACTTCCAAAGGCATTGCACCTGGGGATAGGTTGATTGGCAACACTAAATGGTCCTTACTGTGTGAATGTGAGTGTGAATGTTGTCTGTCTATCTGTGTTGGCCCTGCGATGAGGTCGCGACTTGTCCGGGGTGTACCCCGCCTTCCGCCCGATTGTAGCTGAGATAGGCGCCAGCACCCCCCGCGACCCCAAGGGAATAAGCGGTAGAAAATGGATGGATAATTGTTTGTGCCACTGCTTAAAAACTGTTTAATAAATACACTAAATCGACTTAGTTGTGATTTTCCTGTCTGCATGAAAGTTTAAAATGAGCATATATTATTGTAATATAAACAACAATGTTTTAACGTAGACACATAGAATCATCATACTGCTGTGATTATATGCATCAAGTGTTCATTCAAAATATCGACATACATATTGTGTATCGTGACATGGCCTGGAAATATTGAGATATTAATAAAATGCCATATCACCCCTCCCTATAATGGTATCAAAATGTCATGGTACGATATTATCACAATATTAAAGCACCGGGGCTTCACGGTGGCAGAGGGGTTAGTGCGTCTGCCTCACAATACGAAGTTCCTCCAGTCCTGGGTTCAAATCCAGGCTCGGGAACTTTCTGTGTGGAGTTTGCATGTTCTCCCCGTGAATGCGTGGGTTCCTTCCGGGTACTCCGGCTTCCTCCCACTTCCAAAGACATGCACCTGGGGATAGGTTGATTGGCAACACTAAAATTGGCCCTAGTGTGTGAATGTGAGTGTGAATGTTGTCTGTCTATCTGTGTTGGCCCTGTGATGAGGTGGCGACTTGTCCAGGGTGTACCCCGCCTTCCGCCCGATTGTAGCTGAGATAGGCGCCAGCACCCCCCGCGACCCCAAAAGGGAATAAGCGGTAGAAAATGGATGGATGGATAAAGCAGCACCATTGTAGCATCCGAGATGTAGGTCCAAAGCACTCACTTTCTTATCAGACAAAAACACGGGAACTTGTACTCTTTTTGAGCGTGCGTTTGATTCTATTCTATTGATTTCAACAACACTGTCGCCCTCTAATGACGTCATCAATGAACAACAATCATTCAATTCAACTCTTACATGCGTCCCACCTTACTGGAAGAAATGTCCACATTTCAAAGTACACAAGGCACAATACATGTAAAAACGTGCACGGCCACTTCGTATCAAAAGGCTTTTCGCTGTGTCGTCGAACTCAACTCCGACATCCAACTTCAAAAGTAATTAACATCCATGTCGTAGCACAAACTGTCGCGTTCTGGGTTTCAACACGACTCTCACAAGCACAGCGGACAGGTAATTTCAGTAATTGTCACGAGAAAAAACAAAAAAAACTGCAAATACCGCTCCCAAAAATCAAGCGTTCAAGGTGTAGGGCGTCCAAAAACACTCTCTCAGAAAACACAGGAACTTGTAGTCTTTTGGAGTGCACGTGTGACTCCCTTTATTCTGTTCACTTCAACTACTACACTGTCGCCCTCTAATGAATGTGACATCATAGGTCAACCGGAAAAGTAATTCAGTTATCTGCGCTAGAATGAAATAAGCGCCCCACCCCGGTGTACGCGAAGCACATGGCTTATGACTAGGGCTGGGCGATATGGCCTTTTTTTAATATCCCGATATTTTTAGGCCATGTCACAATCCACAACATATATCTCAATATTTTGCCTTAGCCTTGAATGAATACTTGATGCATATAATCACAGCAGTATGATGATTCTATGTGTCTACATTGATTGCTTGATTGATTGATACTTTTATTAGTAGATTGCACAGTACAGTACATATTCCGTACAATTGACCACTAAATGGTAACACCCGAATAAGTTTTTCAACTTGTTTAAGTCGGGGTCCACGTTAATCAATTCATGGTACAAATATATACTATCAACATAATACAGTCATCACACAAGTTAATCATCATAGTATATACATTGAATTATTTACATTATTTACAATCCGGGTGGGTGGGATGAGGAGCTTTGGTCGATATCAGTACTTCAGTCATCAACAATTGCATCAACAGAGAAATGTGGACATTGAAACAGTGTAGGTCTTATTTAGTAGGATATGTACAGCCAGCAGAGAACATAGTGAGTTCACATAGCATAAGAACAAGTATATACATTACAAGTACATTTGAGTTGTTTATAATCCGGGGAGATGGTATGTGAATGGAGGAGGGTATTAGTAAAGTGTTGAAGTTGCCTGGAGGTGTTGAAGCAATATAGAAATGCACTTACTTTTATACCTGTTGGGAGTGCATTCCACATTGATGTGGCATAGAAAGAGAATGAGTTAAGACCTTTGTTAGATCGGAATCTGGGTTTAACGTGGTTTGTGGAGCTCCCCCTGGTGTTGTGGTTATGGCGGTCATTTACGTTAAGGAAGTAGTTTGACATGTACTTCGGTATCAAGGAGGTGTAGCGGATTTTATAGACCAGGCTCAGTGCAAGTTGTTTTACTCTGTCCTCCACCCTGAGCCAGTCCACTTTGGAGAAGTGGGTTGGATTGAGGTGTGATCTGGGGTGGAGGTCTAAAAGTAACCGGACTAGCTTTTTCTGGGATGTTTGGAGTCTAGATTTGAGGGTTTTGGAGGTGCTGGGGTACCAGGAGGTTCTTCATACTGCATTAATATATGCTCATTTCAAACTTTCATGCACACGGAAATCACAACTAAGTCAATTGACCAAAACTGGTTTTATTAAACAGTTAATAAGCAGTGGCACAAACATTCATGTCATTTCAAAACAGAAAGTGCAAGATTGTCAGAGACATTTTAAAACAAGCTATGAGTGCACTTTTGTGCATGATGTCACTAAGATGACATATCAAAACAACACACAATTAAAGTCAAATTTTTGTACAGAACGCCACTACAAAGTTTTAAAAACAAATAAAGTGCACTTTTGTGCATGACATCACACAAGATAATTCAATAACTGTCAAATAAAATTGAGCTGCATAATAGGAAATAAAATCGCTATGTGGTAGGTTCCTGAGGACGTTATCTCCTTATGTTGTTGATTATTTTTTTCATACAGTGTTGATGTGGAAATGGTTGCCTCGGCATTTTGTTGGTGTGGCACCGATGTTGACATGCGAGTTTCAAGCACTCCTCATTCTCTAGCATGTGACTTTTCAAATGATGCTACATATTAGCAGTAATGCTACTTTTTGTAGCAACACTTTTGCCCCTCTCTTGACAAATTTTGGTTGTCTGTTCGACATATTCCCACTTAAAGCAAAACCACCGCCAGACAATGGACCCCCTGCTGTTTTTCTTGGGAATTAATTATTCTTCCTTCATTGGTTACCAGATTCGCACCTCTCTCTCTCGTATTACCACTCGCACCACTCCACTACCATCACAGCTAATGTTACCCATGCTGCTACCTCTCTGCTCTGCGACGTATGACGTGACAGTATGTGACGTTTGTAAGAAGGTGCAATTGCTGTCTGTGAGAAGGAGACACAAGAGAGTGAGAAGAGCCTGTAGTGTAATGCCAGAAGCTAAAAGCAACTGCGTGAGAACTTGTACTCGAATTTCACGATATAGTCATTTTCTATATCGCACAGACACAACCCCGCGATATATCGAGTATATCATATATTGCACTTATGACTATTAGTCCCATTAGTGAGAATACATGGACACTTTGACTTCACACATAGATGTACAAATATAAAAAAAATAACTATTTGAGTAATCAGACTAATTTAGCGCATGGAAATATAGTGATTGCGGAGAGTGGCAGGAATCCTGCTACACAAAAAAAAACTACAAATATGCTTACTTGCTTTACGGCATACGTGACTCCCTTCTTTCCCCATTCGTTAAAAAGTCAATTCAAACGCTGACATGCTGCCAGAAAATTACTGTTACTAAAATTACTGCAGTCATGTCTAAAGAAAACAAAAAATGTTGTCTAAGGAGACGAAAAAGACAAAACAGAGCTCACCCGGATAAAAGGACAGTCATGATAAACATTGCACCCGGCTTACTACCTACTCAGTGGCCTAGTGGTTAGAGTGTCCGCCCTAAGACCGGTAGAGTGGGAATTCAAACCCCGGCCGAGTCATACCTAAGACTAAAAAAAAAAACAGGGGACCCATTGCCTCCCTGCTTGGCACTCAGCATCAAGGGTTGGAATTGAGGGTTAAATCACCATAAATGATTCCCGGGCGCGGCACCGCTGCTGCCCACTGCTCCTTTCACTTCCCAGGGGTTGATCAAGGGGATGGGTCAAATGCAGAGGACACATTTCACCACATCTAGTGTGTGTGTGTGTATGTGTGTGTGTGTGTGTGTGTGACAATCATTGGTACTTTAACTTAACACTCGCTGGAATGAGCTCAAAGACGAGGAATTTCAGACCAATGCTGCCTTGGCTCTGTTCCTGCTGGACTAGTAGGTCCATCCATCCATCTTCTTCCGCTTATCCGAGGTCGGGTAGCGGAGGCAACAGCCTAAGCAGTGAAGCCCAGACTATTCTCTCCCCAGCCACTTCGTCCAGCTCCTCCCGGAGGATCCCGAGGCGTTCACAGGCCAGCTGGGAGACATAGTCTTCCCAATGTGTCCTGGGTCTTCCCCGTGGCCCACTACCGGTCGGACGTGCCCTAAACACCTCCCTAGGGAGGCGTTCGGGTGGCATCCTGACCAGATGCCCGAACCACCTCATCTGGCTCCTCTGCATGTGGAGGAGCGGTGGCTTTACTTTGAGCTCCTAGTGGATGACAGAGCTTCTCACCCTATCTCTAAGGGAGAGCCCCGCCACCCGGCGGAGGAAACTCATTTCGGCCGCTTGTACCCGTGATCTTGTCCTTTCGGTCATAACCCAAAGCCCATGACCATAGGTGAGGACGAGAGCGTATATCAACCGGTAAATTGAGAGCTTTGCCTTCCGGCTCAGCTACTTCTTCACCACAATGATTTTCTCTCGATTTCAACCCGGACAAAAATTTTAATCTTAAAAGCACTGCATTTAGCGTCCTCTACGACATTTCGTCACATCTGCTTTTTCTCCATACAAGCAGCGTACCGGCCCAGTTACATAATATATACGGCACTTGAGTGAATGCAAGCATACTTGTTCAACAGCCGTACAGGTCACACTGAGGGTGGCCGTATAAGCAACTTTAACACTGTTACAAATATGGGCCACACTGTGAAACCACACCAAACAAGAATGACAAATAGATTTCGGGAGAACATCCACACCGTAACACAACATAAACACAACAGAGCAAATACCCAGAATCCCTTGTAGCACTAACTCTTCCGGGACCATAAAATATACACCGCACCTCAACCCCGGCCCTTTTCACATCTCCCGAATTAAGAGGTCTCAAGGTTGGTAAGTATGATTATGTGACTGGGCCAGCATTTAAGGTGTATCGGCGCTCTGTACTTTTCCCTACGTCCGTGTACACAGCGGCGTTTTAAAAACTCATGAATTTTACTTTTTGAAACAGATATTGATCATTTCCGATATTACATTCTAAAGCATGTATCGACCCATAGTGGATTTCAAGAAGGAATGTACGATAATGTCGGCAGTCCGATATTATCGGACATTCTTAGTTGAAATCCACCATGGGAAGATAATTGAACCCAATAGTACCAGTCGACCTAAAAGCAAGTGCAAACCAGCCAGCAAATTCATATCATTCTCTTCCCCTTACCTGTGATAGGCGCCTCCACTTCCAGCATGCACTTCTCTTGGCGAAGGATATTGGCGCCATCATTGATGATCTTTAAAGCCACATCTTCTTCCACCCTGCCCTCCTTCACGAGGTGGTTACGGAGCAGCTCTGCATTGGGCTTGCCATCCTCGAATAGCTCTTTTATTGTCAGTTTATGTTGTGGGGGGTATGGCACAGCTGTTGAGAGAGAAAACATGGTTTTGTTTCAATAGCAAAGCAATGGTGAAATGTAGGGGTTTAACGGTACGTCTACTAGTATTGAACCGTTTCGGTACGGGGGTTTCGGTTCGGTACAGGGGTGTACCGAACGAGTTTCTAAGCTAAAGTTTTAACAAGCTGCTTTGCTTCTTTTGCCTCTTTTTCAGCACCCAGCATTGTCCCACCCACACAACCATCTGATTGGTTACATATATAGCGGTAACAGCCAATCAGCAGTGCGTATTCAGAGCGGTAACAGCCAATCAGCGGTGCGTAAATGCTTCATCGTCGAGCAGATAGGTGTTTAGCAGGTGAGCATACGCCAGCGTACTCTCCCCAAATCAATCAATCTTCAATCAATGTTTACTTATATAGCCCTAAATCACTAGTGTCTCAAAGGGCTGCACAAACCAAAACACAAACCACTACGACATCCTCGGTAGGCCCACATAAGGGCAAGGAAAACTCACACCCAGTGGGACGTCGGTGACAATGATGACCCAGTGGGACGTCGGTGACAATGACTATAAGAACCTTGGCAACCTTGGCGAGGACCACATATGTGGGCAACCCCCCCCCTCTAGGGGACTGAAAGAAATGGATCTCGAGCAAGTCTAACATGATAAAAAAACACCTCCCAGTCAACAACTACTAACATGCACTATAAGCCCGTTGACCTTCCAGAAACTTAAACTGCAGCTCAGCTCACTCGCAGTTCTGGTTTGAGGTGAAAGCTATCTAGCTTTTAGCGTGACGTTAGCTCATTTTGCGGTGTGTGTGTGATTGATTGATTGATTGAAACTTTTATTAGTAGATTGCACAGTACAGTACATATTCCATACAATTTACCACTAAATGGTAAGTTTTTCAACTTGTTTAAGTCGGGGTCCACGTTAATCAATTCATGGTAGCTCTGTGCGTGTGTGTGTGTGTGCGTGTGCGTGTGTGTCTGTGTGTGTTTTACGGACAGAAAAGCTTTGAATGGCAGGGTCCCTGCTATCACATGTTGATAAAAATATAACATTTACATTATAAAAATCAACTACAGGCTTCCCAAATGCTGTGATAAATTAAGCATGATGAGTTGACTTGAAACTGTTTAATGTTGCGCTTTTTATATGTAGAAGAAAAGTTTTGTCATTTTATTTAATCCGAGCAACAATTTGAGGCAGTTTAATGTTGATTAACATGGGCAGAATTATGGTTATTATTATTATTATTATTATTATTCCCAATGTTAAAAGCATAAAGCCATTGTCTACAAATTTGGTAAATATTATAACCAAAAAATGTATATTTAGTTTTTTTCTTACTGTACCAAAAATGAACCGAACCGTGACCTCTAAACCGAGGTACGTACCGAACCGAAATTTTTGTGCACCGTTACACCCCTAGTGAGCTGTCTGTTCAAAATCAAATGATCCACATATCAGTAAGGTGTTTAGTTAAAGAGCCTCTGCAAGAATATAGAAACATGTCAGGAGATAAGAGGCAAACAGAAGTGAGAAAGGTATGTACATGAATATTGTTGAAGGACAAAATGAAGCAACAGGGAACCCGCACATCTGCTTGTACAATATGCCACCAAGACATACCTTACCTGACTTGCCTTTCTTCGGTAATCTGTTCCAAACCACCCACACAATCCTTCATATCATCAACCAGAAAAAAGGTCAGTGCTTTCAAGGCTCAGACCTGAGAGCTCTGTGATTAAAACTAAAAGCACATTGGTTTTCACTGTCTAATGAGTGACAGCGTCGTGCCGCGAGGAACATTTTTACCCACAGCGGCTGAATCTGAAATATGAGCACTACTAAGGCTGCGCAAAACATGACAAGTTTTAAGTCTACCATTGTGCACGAGCACCCACTGCAATGGCGTTGGCATGGCCACCAAGACGTTCTGCTCGCACTGCCCATCCTCCAGCAAGCTTAGCCAGCCAGGGCGGGTTTGCTCCACTGAGTCTACCCACCGACTAACCTTCATATGTTTGCAGGTGGAGCAAACTGATTATTTGACTTGAAAAGTAAGCACATGGCCCTGAACATGGTAGATAGATAGATAGATAGATAGATAGATAGATAGATAGATAGATAGATAGATAGATAGATAGATAGATAGATAGATAGATAGATAGATAGATATAGTACTTTATTGATTCCTTCAGGAGAGTTCCTTCAGGAAAATTAAAATTCCAGCAGCAGTGTACAGAGTTGAGATCAATTTAAAGAAAAAAGTAAAAAGTAAATAATGGTGTGAGTGTGTGTGTGTGTGTGTGTGTGTGTGTGTGTGTGTGTGTGTGTGTGTGTGTGTGTGTGTGTGTGTGTGTGTGTGTGTGTGTGTGTGCTAAGTCTACAACTGTGCAGACCGAGTAACTAGTGGTGCCAGTGTCCCTGAAAAAGGAATCCTGTCGTATAGTGGACCATACCAACTAGGGGTGTGGGAAAAAAGTCGATTCGTATACGAATACGTCGTGCGATTCAGAATAGATTCTCTTTTTTTTTTTTAAATAGATTTTTTTATAATTTTTTTTATCAATCCAAAAAAACACTACACAGCAATACCATAACAATGCAATCCAATTCCAAAACCAAACCTGACCCAGCAACACTCAGAACTGCAATAGACAGAGCAATTGAGAGGAGACAAACACGACACAGAACAAACCAGAAGTAATGAAACAAAAATTAATATTATCAAAAAATGTATCAATATTAGTTGTAATTTCAGCATAGCAGTGATTAAAAATCTGTCATTGACATTATCATTAGACATTTATAAAAAATAAAAAAAAAGAACAATAGTGGTTTACACTAGCATCGCATCTCATAAGCTTGACAACACACTGTGTCCAATTGTTTTCACAAAGATAAAATAAGTCATATTTTTCGTTTGTTTAATAGTTAAAACAAATTAACATTATTGCAATCAGTTGATAAAACATTGTCCTTTACAATTATAAAAGCTTTTAAAAATAAAATCTACTACTCTGCTAGCATGTCAGCAGACTGGGGTAGTTCCTGCTGAAATCCTATGTATTGAATGAATACAGAATCGTTTTGAAATCGGAAAAATAGCGTTTTTTAATAGAGAATCGCGTTGAATCGAAAAAAATCGATAGATTATCGAATCGTGACCCCAAGAATCGATATTGAATCAAATCGTGGGACACCCAAAGATTCGCAGCCCTAATACCAACTTTGTAGTACGACCTTTATCCAAGTGTAATGGTAAATTAAATGGTAAATGGATCTATGGGAAAAGTCTAATCTCTGTAATTGCAAAAAAAAAATGTCTGTACTAAAGAAAAAGTACTGTTTTCGTGATGTATCAAACACTTATACCGTGCAATAAAATGCTGATTAATGACTTAATCATACAATGTGATTTTCTGAATTTTTGTTTTAGATTCAGTCACTGACAGTTGAGGAATACATTTTAAAGATTACAGACTTCTACATGCTTTGTAAGTGGGAAAACATGCAAACTCAGCTTTTTATCAAATACTGGTTGTCCTCAGTATTTTCCTGGTATTCAAGTATGTTGATCACTGCTAGTTCCAGAAGATATGTATATCGATTTGGGGTGTGGGGAAAAAAATTGATTCAAATACGAATCGCGATTCTCACGTTGTGCGATTCAGAATCGATTCTTTTTTTTTTTATTGATTTTTTTGTATTTTTTATTTTATTTTATTTTTTTTAATCAATCCAACAAAACAATACACAACAATACCATAACAATGCAATCCAATTCCTAAACCAAACCTGACCCAGCAACACTCAGAACTGCAATAAACAAAGCAATTGAGAGGAGACACAAACACGACACAGAACAAACCAAAAGTAGTGAAACAAAAATGAATATTATCAACAACAGTATCAATATTAGTTATAATTACAGCATAGCAGTGATTAAAAATCCCTCATTGACATTATCATTAGACATTTATGTAAATTTAAAAAAAAGAACAATAGTGTCACAGTGGCTAACACTAGCATCGCATCTCATAAGCTTGACAACACACTGTGTCCAATATTTTCACAAAGATAAAATAAGTCATGATTTTGGTTCGTTTAATAGTTCAAACAAATTTACATTATTGCAATCAGTTGATAAAACATTGTCCTTTACAATTATAAAAGTTTTTTTTTTTTGAATCTACTACTCTGCTAGCATGTCAGCAGACTGGGGTAGATCCTGCTGAAATCCTATGTATTGAATGAATACAAAATCATTTTGAATCGGAAAAGTATCGTTTTTGAATTCGAGAATCGCGTTGAATGGAAAAAAAATCGATATATAATCGAATCGCGACCTCAAGAATCGATATTGAATCGAATCATGGGACACCCAAAGATTCGCAGCCCTAATATCGATCTAACATCTTATTTAAAAAGTAATTATTTTATCGCTAACAGAAAATAAATCTTTGAATTCAAAAATTGCTAAATTTATAGACAGCTGTTTCAGATCCACAACAATATCAACACAAATAGCCACCTTATTTTTTGGTAGATATACAAAACAGGGAGTGAAAAAACAGGAACTGACAAAAAAAATGTTTTTTTCCTTCTTTATTATGCATTTTCGGCAGGTGCGACTTATACTCCGGAGCGACTTATATTCCGAAAAACACGGTAGTTGTGATTTCCCTCTCAGCATGAAAGTTTAAAAAGAGCATATATAATTGCAGTATGAACAAGAATGTTTTAATGTAGACACATAGAATCATCACACTGCTGTGATTATATGCATCAAGTGTTCATTCAAGGCTAAGGCAAAATATATATATATATATATATATATATATATATATATATATATATATATATATATATATATATATAGGGTATCGTGATATAGCTTAAAAATATTGAGATATTAAAAAAAGGCCTTATCGCCCAGCCCTACGCTCGCCTCAAAATAATACAGGTCTTTTTTGTCTTCCAAAGGAGTGCACCCTGCATCCTGGACACTAGTAGTAGCAGATCAAACCACTGCTAATTTACCTGAACATATCTGGTCGCACTTACTTTTTTACAATAACATTGTATTTGTGTAGTTTCAATGTTGAAAAACAACAGCAAAAGTAGCTGGTAAATGTACGGCTTATTCAACCTGAAAAGAAGTTTGCACTTTATTTTTCATATTAATATTGTATTAATTTTATGTTGAAAAACAGCAAACGTAGCAGATAAAGCTATTGTAAAAATGTTGGTTACAGTAGTTTTATTGAAAATGTCTTCAATGAGAGCAGAAAAGATTTCTGCTTGTTAATTCAACCTCAATATATTCAAATAAGATGTGAATGCATTGGTTATTTATTGTTGTTTACTTGCTTGTTTGCGTCCATAATTCATCCATCGATCCATTTCTACTATAGCTGGCCCGCCGTTATTACATAGCAGCGGTGCCGCTGTAACACCGCAATTTCTCACACTTGCCAATCCGCCCGAAGTTCAGTGCCCCCCCCCCCCCGAAAATCTCCCAGGGCAAGCATTCTCCCGATTTCCACCCGGACAACAATATTGAGGGCGTGCCTTAAATGCACTGCCTTTAGTATTCTCTACAACCTGTCGTCACGTCCACATTTCCTCCATACAAACAGCATGCAGGCCCATTCGCATAATATATGCGGCTATTACACAGACATAAGTGAATGCCATGCATACTTGGTCAACAGTCATACAGGTCACACTGAAGGTGGCCGTATAAACAACTTTAACACTGTTACAAATATGCGCCACACTGTGAACTCACACCAAACAAGAATGACAAACACATTTTGGGAGAACATCTGCACTGTAACATAACATAAACACAACAGAACAAATATCCAGAACCCCTTGCAGCACTAACTCTTTCGGGACGCTACAATATATTTTGATATTTACCTCAGATGGCTGCAAATAGAAAAGAGGCATTAAATGTGTATTTCAATTTTATATGATATGCCATTGATATTTTTTTTATTATTATTATTATTATTTGAAACCCGATTTTGCATGTCTCTATAAAGTTACTGAATATAATCATTGCTTGTTCAATGTTCAATGCAAAACTTGTGTGGGTCCCTATTGGTTAATTTGTTCAACCTTGGCTCGCGGCTTTGTTCAGTTTACATTTTTGGCCCACTCTTTTTTTGAGTTTGACACCCCTGCTCTAAATCAACTATCGTCGTCACTGAATCGTATCAGCAACCTCAAATTATGGGTCGGATCAAATTGTTTTTAAAACAAATCGTTATCAGGACTTTGCACTAAAAGTAGGGGTGTCCTGGTACAACTTTTTCACTTCTCATACGATAGCGATATTAGAGCCTTGAATATTGACAGATACTGATACTGATTTTATACAAAATTAGCAAGACTCATACACGCTTTTATTATTTTGTAGAGTGGAATTATATAAAAAGCTTGATCAAGTGAAATTACTCAAACAGAGAACAATGGTAGGTATGAAAAACACTCATCCATGTATATCAACGATCTGGAATGGATTTATAATGTCTATAAATTGGAAGAAGAGTGGTGATTGGGTTGTTTTGGTGACACCTAGTGGCCACAAAAAAATGCTTTAACTCATGACACAGCAAATTTAATTATGCGGATACGTTTTACTGGAAACTCTCCACTACGCTCCTGCTTTGGAGACTTTGTATCCGTGAGAAAAATGCAACAAGTACAGTATAATTAATTAATACTTTATGTGGACAAATGTTTGATAGACTGTAATCAACGTTCCCTCTAAGGTACGCACGCGCCTGTGCAATTGCACACTGCTCACGCGTCTTCTGCACATGGCAAATCTAGGCCGCGCACAAAATCGAATAAAAAGATAAGCGCATAACAGTGTGCACGTCTGCCGTCGCTCACATGTGCGCCACTGAATGCTCAAGGAGTTTTGGCGTTTGCTCACACATGAAAAATTGGAAGGAAAATTAACTGTAATACTGTTTAGTTAAGGATACTTATCATATGTATAGTCATACTTGCCAACCCCCCAGATTTTCCCGGGAGACTCCCGAATTTCAGTGCCCCTCCCGAAAATTTCCCGGCGCAACCATTCTCCCGATTTCCACCCGGACAAGAATATTGGAGGCGTGCCTTAAAGGCACTGCCTTTAGCGTCTTCACCTGAAAAGGAGACTATTATATATGTCTCCGTTATCCATAGTTTTATCTATAACCCATAAAGTAGGCAGGCACGCAGCTATTTCTCAGTGTGTGTTTATTTCAGCCGGAACGTTAATACACTGACGCACAATAGCCGGATTCCCATCGTGCATTGCTTCAAAACTACGGCAAGTACTAATGTCCAAAAACATAACAGATATGAAGCAGAAAAAAACAAAGAAGAGACATGGCGGCAACGAGTAAGAAGAAGAAATTGGACAAAATAATTTCAGTTCATCCAGGACAGCTCGAAGGGGAAATTGTGTAGATCAGACTTCTCCATTGAACACGGTGGCCCAACGGATATAATCATTCATGGACGTATATATATATACATATATATATATATATGTATATATATATATCCATCCATCCATCCATCCATCCATCCATCCATCCATCCATCCATCCATCCATTTCCTACCTCTTATTCCCATTGGGGTCGCGGAGGGCGCTGGTGCCTATCTTAGCTACAATCGGGTGGAAGGCGCTGTACACCCTGGACAAGTCGCGACCTCATCGCAGGGCCAACACAGATAGACAGACAACATTCACACTCACATTCACACAGTAAGGACCATTTAGTGTTGCCAATCAACCTATCCCCAGGTGCATGTCTTTGGAGGTGGGAGGAAGCTGGAGTACCCGGAGGGAACCTACGCATTCTCGGGAAGAACATGCAAACTCCACAGAGAAAGGTCCCGAGCCCGGGATTGAACCCAGGACCTTCGTATTTTGAGGCAGACACACTAACCCCTCTGCTACCGTGAGGCCCACATACATACATACACACATATATATATATATATATATATATATATATATATATATATATATATATATATATATATATATATATGTATATGTATATATATATATATTTAATATAAATATATATATGTATATACATACATACATACATATATACATATATATACACACATATATATATATACATACATACACACATACACATATACACACATACATACATACAAACATATACTGTACATATACACATACATACATACATACATATATACATACATATATGTATATATATATATATAAGAAATAATTGAAAATGTATACTTCCCCCACCCGTTTGGCAGACAAATGGCAATTAGTTATTTTCTCAAAATCCTGCAGCCTTAGTATCAACAATTTTAAAATATCGAATGACTTTCCTTAGAATGATGTGTAGGCCAGTGTGGTATAAATAACCAGTAAGTGCGCCTCGACCTTTGAGGCACGGCCGCGAAAAGAGAGACGTAAGCTGAGGTGCAAGCCTTAAGAACAGATTAGGAAAAGCCTCTATTAGCAAGGGCTTCCAGATTCAGGGTCTGTTTACTTAAAATCTCCGACATACTCGATAAGGTTTCTGCCAGGAGCGACGTTGTTTTCAAAAAACAACAACAAAACTAGAACGAAACTGAATACATCACATATTTCCACATAGGCAGAACGATTCTAGTTTGGATTAACACCACACTGTACACAATCATGAATACACTTTCCTTTCATATCCTTATTTTATCACAGGGAAATTATAAAAAGACGATAAAAAGTGACCAAATTAGGGCTGGGCGATATGGCCTTTTATTAATATCTCGATATTTTTAAACCATGTCACGATACACGATATATATCTCGATATTTTGCCTTAGCCTTGAATGAACACATATAATCACAGCAGTATGATGATTCTATGTGTCTACATTAAAACATTCTTCTTCATACTGCATTAATATATGCTGATTTTAAACTTTCATGCAGAGAAGGAAACTACAACTAAGTCAATTGACCAAAACTGTATTTATTAAACAGTTATTAAGCAGTGGCACAAACATTCATGTCATTTCAAAACAGAAAGTGCAAGATTGTCAGAGACATTTTAAAACAAGCTATGAGTGCACTTTTGTGCATGATGTCACTAAGATGACATATCAAAACAACACTAAATAAAAGTGCACTTTTTGTAAAGAACACCACTACAATAGTTAAAAACAAAGTGCATTATGGTGCATGATGTCACACAATATATTTCAATAAGTGTTAAATAAAAATGAGCTGCATAATAGGAAATCAAATGTGGTAGGTTCCTGGGGATGTTATCTCCTTCTGTTGTTTACTATTTTTTTTCTTACGATGTTGATCTGGAAATAGTTGCTTCGGCATTTTGTTGGTGTGGCACCAAACGGAGATGGTGACGTGGAGTTTCAAGCACTCTTCATTCTCTAGCGGGTGACTTTTCATATAATGCTACATTAGCAGTGGTGCTACTTTTTGTAGCAACGCTTTTGCCGCAGAATTGTTCAACATCTTCCCGCTTGAAGCCAAACCACCGCCAGACGATGGACCCCGTGCTATTTTTCTTGGTAATTAATTCTTCCTTCATTTGTTACCAGATTCGCACCTTCTTTCTCTCGTATTACCACCTGCGCCGCACTGTTAGCATCACAGCTAACCTTACCATGTCGCTACAATTCTGCGCCGCGGGAGCGTGTGACGTTGCACACGTGACGTGTGTAACAAGATGCGCTTGTTTTAAGTCTCTGTGAGAAGGAGACAAGAAAGAGTGGGAAACGCAGGGAGTGTAATGCCAACAGCTAAAAGCAACTCTCCCGTCCAAAAGCAGAACCTAGTAACTCACTTCTAGAGATACACTTGAGATACTAGGTTTTTCTGTTGTATCCACGCGGTTATGTGGTAGTTGCTAGGTCTTGCCATGCGCGTAACAGCTTACTTACGGAACAAATTACAATATCGCATACACTAATGCAGGGGTAGGGAACCTATGGCTCGCGAGCCAGATGTGGCTCTTTTGATGACCGCATCTGGCTCTCGGATAAATCTGAATTTACGCTGCTTATTACGATAAGTAATGAATAATTCCACTTGTAATGAAAAATAACGTTCAAAATATAAAACATTCTCATGCATTTTTATGTTCAAGAAGTTGCGTTAATGGTAAGAAGTAAGTTATTTATTATTGGTTAGTGTGGGGCTTGCTCTCCTGGGGGTTCTTCAGACCACCAAGCACCGACATAAGAGCCTGTTTCAGGGTTACAATATTGTTTTATTTTTCAGTAAGTCTCTCAGTTGCTTTCCAGCATTTGTCTTTTTCTCTTTCGATCTCGATCGCACTCCGTCTCTCCTCCTAGCTGCTGCTTATAAACAGAGCGACAGGTGATTAGATAACAAGGCCCAGCTGGGCCATCTACGCACCTGTCGCTGATTTCGAGGCCGGTCCTGGCAACACCTTGCTTCGCTGCAGGCCCGCAGGCCACGCCCCCTCCACATTTAGCTTCAGAATAACAATGTTTTTAGAAAGAATAAGAGACATGAAATGTTGGTCTTACTTAAAAAATGCACGCGTTTAGTTGTGTTCAGTGTGAAGAAAAATATTATATGGCTCTTACGGAAATACATTTTCAAATATTTGGCTTCTTGGCTCTCTCAGCCAAAAAGGTTCCCGACCCCTGCACTAATGCAAAGCATATCACCTAGTAACTCCAAAATTATTATCAGCTCAGTTTTGACCAAAATTGAGTTACTGGGTTTTGCCTTTGGACGGGAGAACTGCGTGAGAACGTATACTCGAGTATCACGGTATAGTCATTTTCTATATCGCACAGAGACAGCCCTTGACCAAATAAAGACTGAAATGAATCTGCAACTATCTAACCTGTTATCCTGAAGCAAAGTTTGATTGGAATTGGTAACCGTAACCATTTTTGCTAAATTAATTGTCCAGGATGTACAATGCCTTCCGCTTCAGCGCAGCTAGAATAGGCTCCAGCTCGGCCTGCGACCTTGAGAGGGACAAGCGGTAGAAAATGAATGGATGAATGGATAATTAATAAATACAGATTGTGACTTTCAAATACAGCAATTCATGAATATTTGGAGATATGAGCAGTCTCTCAGCCTATTATTGTGTTTTAAGTTGCAAGCATAAACACAGATTTGTTTTCTTTTCCAATTAATTTCCATTGGCAACGTTAATTTGAGATACGAGTGTTTTGGATTAAGAGCTTGCAGAACCCATTAAGCTCGGAAATTGAGGTACCCCCGTATATGGTAAGTAAGTCGTGAAAAAAAATCACTATAAATCACACAAAAATTAAGTAATAAACAACACATAAAGATAAATGCAAAGTCTGTCGCCACGTGTGACCGGAACAACCTGTTCAAACACAGATAGAGAAAAAGCTTTGGCTGTCATTGAACAGCAGCACTTCATTCAAACAGAGTACAGACAACAAACACGAGGGCAATATTTGCGTTCTCAACCGGCTGAAGTGAGCTTTTTACCCATACTCCGTAAAGAAAAATGTTTTGTTTAAAAAACAAATAAATAAATACAAAGGTACCACAGCTCTCAGCCTGGTTTCTTAATAGAGAGTGAAATGCTTAATTACCATTAATGTTTAATGAACTCTTCAAAACGACAGCCATGCATTGGGGCACCGCTGTACGGCATCAACAACACCCACACTGTCTGGCATGACAACAAACGACTCAAGAAACAAAGGCACTACTATCTACCACCTTGCCCATTGTTTTGGTCAGTGCAATGACCCAGTGTCTAGAATATGTTTCCTCTTGTTTCCGAATCAATACAATACACAGAATTGAATTACAAAAGGTGGGACTGCGTAGAGATGAATGAAGCAGACCGTGGCTGCATGAATCATAAAATCCACTTCAGATTGCTCTAATTATCAGTGAATGTGTTACCCCTGCATGTAAATTAGCCAATGCTTGGGTTTACTCCTCATCACGGTCAGTGAAATCTGGTGTGGCAACAAGCATAATTCGCTCTTATTTCCATTTGTGTTTCGTTTCAAACAGCGGAAGATCTCTTAAATAGCTTTAAGACATTTAGGCTGGATTCCCATTGCAGGGTAGGATATTTTCTTGTCAAATCCGATCTTCTGATGTAGTCGTTCACAATACCAAAAAACTGTCATGTCTAACGCGATCAGCATACTTGCCAACTTTGAGACCTCCAAATATGCCATATATGAATATATATTTTCAAGTATTTCTTATATATATGTACAAAATTTACTGTCAGCATACCCCTTCCCTTTCGAGCTGTTCTGGATTAACTAAAATGATTTTTTCCAATGATTTTTAAACTTGCAAGCGTACTTCTTCTTACTCGTCGTCGCCATGTCTCTTCTTCGTCCTTCTGCTTCGTCTCTATTATGTTTTTGGACATTACTACTTGCCGTAGTTTTGAAGCAATGCATGATGAGAATCCGGATGTTGTGTGTCAGTGTATTAACGTGCCGGCTGGAATAAACACACGCTGAGAAATAGCTCCATGCCTGCCTACTTTATGGGTTATAGATAAACCTATAGCTAACAGAGACATACTGTATATAATAGTCTCCTTTTCAGTTGAGAGAGGATGCTAAAGGCAGTGCCTTTAAGGCAAGCCCCCAATATTCTTGTCCGGGTAAAAATCGGGAGAAATTCGGGAGAATGGTTGCCCCGGGAGATTTTCGGGAGGGGAACTGAAATTTGGGAGTTTCCGGGAAAATCGGGAGGGTTAGCAAGTATGGCTATCAGACCTGCAAGCAGACATGATATCAGGATGTCATACATGCTGCAGTGTTTATCTAAGTACACATGGCTCCAATTCTAATAAATTTGAATACTGGCACAATTGTGGCAATTTCAAGGATTTTGTACAATCAGTTGGTACTTCATAAACCAATCTATTACGCATAGAAGATTAAGAAGGAAGCATTTTGGGTCTTGCAGTTTGTGGGACATTTGCTTCAAAGTCTGCTCCGAAGAGCTTGTAGGCAAGCAGTCGGAGAAAGGAGAGGTGGAACATTGACGTGAGTCCTGGAAGCATATTATTTACGTCTGTTTTCTGTTCATTAGTCAACTATTTTCTTTACAACCGTCTATTTTGGCAAAGAACAATGATGCTGATTGCTTTTTGATGACACATTGGTCCGAAGAACGCAACTCGACTGTTTGAACCACTGTCGAAATATATACCTTCCACCCATTCATCCATTTCTTATCACTTTTGTGTATTAGAGCCTATCCAAGATGCTCTCAGGCAGAAGTCAGCGTACACACAGGACAAGTCACTATTATGTTGGATCCACTATGGACTGGACTCTCACAATATTATGCTAAATCCACTCGACGTCCATTGCGCCGGACGCCCTGGGGGTGGGGGGCTCCAACATCTGCGGTCTTATCCAAGGTTTCTCATTGTCCCATTGGGTTGAGTTTTTCCTTGCCCTGATGTGGGATCTGAACCGAAGATGTCGTTGTGTGGCTTGTGCAGCCCTTTGAGACACTTGTGATTTAGGGCTATATAAATAAAAATTGATTGATTGATTGATTGATTGATTAATTGATTGAAGTCACCACCTCATCGCAGACGTACAACCATCCCGGTTTCCCAGAGCTGTCACCACCTTAAACTCGAACTTATAATAATAATTGACCCCTACACAATATCCTAACCTAATATCCTACTGTGCAATATTACCCTTCCAGTGCAATACGTCCGACACTATTATTTATTACTCCGGTACTCTTGTCTTGTTCTGCATATTTTACAGTATTTTGTCTTTCTATAGTGTGTTGTATATTGTACAGGATTGCTTATTATTTTTATTAGATAGTAGACTGTTTATTTCAATTGTTAGTTTTTTTCTTTGTTACCTCGTGTAATTTATTTTTACCCCATACTTGTTCCCACTACCGCACCTTAACTTGGAGTCCCTTATCTCGTTATCTGCAAATATAATGACAACGTCCATTCTTTTCTATTCTATCCGCACTCACATCCACTAGGGCCGATTTAGTGTTGCCAATTAGTCACCTATTCCCAGGTGCATGTCTTTAGAGGTGGGAGGAAGCTGGCATACTCGTAGAGAACCCACGCAGTCATGGGGTGAACATGCCAACTCCACACAGAAAGACTCCGAGCCCGGGAATCAAACCCAGGACCTTCTCGCTGTGTGGCACGAGTTCTAACCGCTGTGTCACCGTGCTGCCCGCATCAGATACATATCTGATTTATTTCCAAATACGAAAGAGGCCTGGTTGAAAATGAAAAAATCTTAATTCTACTGTTTACATTGACATGAAAAATTTAATTCAGGTCACATATGGGTAAAAAAAAAAATCAGAATTGACCTTCATTGTGAACAAGGTCTCAGACATCTGCAGGTCTTGTCATTAAAATATTGGTAGGCACATCAGAAAATGCGAAGGACAAGTCTTTGTATCCTTGAGCAAACTATACAACTCTAAAACCAATTCTCATCAGAAATAGCTAAGGCCGTAACAACATGAGACAGATTTTATAAAGTTGGACATCTCAAATGAAACACGGCAAAGAAGATGTTGAACCACAAAAGAAGAAGATTTTTGGAATTAGTTTTCCACAACAGTGTGCACCAAAGCTTTACAAAATATCTCTGTGTTGACATGGCCTATTAAGCCCTGAAGAATGAAAACGGAATGACTGAGATCTTCCATTGTTGTACGTCACTTAACCTTTTGTTTTGAAAATGACATATCCAAATAAATAAGATCTTATACTGGGTCTACATTAACGATACCAGCATCTAATTAAAGGGGATACTTTGGTGCTTACTGTCGATGTTTGTTTTATTTATGTTTCATTCCTGTGTTACTGGGTGAGTGTAAACAGAGCTGCCTTTTTAGTAAGTTTTAGCAGTAAAAGAATACTATGCAGGTTTGTCTCTGTGCGATATAGAAAATGACTATATTGTAATATTCGAGTATACGTTCTCACGCGGTTGCTTTTAACTGCAGACATTACACTACAGGCTCTTCTCACTTTTTCTTGTCTCTCCTTCTCACACAGACATAAAACAATCGCACCTACTTACATACGTCACATACTGTCGTGCATGCAGAGAGGTAGCAGCGTGGGTAACGTTAGCTGTAATGCTAGCGTAGAGGTGCGAGTGCTAGTACGAGAGAAAGAAGGTGGGAATCTGAAGGAAGAATTAATTCCCAAGAAAAACAGCACAGGGTCCATCGTCTGGCGGTGGTTTGGCTTCAAGCAAGAAGATGTCTAAAAAGTATGCGGCAAAAGCGTCGCTACAAAAAGCAGCACCACTGCTAATTTGTAGCATGACTTGAAAAGTCACCCGCTAGAGAATGAAGAGTGCTTGAAACTCTACATGTCAACATCCCGGCCGGTGCCACACCCAAAAAATGCCCAAACAACCAACACTGACCCGATTGAGCCTGGAATCTTCCATTTCCTGATCAACACCGTATGAAAAAAATAGTCAACCATAGAAGGAGATAATATCCGCAGTAACCTACCACATAGCGAACGACAAACTGCGAAAGCCAAACATGCTTCCTCCTCTTCCTTCTTAATCTTCTACGTGCAATAATTCGGTTAAGAAAATGCTGACTTTGATTGCACAAAATCCTTGATATTGCCACAACTGCGCCAGGACTGAGACCTACTAGAATAGGAGCTACGTTTATAGGAGCTATGTTTACTTCCGTACACACTGCAGCACATGTGATGAGCTGCAGTCTAAAATTATTTTTATATTAAATAAGGTAAAATATGTGTTAGACTATAGGGCAATGCATATATTGTATTGCCCTATGCTACTGTGTGGAAGTGTGGGGGAACACAAATAAGAGTAACGTAAAGGCATTGTATCAACTACAGAAAAGAGCTATAAGTATTATTCATAAAGTACAAACCCCGTTTCCATATGAGTTGGGAAATTGTGTTAGATGCGGATGTTCTCCCAAAACGTGTTTGTCATTCTTGTTTGGTGTGGGTTCACAGTGAGGTGCATATTTGTAACAGTGTGATCTGTATGGCTGCCGATCAAGTATGCCTTGCAAACGTGTGTGTGTGTGTGTGTGTGTGTGTGTGTGTGTGTGTGTGTGTGTGTGTGTGTGTGTGTGTGTGTGTGTGTGTGTGTGTGTGTGTGTGTGTGCGTGCGTAAGAACCGCAAATATTAAGTGACTTGGCTGGCACGTGTCGTGGAAATTTCTTAAAGACGATCTTTTAGTGACAAATAGCTTTAAAATGATTTATTAAAGTAACAAACAAATAATAACAAGCTTTGCAAAGCGAGACCAAACCAGAACGACACATCCGTTCGTTCCCGCTTGTTCTAACTCCTTTAGAATTTGACATGACAATTATACATTCTCAGAAATCCCACCCTCCATGCTCATTTACATACAGTACACCAGTGGAATGAATACCCAAAGTCCTGTGAAGAAGGAGAGGGTGTCGTTTGCCCAGAGGAGGTGGGTAACTCAGGAAAGGGGAACAATTTAGCTCTGTTGGGGGTAACGAAGAGGGAAAACACATGCCCACGTCAACTATAGTCCACGTTACATCAAAGACACAGGAGACAGAGCTTAATCAGATAATAGATTTCTTGCTAAGAGTCACATTCCTGAGCCCATAAACAACTTTTGGCGACCCGTTCAAAGAACATCATCAATTAAAACGAGTAAAAGTAATTTTGCTATCACACACGCTGCTTATATGGAGGAAAAGCAGACGTTTCGACAGGTTGTGCAGACCGCTAAAGGTAGTGCCTTTAAGAAAAGGCCCCGATATTGTTGGACATCGGGAGAAATTCGGGTGAATGGTTGCCCTGGGAGACTTTTGGGAGGGGCACTGAAATTCGGGAGTCTCTAGAGAAAATCGGGAGGGTTGGCAAGTATTGACCACGCCCCCACAGCCACAACTATATTGGCAATCTGCGGGAAACCCTGCTAATAACACCTAAAAAAAACGAATTAGATGGGTCTATTGTACAGAGTTGGAACAAAAAGCTAGATCCCACACAATCCTATCATAATGTGTTTGTTTATGAGCAAGTGAGACAGGTAGCGCAAAATCAATGAAGGTATGCGGAACACTGCTAGTCCTTCCTTAAAGCCTCCCGTTACACCGCGTAGCCACTTCCGAAATGATAACACACAGGTTGTGTTGTATCATAATGGGTTTTAGGAGATTACATTTCAATTAACATATTGGTCTGGGGGCTTTCCCTCAATCTGAGATGGTTTCTATCTCAACATTTCGTCTGTCACCTTTTCCCCCCTCTCCAACGTACCCCGAGTCTCTCTCTAACAAGTGGCTGGCCATGTTGGGAAGATCACTGGGGAGATTCTTTCCACAATTAACTCGCTGGCTCTTTACTGGCTCACACTTCAGCATTCCAGTCCCCTGGCAGGACACTCTCAGAGTGCCCTTGCAGACAGACAGAGATGTGAGCTGTGCTTGCTCCAAGTGGTGGTGGCCCAAATGGGGTTGGGCTCCGTCTGCCGGGATCTACCCCAGACCAGGCCTTGACTGTCTCGGGGAGACGCAAAAAATGGTGTCCGCCGGTCTGCTCAATAAAACACGGCCACCTCAGGGTGAAAGAATCCATCTTGTCGAGTTCTGCTTGCAACCTGAGCAGACCTTGGCTATTCCATGAGTGAGTATTAGGATTACATTCATTGTAAATGTCAAGGACAGTGATCACCAATATAGGACTGTGACTCTGCAATGCCATATACAGGCTTCGGACACATTTTCAATGGCCAAATTCAAACACTTTGTAAGGACTTTCAAGATCAATTTTCCAGTACAATTCAAAAGGCGAAAACCAGCGTGAATCCTTCCATAGCCTTGTTGTGTGAAGTCACAAAATGCAGTCCGTAGGAAAAATACAGAAAATCTGCTAAAACCTAAGCCTAAAGTTGAACCAGCAGTTATCATGAACTGAACGGTGCATAGAAAAATGAAGCAGTGTTTTCATAGACCGATGGTCTCAGACACGCGGCCTGCGGGCCAATTGCAGCCTGCAAGACGATATTTTGCGGCCCCCACCTTAATATGAAAGTTTAATGGTAGTGCGGTCCGCAAGTTTTATATGAATGGCGCTTGACAGCGTTGTGTGCGGAGCAGAAGGAATCTACAAATGGCGGTGTGGTAAATGACTCTCGAGGGCCGAACATTGACGTGACTTGCGTGATGCAAGCAGAGAAACGTTTTGCCGCTTTTCCACTAGACCTGCACACGCTGTTCCTCCCTCTCTCGCTCGCCCACCTGCTCACTCTTTCTCTGTCACTGTGTGTGTGTCTCTCTCTCGCTCCCTCCCCCGGCGCCGTTATAAACAATCCTGGAGACGAGCGGCCCGGTAGCTTCCGAAGCGCTCCGCGGAAGGACCGAGCGACAATACAAAACTGTGGTGCACTGGACCCCAGCTCTGATACTCCAACAGAGAGAAGCTGGGCGATTTTGACGTGTAACACGTTAGCCGTGATATTAGCCCGTTCAGGGCTAATTGTGCTAACGTAAACTCCACTCCCTCCCATTGGCTCCAGACAGAGAAGATTTTTGTTATTTGGGTCCAAAATGGCTCTTTCAACTTTCCGGTTTGCCTACCCCTGCGTTAGTGGAAAAACAGCAAATGAGTGAAAGCAACAGACATGTTGCCATGGAGACTAGTGTTGTCTTACGTGCCTGGCTGCGGTCACACCGTGACACCTGTCCGTCAGTAATAACCGTCCCCAATAACCTGGACCAATTCAATCCGTAATTTTTTATTTTAATATTGTTTAATTAGCATTGCCTCACATTACTTAATTCTTATTTGATTCATAAATATATACAATTAAAAACCTTTTTTTGTAAAATAAATTATTGCGGCCCAGCCTCACCCAGACCCTGCATCCAGTGGCTCCCAGGTTTATTGAGTTTGAGACGCCTGCCGTAGACTATTCAATGTCATTGGTGTTTGCAAACGTTGTTTACTTGTTCGTTTGTATCATCATCATTCATGTATACATCATTCCTTACAAGAAATAACATTAATTATTATTGTTTACTTCTTTGTTTGTATCATAATTCATGCAGACATCATGTTCATTAAAACGACAACCTCCCGGCATGATGGACCGATGCACCACTGTCCCCTTGGGGGCGTATATACGGCTCTGGCATGACAACCTAATGTAAAGGCTCGTGCAAAGTCAACAGATCAAGCGCGTAGCTTTCATTTTTAGGGAAACCTATTTTATTTTTTTCCATTTTATAATTTGCTTTTTGAGTCAGACTGCCGAGAAATATGATTAACATTTCCGAGCACTTCACCCAAAATTCAAGCATTTTTCAAACCTTGAAAACACAACATTAAAATCCAAGCATGTTCAAGGTTTTTAAGCAAACCATACAAACCAAGCATATAAGACAACAAGGTAACTGCATTGGTAAATGTTCTACTGGTTACTAGAATATGCAGTGTAGCTGCTAATAAATGCATGAAATGTTAACATTGAAGGTGTGCAGATACAGGGTTGAGGTAAAGCTGGGCGATATATCGAATATACTCGATATATCGTGGGTTTGTCTCATTTATAGAAAATGTCTATATCAGGGGTCGGGAACCTTTATGGCTGAGAGAGCCATGAAAGCAAAGTATTTTAAAATGTGTGTCCATGAGGGCCATACAATATTTTTTAACACTGAATACAACTAAATGCAAGCATTTTTAAGTAAGACCAACATTTTACGAGTATATTAAGCCTCTTATGTAGGGATGGTATAGCTCAGTTGGTAGAGTGGCCCAGCCAGCAACTTGAGGGTTCCAGGTTCGATCCCCGCTTCCGCCAACCTAGTCACTGTCGTTGTGTCTTTGGGCAAGACGCTTTACCTCCCAGTGCCACCCACACTGGTTTAAATGTATCTTAGATATTGGGTTTCACTATGTTAAGCGCCTGTGATGAGGTGGAGACTTGTCCAGGGTGTATACCGCCTTCCGTCCGATTGTAGCGGAGATAGGCTCCAGCACCCCCCATGACCCCGTAGGGAATAAACAATAGAAAATGGATGGATGCATGGAGATGTAAAGCGCTTTGAGTCACTCGAGAAAAGCGCTATACAAATATAATTCACTTCACTAATTCTTTTTAATAACATTGTTGTTCCGAAGCTAACCAATAATAAATAAAATACTTCTTACCATCAATGCGACTTCTTGAACAGGTGTGGTAGAAACGGATGGATGGATTGAAATGCATGAGAAAGTTTTATATATTTTTTAATGTTAGTTTTAACACTGTGATTACCAGTGGAATTTATCATTAATTATCCTGTTAAGCAATATCGGCTAAGATTTATCTGAGAGCCAGATGCCGTCGTCAAAAGAGCCACATGTGGTTCCAGAGCCATAGGTTACCTACCCCTGGTCTATATCGTGAGTATTCGAGTATACGTTCTCTTGCAGTTGCTTTTAGCTGCGAGCATTACACTACAGGCTTTTCTCGCTCTTTCTTTTCCACTCCTTCTGACAGAGACATAAAACAAGCGCACCTTGTTTACATACGTCACATACTGTCACACGTGCAACGTCATACGCCCTCGCAAAGCAGAGCGGTAGCAGCATAGGGTAAAGATAGCTGTGGCAGGTGATTAGCTGAGCGGTGTGATTGGTAATACGAAAGAGGGAAGATGCAAATCTGGTAAGAAATGGAGTAAGAATTAATTGCCAAAATAAATCAGCGCCAAGTGGTTTGGCTTCAAGCGGGAAGATGTTGAACAGACAACCGTAATATGTCAAGTATGCGGCAAAAGCGCTGCTAGAAAATGTAGCGGCACTACTATCTATGTTCATTTTTTGTTTGCATGTGATTAATTATACGCATAATTCTGCTTCACTCGCAGCTTTTGATGATTTTAATAAATCACAACAAGTATCTTGTCGAAAGCAGAATTGTGCAGTCTTACTGTTTTTTTAATTTCATCCATCCATCCATCCATCATCTTCCGCTTATCCGAGGTCGGGTCGCGGGGGCAACAGCCTAAGCAGGGAAACCCAGACTTCCCTCTCCCCAGCCACTTCGTCTAGCTCTTCCCGGGGGATCCCGAGGCGTTCCCAGGCCAGCCGGGAGACATAGTCTTCCCAACGTGTCCTGGGTCTTCCCCGTGGCCTCCTACCGGTTGGACGTGCCCTAAACACCTCCCTAGGGAGGCGTTCGGGTGGCATCCTGACCAGATGCCCGAACCACCTCATCTGGCTCCTCTCGATGTGGAGGAGCAGCGGCTTTACTTTGAGTTCCTCCCGGATGGCAGAGCTTCTCACCCTATCTCTAAGGGAGAGCCCCGCCACACGGCAGTATGAAACTCATTTCGGCCGCTTGTACCCGTGATCTTATCCTTTCGGTCATGACCCAAAGCTCATGACCATAGGTGAGGATGGGAACGTAGATCGACCGGTAAATTGAGAGCTTTGCCTTCCGGCTCAGCTCCTTCTTCACCACAACGGATCGATACAACGTCCGCATTACTGAAGACGCCGCACCGATCCGCCTGTCGATCTCACGATCCACTCTTCCCTCACTCGTGAACAAGACTCCTAGGTACTTGAACTCCTCCACTTGGGGCAGGGTCTCCTCCCCAACCCGGAGATGGCACTCCACCCTTTTCCGGGCGAGAACCATGGACTCGGACTTGGAGGTGCTGATTCTCATTCCGGTCGCTTCACACTCGGCTGCGAACCGATCCAGCGAGAGCTGAAGATCCCGGTCAGATGAAGCCATCAGGACCACATCATCTGCAAAAAGCAGAGACCTAATCCTGCGGTTACCAAACCGGAACCCCTCAACGCCTTGACTGCGCCTAGAAATTCTGTCCATAAAAGTTATGAATTTTTTTTAATTTATACGTTTTCATTCGTAATTATCCATCTCATCATAAATGAAGCAGATGCATTCTGAAATCTCACAAGTGGGTTCATGTGGGACGTTCTCCCATCCAAAGGCAAAACCCAGTAACTCAGTTTGTGTCAAAACTGAGCTGATAATAATTTTGGAGTTCCTAGGTGATATGCTTTACATTAGTGTATGCGATATTGTAATTTGTTCCGTAAGTAAGCTGTTACGCGCATGGCAGGACCTAGCAACTACCACATAACCGCGTAGATACAACAGAAAAACCTAGTATTTCAAGGGACCAATCGGAGCTTCTTTGTCAGTCGCCTTATTGTCTTTAATGGGACTGGACGCTGTACACGGCTCTTTGGGGCGGTATAGCTCGGTTGGTAGAGCGGCTGTGCCAGCAACTTGAGGCTTGCAGTTTCGATTCCCGCTTCCGCCATCCTAGTCACTGCCGTTGTGTCCTTGGGCAAGACACTTTACCCACCTGCTCCCGGTGCCACCCACACTGGTTTAAATGTAACTTAGATATTGGGTTTCACTATGTAAAGCGCTTTGAGTCACTAGAGAAAAGCGCTATATAAATATCATTCACTTCACTTCACTAATTTGTAGCATCATTTGAAAAGTCACCCACAAATTAAGGCCCGGGGGCCACATGTGGCCCGTTAAGCTTTTCAATCTGGCCCGCCGGACATTCCCAAATGACTTATTTTAGATCTTTAAGATAGAAGGTGTAGCTTCCATTATGATGTGCAGTCATGTTTTCTAAGGACCGTAAGTCTTGAACTATACAAAGTATTTCAAAGGTTGGATTCTGCGCTTTTGCTTGATATACTAGTTACTATGGTAATCTGATTAGTTCTTATGGTAATCTAATTAGTCACCATGGTCAATTTAATTAGTTAATCTAAGTCACAGCAGTTAAGACGAGGCACCAAGCAATGTGGGTGGGGAGCGTTTCCACAGGGTGAAACCAGAAATGCGGGTGTCAGGGTCAAACACAGAAGGAGATTTTTACAACAAAGTTCTAAAGCTTAGTGATATATCACATATATCAGATTGTAGGTGTTTATATTTGGCTGTGTTTGTTGCATTTTTTCTGCGATTCGCTTGATTGTAAAATATGTGGATGGAGAGGGGGTTGGCCACATATGCGGTCCTCTCCAAGGTTTCTCATAGTCATCATTGTCACTGCCACCGACGTCCCACTGGGGTGAGTTTTTCTTTGCCCTTATGTTAGGCTGACCATACGTCCTCTTTTGCCCGGACAATTCCTTTTTTGCGGTGATGTCCAGGCGGGTTTTTTCAAATGCCTCAATTGTCCGGCATTTAGAATTAGGGTTGCGTGTATTTTCAATGTACGTCCAGGGTTAAGTTACCGTATATATATTACTCGAGTTGGTGGATTCTAGCTGTAAATATTGTAGCCATTGGCTACGGGGTTTTAGCCAATGGCTTTGGCTGGGGTGCGGGACTTCCGGGGAAGTTAGGGAAGTGACGCTGTTGACAGGAAGTGTTGGTTCGAGTTTTGCCGGGAAAAGGAAATAGACGCACATTGGAGCTGTTGGGTGACCTAAATACATTTTGTGCAAAAAATACAAGACAAACTTAGAAGTTTATGGTGTATTCTCTGAGGACATCTGTTTTTGTTTCAAATGTTTTGAGGCATTATTTATATTTTTTACATTAGAATGGTCCACTAGACTGAAAAGAGACATTTTAAAGAATGGGCTGTTACTTGTTTTTTGTTTAAATATAATTAACCTGTTTTGAGGCATTATTTATGTGTATATTATATACAAGAGGTTATTTTGAATATTGCTACCTCTGTACTTTTTCTGAAACTGTGAATGTTACATAATATAAGTGTGACTTTTTTTTGTTATACTGTCAACAAAGGAGAAAAAAATGCTTTATGTAAATAAATATATTATTTAAAAAGCAAGTGCAAGTATCATTGGCAAATTTTCACCTAGTCCCGGCCTACCATATTCTGGGATTTCAGAATATGGTCAGCCTACTTTATGTGGGCTCTACTGAGGATGTTGTTGTGGTTTGTGTTGTGGTTTGTGCAGCCCTTTGAGACACTAGTGACTTAGGGCTGTATAAATAATCATTGATTGATTGGTTGATTGATTGATCATTTGTAGACTATAATTACTGGTTTGCAAAAAATATTTTTAACCTAAATACCGTATTTCCTTGAATTGCCGCAGGGCATTAAGTATGCGCCTGCCTTGAATTACTGCCGGGTCAAACTCGCTTCGCAAAATAATTAGCGCATGCTTAGTATTACCTCCTGGTCAAACTTCCCCTGTCATCATTTTCAAAATG
>NC_084617.1:68470678-68610678 GCF_033978795.1 Nerophis ophidion
AAAAATAATAATCAAAATCAATGTCACATTAAATATTCCACTTTGAGATATTTTTGGTGGAAAATGTTGCATATTTTGTGTTTGCCATATAAAAAAAAGTTGTTTTTAGGGCCTGATACGAACAAAAAAAAAACATAAACAATAAAAGTTATAATTGACAGATGGATCTGAAGTTGATATCCAGGTGATTGTGTTTGAAGTAAATAGTATAAAAAAAATAAAAAATAAAAGTTTTTTATTTTTATTTTTGGATCCCCAACAATTTTAGTGGGATTTTTTTGTGTGTCATTGCTAAAAAAATAAATAAAATAAAAATAAATAAATATTTAAATCAATGGTGTTATGTGTTGACATTTTTAAGGCTCCAATTCTTCTATTATCTCAAATATTCCACTTTAAAATTCTATTGGGGGAAACTATTGCATATTTTGTGTTTTTTTTCCATAACAAAACAGGCATACAACTTAAATCTTTAAAAACGTTATAATGACAGATAGACCTAATGTTGATCTAGAGCATGGGTGTCAAACTCTGGCCCGCGGGCCGAATCTGGCCCGCCGTGTAATTTAATTTGGCCCTTGAGGCAATATCAATTTAGCATTAGAGCTGGCCCGCCGGTGCTGCTGTAACACCGCATTCACCGCTAATACTCGTACTTGCCAACCCTCCTAATTTTCCCGGTAGACTCCCGAAGTTCAGCGCCCCTCCCGAAAATCTCCCGGGGCAACCATTCTCCCGAATTTATACCGATTTCCGCCTGGACAACTATATTGGGGTTCTCTACACCTGTCGTCACGTCCGATTTTCCTCCATACTAACAGCGTGTCACATAATATTTGTGGCTTTTACACACACACACACACACAGACACACACACAAAAGGCATACTTGGTCAACAGCCATACAGGTCACACTGAGGGTGGCCGTATAAACAACTTTAGCACTGTTACAAATATGCGCCACACTGTGAACCCACACCAAACAAAAATGACAAACACATTTCGGGTGAACATCCGCACCGTAACACAACAGAACAAATACCCAGAACCCCTTGCAGCACTAACTCTTCCGGGAAACTTCCAGCAAACTGCCCAATAATTAACGTTTTATTCATGCATTTTCTCTTGCTACTTCAAGGCTTGAATGTTTGGTTTATTCATTATTATTTTATTTTCAAATGTATTATTAGCTTGTGGAAAAAAATTGATATTTACATCAGAAGATTGCAAATAGAAAAAAGGGCATAACATTTTTATTGAAATTTTATTTGATATGCCATTGACATTTTTTTTTTTATTATTATTGTTATTTGAAACTGGATTTTGCATGTCACTAAAGTTATATCAGCCTTGCTTGTTTAATATTTAATGCAAAACTTGTTTGGGTCCCTATTGAAAGGTTAATTTGTTCAACCTTGGCCCGCGGCTTTGTTCCGTTTAAAATTTTGGCCCACTCTGTATTTGAGTTTGACACCCCCGGTCTAGAGATTTAAACCTTGAATAACAATCCATCCATCCATTTTCTACCGCTAATTCCCTTTTTGGGGTCGCAGGGGGCGCTGGCGCCTATCTCAGCTACAGTCGGGCGGAAGTCAGGGTACACCCTGGACAAGTCGCCACCTCATCGCAGGGCCAACACAGATAGACAGACAACATTCACACACTAGGGCCAATTTAGTGTTGGCCTTGAATAACAATAATACAAAAATAATGACACATTTTAAATATTTTTTTGATCAAAATCCTTTGGGGTCCCTGGGATCAAGCCAAAATGTATATTTTTACACATATATTGTAATACAAATAAAATAAAAACCTATGAAAACTGCCCCCGTTTGTTTTGATTTTTCAGTGTGCGGCCCTCAGTGGAAAAAGTTTGGACACCCCCGCTCTAAAAGAAGCTTCATGCATTACCAACCAACAACACTAGATGGCCACCTTGTCCAATTTAAGTACCGACTTGACATTGCACTAAAACCATAATTGTTTGTAGGCATGACACATGCAAAACAACACAACTTTTGAGATTTATTGAACTTAAAAATAGCAACAACAAAAAAATTCCATTTAGTAAACACCTATAACAGCACTAAAAAAATATCACCGAGCACATATAAACACTAGTTACAGATAACCCGTCAAACCAGATTAACAAGCAAAAACAAACAACAAAAAAAAAAGGGTATTAGGAATATTCAGACTGAACACAAAAGGCATGCACGACATCATCACTCCTGGGTTCATGTCATGGATGATTTAGCCGACATCCCAGTCCAGGTGATGTGTTCTTATCTCGGGGTAAACGCGACAAAGGTGTGGCATTTCAGAGACTTGTTATTTCACAAAGTAGATCTAAAGACATGCGGTACTAATGGAGGTCTGGCCTACATCGACAAGCACCGGTCGCCACAAAGCCGGATGAAGTCACACTGGCACACGCTCAATGGCATCGTTCCGGAGTCTAGGACCAGGGAAACGGAGCGGTCAGCAGGAACCTGGTCAAAGTCCCGACCCGTCTAGGCACTGGTGGCTCTTCAACAGTGAACAGCAGTTAACGAGTCCATTGATATTCTTCTCACATGGAAAAATCCTTTATAATTTTACAAGGCTTGAATAAAATGTGGTTTGTACAAACCCTGTTTCCATATGAGTTGGGAAATTGTCTTAGACGTAAATATAAACGGAATACAAAGATTTGCGAATCCTTTTCAACCCATATTCAGTTGAATATGCTACAAATACAACATATTTGATGTTCAAACTGATAAACTTTTTTTCTTTGCAAACAATCATTAACTTTAGAACTTGATGCCAGCAACACGTGACAAAGAAGTTGGGAAAGGTGGCAATAAATACTGATACAAAGTTGAGGAATGCTCATCAAACACTTATTTGGAACATCCCACAGGTGTGCAGGCTAATTGGGAACAGGTGGGTGCCATAATTGGGTATAAAAACAGCTTCCCCAAAAAAATGCTCAGTCTTTCACAAGAAAGGATGGGGCGAGGTACACCCCTTTGTCCACAATTGCATGAGTAAATAGTCAAACAGTTTAAGAACAACGTTTCTCAAAGTGCAATTGCAAGAAATTTAGGGATTTCAACATCTACGGTCCATAATATCATCAAAAGGTTCAGAGAATCTGGAGAAATCACTCCACGTAAGCGGCATGGCCGGAAACCAACATTGAATGACCGTGACCTTCGATCCCTCAGACGGCACTGTATCAAAAACCGACATCAATCTCTAAAGGATATCACCACATGGGCTCAGGAACACTTCAGAAAACCACTGTCACTAAATACAGTTTGTCGCTACATCTGTAAGTGCAAGTTAAAACTCTACAAATGCAATGCGAAAGCCATTTATCAACAACATCCAGAAACCCCGCCGGCTTCTCTGAGCCCGAGATCATCTAAGATGGACTGATGCAAAGTGGAAAAGTGTTCTGTGGTCTGACGAGTCCACATTTCAAATTGTTTTTGGAAAAATTCGACATTGTGTCATCCGGACCAAAGAGGAAGCGAACCATCCAGACTGTTTTCGACGCAAAGTTCAAAAGCCAACATCTGTGATGATATGGGGGTGTATTAGTGCCCAAAGCATGGGTAACTTACACATCTGTGAAGGCACCATTAATGCTGAAAGGTACATACAGGTTTTGGAACAACATATGCCGTCTTTTTCATGGACGCCCCTGCTTATTTCAGCAAGACACAATGCCAAGCCACATACAGCACGTGTTACAACAGCGTGGCTTCGTAAAAAAAAAAAAAAAAAAAAAAAAGAGTGCCGGTACTTTCCTGGCCCGTCTGCAGTCCAGACTTGTCTCCCATCGAAAATGTGTGGCACATTATGAAGCGTAAAATATGACAGCGTAGACCCCGGACTGTTGAACAACTGAAGCTCTACATAAAACAAGAATGGGAAAGAATTCCACTTTCAAAGCTTCAACAATTAGTTTCCTCAGTTCCCAAACGTTTATTGAGTGTTGTTAAAAAGAAAATGTGATGTAACACAGTGGTGAACATGCCCTTTCCCAACTACTTTGGCACATGTTGCAGCCATGAAATTCTAAGTTAATTAAAAGTTTATGAGTTTGAACATCAAATATCTTGTCTTTGTAGTGCATTCAACTGAATATGGGTTGAAAAGGATTTGCAAATCATTGTATTCCGTTTATATTTACATCTAACACAATTTCCCAACTCATATGGAAACAGGGTTTGTATGTGTTTTACGTTCACATCAGAAACACAAAAGGTGTCATTTACACTAAAAAAAACAACTTTCCTACGGAGTGATGTGAAAAACAAGTACGTGTAAGAGCACTGAATATGAACGGAGGACAAAATGAACGAGCATAAAAGCCAAAGAAGACACAAAAGTACGAGCACTGATGGTCTTTCACGACTCCTTCAACTTCAACAGGAGTCTAAAAGCCCAAACGATTCATCCAAATAGTTCAGCCACCAATCTTCTCAAGTCTCTTTGGACTTTGGCCCTGCGACGGCCCAAGTACGAGGTCGGCCGTCTTGACAAGGCAGATCCGGGACACACATTAAATGTTGATTCAAACAAAGTTCTCCTTTGCACACGATCAGTCTAGACTATTTAGCATTAACATAAAGCAAATGCTCAAATTGAATGTATTTCCCAAATATCATGTGAACTTGTATTGGGGGGGGGGAAAAATAAAATAAAATCACAGCATAGATGCTTTTTCCAAGAATATATTCTGACAAAACACAGTAAATATGGTCTCTTTGTTTGCATATATAAACAGTAATATTTGACTGCCGCACATGGGACACGTGTGTGAGGAACACGCCTGCAGGGAAAGGAGAGACCAAACATTAATAGGCCTGCAGAGAACAAAAAAAAAAACAAAAAAAAAAGTGCTAATAAGAGGACGAGCTGAGCAGCTCGTGTCCACTGTGGGCTCCACTGGGCCCTTCTTCCGTGGACACTCTGCCGGGTGGAGTGAACGGAGACCGAATTCTCCGAGTGATGTTCTTGTTGTTTGGAGTGCTGATTGAGCGCTATGCAAATATCACGTTATTACCCATCAGCTAAACATCTCAGGTCTGTGTGGGGGTTGATCAAGAATCGAAGACGGTGAACGCCACGGACCGTTGTTCTTCGAGGAGCTCCAGTGGTGAATTGTCCTTGGCACACACTGGCAGCGGAGTTCATTCACTGAATGATGAATCCGGGCTGCGGGGCCACGCTGGATGGGGGCCTCTGTGGCAAAGCGGGTGGGTACTGAGATAAGAAGGGATAGGCGGGTGTAGCACTTGGGTAGGGTTGGCCTGTTCTGGGAGGAATTGGGGGGTAAGGTGATACGGCGTAGAAGGTCGAAGGCTGGGGGAGAGCCACGGGAGCTGGGTTTAGTTTTGGGGCTGGCTGGGATGGAGGAGGTGGAGGATTTCTCCTGGACTGCAGCATTGGAGACAAGCCGTTGCCGGCCTCGGGGAGGACGGAGGACGAGGGCCTGGCTGCGACCGACATATCCTGGGAATGGGAGGCGGATCGTGACGGCTGGCCTTTCAGCACTATCTCCTGCAACTTCTCGATCTTCACCCTCCTCAAGTGGGCCAACTTCCTCTGGTTTTGGTAGGAATCAATGAAGGCATCCAGGGTCATGTCACCATCAAGGAAAGAATCAGCCATATTCTGTAAGGGGCGGAGAAGACAGCAGTGACATGAGTGCAACATGTAGAAAAGACAGCAGTGCAACATGTAGAAAAGACAGCTGTGACATAAGTGCAACATGTAAAAAAGACAACAGTGACATGAGTGCAACATGTAGAAAAGACAGCTGTGACATAAGTGCAACATGTAAAAAAGACAACAGTGACATGAGTGCAACATGTAGAAAAGACAGCTGTGACATAAGTGCAACATGTAAAAAAGACAACAGTGACATAAGTGCAACATGTAGAAAAGACAGCTGTGACATAAGTGCAACATGTAGAAAAGACAGCTGAGACATAAGTGCAACATGTAGAAAAGACAGCTGTGACATAAGTGCAACATGTAGAAAAGACAGCTGTGACATAAGTGCAACATGTAGAAAAGAGAGCTGTGACATAAGTGCAACATGTAGAAAAGACAACTGAGACATAAGTGCAACATGTAGAAAAGACAACTGAGACATAAGTGCAACATGTAGAAAAGACAGCTGTGACATAAGTGCAACATGTAGAAAAGACAGCAGTGACAGAAGTGCAACATGTACAAAAGACAGCTGTGACATAAGTGCAACATGTAGAGAAGACAACTGACATAAGTGCAACATGTAGAAAAGACAGCAGTGACAGAAGTGCAACATGTACAAAAGACAGCTGTGACATAAGTGCAACATGTAGAAAAGACAGCTGAGACATAAGTGCAACATGTAGAAAAGACAACTGTGACAGAAGTGCAACATGTACAAAAGACAGCTGTGACATAAGTGCAACATGTAGAAAAGACAACTGAGACATAAGTGCAACATGTAGAAAAGACAACTGAGACATAAGTGCAACATGTAGAAAAGACAGCTGTGACATAAGTGCAACATGTAGAAAAGACAGCAGTGACAGAAGTGCAACATGTACAAAAGACAGCTGTGACATAAGTGCAACATGTAGAGAAGACAACTGACATAAGTGCAACATGTAGAAAAGACAGCAGTGACAGAAGTGCAACATGTACAAAAGACAGCTGTGACATAAGTGCAACATGTAGAAAAGACAGCTGAGACATAAGTGCAACATGTAGAAAAGACAGCAGTGACAGAAGTGCAACATGTACAAAAGACAGCTGTGACATAAGTGCAACATGTAGAAAAGACAGCTGTGACATAAGTGCAACATGTAGAAAAGACAGCAGTGACAGAAGTGCAACATGTAGAAAAGAGAGCTGTGACATAAGTGCAACATGTAGAAAAGACAACTGTGACATAAGTGCAACATGTAGAAAAGACAACTGAGACATAAGTGCAACATGTAGAAAAGACAACTGAGACATAAGTGCAACATGTAGAAAAGACAGCTGTGACATAAGTGCAACATGTAGAAAAGACAGCTGTGACAGAAGTGCAACATGTACAAAAGACAGCTGTGACATAAGTGCAACATGTAGAGAAGACAACTGACATAAGTGCAACATGTAGAAAAGACAGCAGTGACAGAAGTGCAACATGTACAAAAGACAGCTGTGACATAAGTGCAACATGTAGAGAAAACAACTGACATAAGTGCAACATGTAGAAAAGACAGCTGTGACATAAGTGCAATATGTAGAAAAGACAGCTGTGACATAAGTGCAACATGTAGAAAAGACAGCTGTGACATAAGTGCAATATGTAGAAAAGACAGCTGTGACATAAGTGCAACATGTAGAAAAGACGGCTGTGACATAAGTGCAATATGTAGAAAAGACAGCTGTGACATAAGTGCAACATGTAGAAAAGACAGCTGTGACATAAGTGCAACATGTAGAAAAGACAGCTTTGACATAAGTGCAACATGTAGAAAAGACAGCTTTGACATGAGTGCAACATGTAGAAAAGACAGCTTTGACATAAGTGCAACATGTAGAAAAGACAGCTTTGACATAAGTGCAACATGTAGAAAAGACAGCTGTGACATAAGTGCAACATGTAGAAAAGACAACTGAGACATAAGTGCAACATGTAGAAAAGACAGCTGTGACATAAGTGCAACATGTAGAAAAGACAGCAGTGACAGAAGTGCAACATGTACAAAAGACAGCTGTGACATAAGTGCAACATGTAGAGAAGACAACTGACATAAGTGCAACATGTAGAAAAGACAGCAGTGACAGAAGTGCAACATGTACAAAAGACAGCTGTGACATAAGTGCAACATGTAGAAAAGACAGCTGAGACATAAGTGCAACATGTAGAAAAGACAGCAGTGACAGAAGTGCAACATGTACAAAAGACAGCTGTGACATAAGTGCAACATGTAGAAAAGACAGCTGTGACATAAGTGCAACATGTAGAAAAGACAGCAGTGACAGAAGTGCAACATGTAGAAAAGAGAGCTGTGACATAAGTGCAACATGTAGAAAAGACAACTGTGACATAAGTGCAACATGTAGAAAAGACAACTGAGACATAAGTGCAACATGTAGAAAAGACAGCTGTGACATAAGTGCAACATGTAGAAAAGACAGCAGTGACAGAAGTGCAACATGTACAAAAGACAGCTGTGACATAAGTGCAACATGTAGAGAAGACAACTGACATAAGTGCAACATGTAGAAAAGACAGCAGTGACAGAAGTGCAACATGTACAAAAGACAGCTGTGACATAAGTGCAACATGTAGAGAAGACAACTGACATAAGTGCAACATGTAGAAAAGACAGCTGTGACATAAGTGCAATATGTAGAAAAGACAGCTGTGACATAAGTGCAACATGTAGAAAAGACAGCTGTGACATAAGTGCAATATGTAGAAAAGACAGCTGTGACATAAGTGCAACATGTAGAAAAGACGGCTGTGACATAAGTGCAATATGTAGAAAAGACAGCTGTGACATAAGTGCAACATGTAGAAAAGACAGCTGTGACATAAGTGCAACATGTAGAAAAGACAGCTTTGACATAAGTGCAACATGTAGGAAAGACAGCTTTGACATGAGTGCAACATGTAGAAAAGACAGCTTTGACATAAGTGCAACATGTAGAAAAGACAGCTTTGACATAAGTGCAACATGTAGAAAAGACAGCTGTGACATAAGTGCAACATGTAGAAAAGACAACTGAGACATAAGTGCAACATGTAGAAAAGACAGCTGTGACATGAGTGCAACATGTAGAAAAGACAGCAGTGACAGAAGTGCAACATGTACAAAAGACAGCTGTGACATAAGTGCAACATGTAGAAAAGACAGCTGAGACATAAGTGCAACATGTAGAAAAGACAACTGTGACATAAGTGCAACATGTAGAAAAGACAGCTGAGACATAAGTGCAACATGTAGAAAAGACAGCTGAGACATAAGTGCAACATGTAGAAAAGACAACTGTGACATAAGTGCAACATGTAGAAAAGACAGCTGAGACATAAGTGCAACATGTAGAAAAGACAGCTGAGACATAAGTGCAACATGTAGAAAAGACAACTGTGACATAAGTGCAACATGTAGAAAAGACAGCTGTGACATAAGTGCAACATGTAGAAAAGACAGCTGAGACATAAGTGCAACATGTAGAAAAGACAGCTGTGACATAAGTGCAACATGTAGAAAAGACAGCTGAGACATAAGTGCAACATGTAGAAAAGACAGCTGAGACATAAGTGCAACATGTAGAAAAGACAACTGTGACATAAGTGCAACATGTAGAAAAGACAACTGTGACATAAGTGCAACATGTAGAAAAGACAGCTGAGACATAAGTGCAACATGTAGAAAAGACAGCTGTGACATAAGTGCAACATGTAGAAAAGACAGCTGTGACATAAGTGCAACATGTAGAAAAGACAGCTGGGACATAAGTGCAACATGTAGAAAAGACAGCTGTGACATAAGTGCAACATGTAGAAAAGACAGCTGGGACATAAGTGCAACATGTAGAAAAGACAGCTGTGACATAAGTGCAACATGTAGAAAAGACAGCTGGGACATAAGTGCAACATGTAGAAAAGACAGCTGTGACATAAGTGCAACATGTAGAAAAGACAGCTGTGACATAAGTGCAACATGTAGAAAAGACAGCTGTGACATAAGTGCAACATGTAGAAAAGACAGCTGGGACATAAGTGCAACATGTAGAAAAGACAGCTGTGACATAAGTGCAACATGTAGAAAAGACAACTGTGACATAAGTGCAACATGTAGAAAAGACAGCTGTGACATAAGTGCAACATGTAGAAAAGACAGCTGTGACATAAGTGCAACATGTAGAAAAGACAACTGTGACATAAGTGCAACATGTAGAAAAGACAGCTGTGACATAAGTGCAACATGTAGAAAAGACAGCTGTGACATAAGTGCAACATGTAGAAAAGACAACTGTGACATAAGTGCAACATGTAGAAAAGACAACTGTGACATAAGTGCAACATGTAGAAAAGACAGCTGTGACATAAGTGCAACATGTAGAAAAGACAGCTGTGACATAAGTGCAACATGTAGAAAAGACAACTGTGACATAAGTGCAACATGTAGAAAAGACAACTGTGACATAAGTGCAACATGTAGAAAAGACAGCTGTGACATAAGTGCAACATGTAGAAAAGACAGCTGTGACATAAGTGCAACATGTAGAAAAGACAGCTGTGACATGAGTGCAACATGTAGAAAAGACAGCTGTGACATAAGTGCAACATGTAGAAAAGACAGCTGGGACATAAGTGCAACATGTAGAAAATACAACTGTGACATAAGTGCAACATGTAGAAAAGACAACTGTGACATAAGTGCAACATGTAGAAAAGACAACTGTGACATAAGTGCAACATGTAGAAAAGACAGCTGAGACATAAGTGCAACATGTAGAAAAGACAGCTGAGACATAAGTGCAACATGTAGAAAAGACAACTGTGACATAAGTGCAACATGTAGAAAAGACAACTGAGACATAAGTGCAACATGTAGAAAAGACAGCTGTGACATAAGTGCAACATGTAGAAAAGACAACTGTGACATAAGTGCAACATGTAGAAAAGACAACTGAGACATAAGTGCAACATGTAGAAAAGACAGCTGTGACACAAGTGCAACATGTAGAAAAGACAACTGAGACATAAGTGCAACATGTAGAAAAGACAGCTGTGACATAAGTGCAACATGTAGAAAAGACAACTGTGACATAAATGCAACATGTAGAAAAGACAGCTGTGACATAAGTGCAACATGTAGAAAAGACAGCTGTGACATAAGTGCAACATGTAGAAAAGACAGCAGTGACATAAGTGCAACATGTAGAAAAGACAGCTGTGACATAAGTGCAACATGTAGAAAAGACAGCAGTGACATAAGTGCAACATGTAGAAAAGACAGCTGTGACATAAGTGCAACATGTACAGTTGTGATCAAAATTATTCAACCCCCACACAACTTTGGTGTTTTAGCAAGTTGGACATTTATTCCGTATTTTGTTTATAGTCATATCAAATAAAGATGTGTCAAATAGACAAATGCAACTTAAATTGTAACACTGTATTTTACAAAATACCAAAAAAGGACATTTTTCTTAATATCTCATTGACAAAATGATTCAACCCCCTAGTTCCATGCATCTTTAGTACTTAGTAGAACACCCTTTGGCAGTAATGACATCCTTCAAAGGTGATACATAAGCGGACACAAGCTTCTTGCAACCATCTACAGGTATTTTAGCCCATTCCTCTTGGGCAAAGGCCTCCGGTTCATTCATATTCTTGGGCTTGTGTGCTGCAACTGCCTTCTTCAAGTCCCACCACAGCTTTTCTATAGGATTTAGGTCTGGCGACTGTGAAGGCCACTCCAGAGTCTTCCAGCCCTTCTTCTGCAACCACTCTGATGTTGATTTGGAGGTATGCTTGGGATCTTTGTCCTGTTGGAAGGTCCAACGTCTCCCGAGCCTCAGCTTCGTCACTCACTTCATGACATTTGCAGCTAATATATCCTGCTAGGAAATATAATTCATAATGCCTTGAACGCGCTGGAGATTCCCGGTACCTGAGGCAGAGAAACAGCCCCAGAGCATGATTGACCCCCCCACCAGTAGGCAAGGTGGTCTTCTTTTTGTAAGCTTCATTTTTTCTCCTCCAGACATAACGTTGATTCATAGGCCCAAAGAGTTCCACTTTTGTCTCATCATTCCATGGAACCGTTTCCCAAAACCTTTGGGGTTTGTCCAGATGATTTTTGGCATACTGGAGTATATTTTTCTTGTGCCTGGTAGTCAGAAGTGGGGTGCGCCTGGGAGTTCTGGCATGGAGGCCTTCATCTCGTAGTGCGCGCCTTATTGTCTGGGACGAAACCTGCGTTCCCCCCTCTGCAATGTCCTGTTGTAGTTCCTCAGCTGTTATCCGGGGGTTTTTCACCACTGTACGCTTCACAGCATCCTCTTTCTACCACGCCCAGGTAGTGTTTCCACTGTGCCTTTAGCTTTAAACTTGCAAATTATGCTCCCAACTGTGTATCTTGGAATGTGTAATGTCTTTGCTATTTTCTTATATCCATATCCTTTCTTATGAAGAGAAATTACCTCCTTTCTTGACTTCTTTGACCACTCCCTGGACTTCACCATGTTGCAAATACACCATTGACCATCTACAAGAAGCTGAGCATCACAGTCTTTTTCAAATTCTGTTCTTAAGAGTTATGATCTTCAAGGGGTTGAATAATTTTGTCAATGAGATATTAAGAGAAATTACACTGTTTGGTATGTTACAAAATATAATGTAATTCAAGTTGCATTTGTCTATTTAATGCATCTTTATTTGATATGACTATAAACAAAATACGGAATAAATGTCCAACTTGCTAAAACACCAAAATTGTGTGGGGGTTGAATAATTTTGATCACAACTGTAGAAAAGACAGCTGTGACATAAGTGCAACCTGATAACTGCGAGAAGATAAAGGTAGAGGTGAGTGACCCTGATACGGGAAACGGGTTTGATTATTGTCTCGGTCGTTAATATTTTTTTGTATTCATTTAACAGCAACTTGTGATGAAAATCACATGATTTTGACCTATTTTACTGAGCTATTTGCCATATTTTAAAGTGCAAATGCTGACAGGCATGCATGCTGGAGATGTACTATACGCCAGAAATACCTGCGGACAATGATCTGCAAAACGTGACAATGTGGTATCGAGCAGGGAATCTTCTAGAAAGACGTTCTCCGCAACAGGTTTAATCACGTTAAATCCAAACATTCCATTCTGATTATGTGAACAACGCCGTAAAGAAAAGGAAAGAACGGCCGGCACGTCAACTCCGTTCAGTTTTTGGCCTGTACATTATTATTTGGCCAAAACTAAACCACAGATTGTCGTTGTGGCTTGTGCAGCCCTTTGAGACACTTGTGATTTAGGGCTATATAAATAAACATTGATTGATTGATATCTGATAAGCGGTAAATATATATTGTTTTATTCTTTGAATGATATATATCAGTTTGTGCAGTTGGTATGTCTTGATTTTAATGTTAACACGGTCATAGCCATAATTGCATTAGTAGTAATAATTGTCATAACACTTCATTTCGGTGTGTCCGTGTTTGGCCTTTGTTTTCTCATCTTTGGTTCACAGTTTCATCCAAGCATTGTCATTGCGGTGCACCCCTAACTTCAAGTATGGACACACAACGGAAGGACTTTCCATGGTAGAAATGACTTATCTCACATTGTCAGCTGCTCTTTTTTCAGCATCCTTGTTGACCAAGATATCAGATCAGAGGAGAAAGCGATGCAATTACCTCAGTTTCCTCTTCGACTTTGGCTCCCTCCGCCTGCAGCAAAGCCAACAGAATGTCCAGTGATGTGTTTCCTGATTTGTGGTCTATAAAAAAAAGGTACAACACAAAGAAGAACAATCATTACACTCGGGTGACAGTTAAACTAACTGCTAACAGACAAAGAGCAAGCAAAGAAAACTACATTTTTAATGACATTTTTAATTGAGAAACAATGAAGACTGATGTATTCATCCATCCATTTACTACCACTTGTCCCCTTTTGGGGTGGCAGGGGTTGCTGGAGCCTATCTCAGTTGCATTTGGGCGGAAGGCGGCGTACACCCAGGACAAGTCGCCACCTCATCGTCGGGCCAACACAGACAGACAGACATTTAATTTTTAAATACCCCAAATATATCCATCCATTTTCTACCGCTTATTCCCTTTTGGGGTCGCGGGGGGCGCTGGCGCCTATCTCAGCTACAATCGGGCGGAATGCGGGGTACACCCTGGACCACCTCATATTCTTCAAAAAACCTGGTAACTATATTGGGTTTATTAATTATGTATCTGTGTTGGCCCTGCGATGAGGTGGCGACTTGTCCAGGGTGTACCCCGCCTTTCGCCCGATTGTAGCTGACATAGGTGCCAGCGCCCCCCGCGACCCCGAAAGGGAATAAGCGGTAGAAAATGGATGGATGGATAATTATGTTGCCAGTTGGCAGCACGGTGAAACAGGGGTTTGTGCATGTGCCTCACAAAACGAAGGTCCTGCGTAGTCCTGAGTTCAATCCCGGGCTCTGGATCTTTCTGTGTGGAGTTTGCATGTTCTCCCCGGGACTGCGTGGGTTCCTCCCACCTCCAAAGACATGCACCTGGCAGGGTTTCCCACACATTCATTTTTTTGTGGCGGCCCGCCACGGAAGAATTACGGCCGCCACAAAAAAAAAAAAAAATAAAAAAAAAAAAAAAAAAAAAAATATATATATATATACATATACAATATATATATATATTATTTTTTTTCCGGCTTTTGACTCGCTCAACCGCTCATAAAAGCAATGGGACTCTGTCTGTGAATGGAACTTGTAGTTAGTTACATAGTAAATAAATATGTAAATATTATATAAATATGTATATAAATATGTACATAAAGTGTTGTAATTATATTCCAACTTCGCGTTCTTCTTGGTCATCGCCCCCCACCTTACCACACACACACCCCGCCCGACCACACCACCACAAATAGATGCCTGACCTGTGGGAATCACTGCCTGGGGATAGGCCCCTCCCACCGCCAAAGACACGCACCTGGGGATAGGCCCCTCCCACTGCCAAAGACACGCACCTGGGGATAGGCCCCTCCCACCGCCAAAGACACGCACTTGGGGATAGGCCCCTCCCACCGCCAAAGACACGCACCTGGGGATAGGCCCCTCCCACCGCCAAAGACACGCACTTGGGGATAGGCCCCTCCCACTGCCAAAGACACGCACTTGGGGATAGGCCCCTCCCACCTCCAAAGACATGCACCTGGGGATAGGTTGATTGGCAACACTAAATTGGCCCTAGTGTGTGAATGTGAGTGTGAATGTCGTCTGTTTATCTGTGTTGGCCCTGTGATAAGGTGGCGACTTGTCCATGGTGTAGTACGCCTTCCGCCCGAATGCAGCTCAGATAGGCTCCAGCATCCCCCGCGACCCCAAAAGGGACAAGCGGTACACAATGTATGGATGAATAATTATGTCGTTAGCTTTATGGCATCTTTTGTACTTGTTGGGACAGTCCTTTTTTAGCATAATGCCAGTGTATAGTATTATTATTATTATTATTACTACTATTAGTATAATTATTTTTAAAAGGCAAAGCTCACAAGCATGATCTTTTATTTTTTTACTTGAGTTTCACTTTTGACATGTTGCAAAGTTGTAATGAATCTGTGTCATTAAGATTTCAATAATACAACATGATATAAATTAATTCAGCAAAGTCCCAAATATATTTTGCATTTATTTTGGTTTAATGTGTTCTTTTAGAAACTATTCAAAGACACAATCTAGATGAATTACCCTTTAATTCTACACATTGATGGGACACATTTGATTATCACCAATTGTTGGAAAGAGAAACTGGAAATTGTGATGTATCATGATGTATGCTTGCAAGTTCGAAATAAACTCAAACTCACTACTGCTGATTTCCATGCCTTCATTAATTCTTCACAACCTGCTACAGATACATTTGGGCATTCACGGGTAGATTTGGCACTACGCCTATGCTCAACAACTCAACATACACGGATCATGAAACGTTTAAGCCAGTGTGCAGCTGGCAGTTGCAAACTTGTTCATTAATTCTTTAGGCTTCATTTCAACATGCAAACAAGGGCTGGGCGATATATCGATATATCGCGGGTTTGTCTCTGTGCGATATGGAAAATTACTATATCGTGATATTCGAGTATACGTTCTCACACAGTTGCTTTTAGCTGCGGGCATTACACGACAGGCTCTTCCCACTCGTTCTTGTCTCTCCTCACAGAGACATAAAACAAGCGCACCTTCTTACATACGCCACATACTGTCATGCGTACAATGTCACATGCCCTCGCCGAACAGAGAGGTAGCGGCATGGGTAAGGTTAGCTGTGGTGCGAGTGGTAATACGAGACAAAGAAGGTAACAATCTGGTAACGAATGAAGGAATAATTAATTCCCAAGAAAAACAGCATGGGTCCATCATCTGGGCAGTTGTTTGGCTTCAAGCGGGAAGACGTTGAACAGACAACCGTAATTTGTCAAGTGTGGGGCAAAAGCGTTGCTACAACAAGTAGCATTACTGCTCATATGTAGCATCATTTGAAAAGTCACCCGCTAGAGAATGAAGAGTGCTTGAAACTCCGCATGTCAACATCTCCGGCCGGTGCTACACCCACAAAATGCAGAGGCAACCATTTCCACATCAACACTGTATGAAAAAAATAGTCAACAACAGAAGGAGATAACATCCGCAGTAACCTACTACAAAGCGAAGGACATACACTATTTGATTTCCTATTATGCAGCTCATTTTTATTTGACAGTATTAAAATATCTTGTGTGACATCATGCACAAAAGTGCACTATATTTGCTTTAAAACATTGTAGTGGCGAACTGTACAAAAAGTGCACTTTAATTTAGTGTTGTTTTGATATGTCACCTTAGTGACATCATGCACAAAAGTGCACTAATAGCTTTGTGCACTGCTTAATAACTGTTTAATAAATACAGTTTTGGTCAATTGACTTAGTTGTGATTTCCCTCTCTGCATGAAAGTTTAAAATGAGCATATATTAATGCAGTATGAAGAACAATGTTTTAATGTAGACACATAGAATCATCATACTGCTGTGATTATATGCATTAAGTGTTCATTTAAGGCTAAGGCAAAAATAGAGATATATATTGTGTATCGTGACATGGCCTAAAAATATTGAGATATTAAAAAAAAGCCATATCACCCACCCTTAAAGCAAACCTGCGAAAAGTGGATCGAAACAACAACAACAACAAGGTCCAAACAAATATATGCAACAGAATGATGTGGTCTCACATGTCTCGTGTGCTGGTATGACAATAATGTTCCTTGCATCCTTGAATCCAAACAGATGAAAAAACTTCCACTGTACCAACGACCTGGATGACCAACTCGGCCCATTGTAGCAAAAAAAAAAAACTCATCCTGCTCATTGCTTGAGGATATGTGGCAAAAAAGAGGAATCAGTAAACAAGAAGAACAAAGGTAAATCACAACAAGGTAGCCAGCAGCATGCCATATATTTTGTTAGACAAAAGCAGATTGAACTAAATGCTAATGCTAACCGGTCAAAGTGTTAACATTAAATCAATGTACTTGTGTTGTCGCTGTGAGTGCAACACTGACATTTATACTATATGTATTATTTATAGCTGAAATGCAGTAGATTTGTGTACTTCTGCAAAAAACACTGAAGGTGATGCCTTCCTTATTCTTGGATCTTTCACTTCACTGATCATTTACTTCAGCCAAACTATTTCCAGCACAATCTATCACATCTCAATTTATTCAGAGCATCTAAGAACATGAGGAACCACCCCACATGAACTGGTCACCCATTCACCGCCCTTGTTCCGCTAGAAAACATGTTCCTTCACCCACTCTGCACTCAGGCTCATTCCTGCACAGCGACAGTTAATAATTTAAAAAAAAAAAAAAACGGTGACTAAAACACCTCTACAAAAATATTTTTGAAACAGTTTCATATTGTTTCCTTGCACCTCCATTTACACTTCAGTTCCAATAACATTGATGAACACTTATCATGAATAGAAGGCGTGGGCAGCTGATTTATTTTCCAAGACAATATATTGTTCCACAGATAATTGCTGATAAACAATTAGTGTTATCACTATTTTAACATCAAACTAAGCCTTAATTTAATCATATATTACGGGTGTGGGAACAAATCGATTTGAATACAAATCGAATTGTTTATGTTGTGTGATTCAGAATCGATTCTCTTTTTTTTTTTAATCGATTTTTTATTTTTTTTTATTTTAAATTATTATTATTATTATTTTTTTTAATCAATCCAACAAACCACTACACAGCAATACCATAACAATGCAATCTAATTCCAAAACCCAACCTGACCCAGCAACACTCAGAACTGGAAAAAACTGAGCAATTGAGAGGAGACACAAACACGACACAGAACGAACCAAAAGTAGTGAAACAAAAATGAATATTATCAACAACAGTATCAATATTAGTTATAATTTCAGCATAACAGTAATTAAAAATCCCTCATTGAAATTATCATTAAACATTTATAAAACTAATAAAAAAGAAAAATAGTGTCAGAGTGGCTTACACTTGCATCGCATCTCATAAGCTTGACAAAGATAAAATAAGTCATATTTTTGGTTCGTTTAATAGTTAAAACAAATTTACATTATTGCAATCAGTCGATAAAACATTGTCCTTTACAATTATAAAAGGTTTTTTTTTTTTAATCTACTACTCTGCTAGCATGTCAGCAGACTGGGGTAGAACCTGCTGAAATCCTATGTCTTGAATGAATACACAATCGTTTTGAATCGGAAAAATATCGTTTTTGAATCGAGAATCGAATCAAATCGAAAAAAAAATCGATATATTATCGAATCGTGACTCCAAGAATCGATATTGAATCGAATCATGAACACCCAAAGATTCACAACCCTAATATATATATATGTGTATATATATATATGTATATATATATATATATATATATATATATATATATATATATATATATATATATATATATATATATATATATATATATATATATATATATATATATATATATGTATATATATATACACACACATATATACATATATATATATATATACACATACATACATACATCTACATATATTTATATATATATACACACATACATATACATATATCTTTTTTTCAATTTAGCAAACAAATTCAAATAAATTAATTTTCACATTGTCATTATAGGGTTTTGAATGTATAATTTTAAGAATAACAATGGATTAATTTAAATTTGGAATAATGCTATAATACTACAAAATGTGGAAAAAGTGAAGCCCTATGACTATACTCCAGATGTACTGTACATATGGACCACCAAAGACAGATTTGGCACTACCTCTATGAGTGTGCAAAAACACACGCATACGACTGTCCCTCAATCTGTGCAGATGACATTGCTTATGTACGGTTTCTAAAGCTTTAAGATATATAATTGAAGCATTAGTGGCTTACCTTAAGTGTGTAGTGTTTTGATATCACTATAGTGAGCATGACAGTGTTTTTGTTTTTAATTACATATCATCTGCCACCTAAACGGATGAGCTATTGTAATTAACATGCACATGATTTACGACTACAGAACTATTCACTCATTTAAGGAAGAGCGCTGAAACATACTCAATAGATCTCCAACTTGTCTTGTGTAACTCACCAAGTCATTAAATGACAAGGGTTATGCAGGTCTTGAGCAATTGTTCACAACAAGGTTGAAGTCCACGCAAGTGTAATGATTAGAAGAGAGAAAATAAAATAATAAATACATAATTAATACCTTACCACTCTTCATAGTCAGCCAGAGGTTGTAATTACGACTCCATAGAGTAGATGGTATCATAGCAGCTTTGTAACACACCACATAAGCACTTGGTCTGCCAGACATAGCAGAAACTGATCACTGTTGCCATCTGTGCGACTTCGATACCTCCTCCTAGATTGTTATTTTTAAAAAGGCAACTTTTTTGGGGTTTTAAGCCCCGTTTGCACTGCACACCAAATATGATTTTTTTTGCCCTCAAATGACACAGATATGATTTTTTTATTATTATAATGCTAAATACATTTTAATCTATTGTTACTACTTTTATTATTTTACTTTTAGTTGTTTATTCGTTAATCATTTATGTCTGTGACTCTTTTAAATTATATTTAAAGTTGAGTTTTGGTGGTACAACAAATACTGAATAAATGCATTATAAATTATGATTTCGATATAAATAAAACATTATTTTAGCCATAATCATCCAGCCCCTAAAAGCACTTATGTGCTTTGTTGTTACATTATTATAGTTTGGCTTGAAATACTGGGCAAAATAGTCCAATTCGGTATTTTATGTATACATGTAAGGATTTGTTTACCGTATTTTTCGGATTATAAATCGCTCCGGAGTATACGTCGCACCGGCCGAAAATGCATAATAAAGAAGGAAAAAAACATATATAAGTCGCACTGGAGTATAAGTCGCATTTTTGGGGGAAATTTATTTGATAAAATCCAACACCAAGAATAGAAATTTGAAAGGCAATTTAAAATAAATAAAGAATAGTGAACAACAGGCTGAATAAGTGTACGTTATATGAGGCATAAATAACCAACTGAGAAGGTGCCTGGTATGTTATAGTCATTCAAATAACTATAACATATAGAACATGCTATACGTTTACCAAACAATCTGTCACTCCTAATCGATAAATCCCATGAAATCTTCTTCCTCGATGTCGCTTCTAAACAACTCTGCCAACTCCAAAGGTATGCGCCGCTTCCTCTTGTCGTTTTTTGCTGCATATTTCACTACGTCCAGCTCGTAATCCGCAGTACATGATTTCCTTTTCGGTGCCATTTTTGTTCAGGCCTTCTCAGTTTTCATAACGATGAAATGATCCATTTTAATAGCTATGGCAGTAGCATATAGCAGTTAGCATGCCATGATCCTCCCCCGCCGAATTCTTATTGGTTGACGTGTGTGTGACGGTTGCTGACATTTTCTTCGTCTCTTCCGCGAATGAGATAAATAATATTATTTAATATTGTGTAATCTGCAGTACATAATTTCCTTTTTGGTGCCATTTTTGTTCAGCCCATCCCAGTTTTTAGACTTAGACTTACACTTTCTTTTTATTGTCATTTAAATTTGAACTTTAGAGCACAGATAAGAACGAAATTTCGTTACATAAGCTCATGGTAGTGCAGGATTTAAAAAAAGCAATATGGTGCATATATAATAAAATAAATAAATATAAATAATATATAAATATATATAACTAAATAAATAGATTACTGTACAGATAAATATATTGCACTTTTTCACATGCGTCCACGTTTATGGATGTATGTTATATTGTCTTTTTATTCCAGCGGGTTAATCCATTTTGGGGGGAGTTGAGGGGATAATTTAATTATGATGCGTTCAATTAATTATGATGCATTTTATAAGTTACCGCCACCGATGAAATGATCCATTATAATAGCTACGGCAGTAGCATATAGCATATAGCAGTTAGCATGCCATGACCCTCCCCCGCCGAATTCTTATTGGTTGACGTGTGTGTGACGATTGCTGACATTTTCTTCGTCTCTTCCGCGAATGAGATAAATAATATTGTTTGATATTGTGTAATCTGCAGTACATAATTTCCTTTTTGGTGCCATTTTTGTTCAGCCCTTCTCAGTTTTTAGACTTAGACTTACACTTTCTTTTTATTGTCATTTAAATATGAACTTTACAGCACAGATAAGAACGAAATTTCGTTACATAAACTCATGGTAGTTCAGGATTAAAAAAAAGCAATATGGTGCATATATAATTAAATAAATAAATATAAATAATATATAAATATATATATATAAAATAAATAAATATATATAACTTAATAAATAGATTACTGTACAGATAAATATATTGCACTTTTTCACATGCGTCCACGTTTATGGATGTATGTTACAATTGTCTTTTTTATTCCAGCGAGTTAATCCATTTTGGGGGGAGCTGATAGGATAATTTAATTATGATGCGTTCAATTAATCATGATGCATTTTATAAGTTACCGCCGACGATGAAATGATCCATTATAATAGCTACGGCAGTAGCATATAGCATATAGCAGTTAGCATGCCATGACCCTCCCCCGCCGAATTCTTATTGGTTGACGTGTGTGTGACGATTGCTGGGATTTTCTTCGTCTCTTCCGCGAATGAGATGAATAATATTATTTAATATTGTGTAATCTGCAGTACATAATTTCCTTTTTGGTGCCATTTTTGTTCAGCCCTTCTCAGTTTTTAGACTTAGACTTACACTTTCTTTTTATTGTCATTTAAATTTGAACTTTACAGCACAGATAAGAACGACATTTCGTTACATAAGCTCATGGTAGTATATAATTAAATAAATAAATAATATATAAATATATATATATATATAAAAAAAAAAGATATATAAATATATGTAACTAAATAAATAGATTACTGTACAGATAAATATATTGCACTTTTTCCACATGCGTCCACGTTTATGGATGTATGTTATATTGTCTTTTTTATTCCAGCGAGTTAATCCATTTTGGGGGGAGTTGAGGGAATTATTTAATTATGATGCGTTCAATTAATTATGATGCATTTTATAAGTTACCGCCAAAGATGAAATGATCCATTATAATAGCTACGGCAGTACCATATAGCATATAGCAGTTAGCATCCCATGACCCACAATGCACTTCTGCCATGACCGTCCGCCGCCGAATTGTTATTGGTTGGCGTGTGTGTGACGATTGCTGACATTTTCTTTGTCTCTTCCGCGAATGTTATTGTTTGATATTGTGTAATCTGCAGTACATGATCTCCTTTTCGGTGCCATTTTTGTTCAGCCCTTCTCAGTTTTTATAAGTTACCGCCAACGATAAAATGATCCATTATAATATAGCATATAGCAGTTAGCATTCCATGACCCACAATGCACTTCTGCCATGACCCTCCCCCGCCGAATTCTTATTGGTTGACGTGTGTGTGACGATTGTTGACATTTTCTTCGTCTCTTCTGCGAATGAGATAAATAATATTATTTGATATTTTATGGTAATGTGTTAATAATTTCACACATAAGTCGCGCCCCCGGCCAAACTATGAAAAAAACTGCGATTTATAGTCCGAAAAATACGGTACTTAATTTAGGAGCCTGAACTTTAAGAGCCAATTTTAAGTTTTATTTTGGTATACATTTTTGGAAGAACTCAAACTGATAAATAGTAATGGTGGATTAATGGGATAGATTGTATTATGGGGTGGTAAAAGGAACAACAATGTACACCCAACTAAAACTCGTGTCACAAAACCGTAATAAGATCCAAGTCATGTGATTATTCCTTCTGATGTTTTCTGGCAGCCAAAAGGTCGCATTTGTTTTTTGATTCAGCTCTTAAACATCAATGTCCTTCTCCAGCTGCTCAACAGAAAATCCATATCTAGGATGGCTAGAACAGGGTCGTCAGAGGATGGGGGAGGTGCATAGAGTAACCTCATTTTGACAAAAGCCAGTCTTCCTGACAACAAACCACAAAGCACGCTGCATTGATTCCATTCTGAGAGAAAATGTCTCCGAGGGACACACACCACTTGGTGTAAATACTTAAGGTATAACAATACTGTGTTTGCATCTGATCATATTACTTGACAAAAATGACTGATGTAAATAAATATCATCTGCTAGAATTCAAACACAGCTTTATGTATTATAAAAGTGCAAAACCAAACAGCATAGAAGATAACATCAAGGTGAAACTTCAGTCGGCATAGAAGAGTAGTGAATGGCTATTTTGAGATGGTCGCTTGGCAACCATTGCGTCAACACAGGCACAAGTATGTTCACAATATGTTCACCAACCTAGAAAGGTGTCACAACAGCAAATGTTGCACCACTATCAGCAACACACATTAAGCTAAGACTTGCAGCTTGCTTGATCAAAACTAAAGTCAATTCTCAAATCTTTTCCAGGAACGGGAGACATTTTTGGTAACACAGCTTATCTAGCCTCCAAACAGAAGTACCTGAACTGGAAATACGGGTCCCTGGGCATGGCTTTCTGTATTTGTTCAGGGGAATAATATTACCACGGCCAACATGATTTTGAGCGCCTTTAAAAATGTTTTGATAAAATGCAATCTAAACTACACCATAACTATACTAGTCTACTAACATTATAAAAACAATAGTAATAATACATTTTTATTCATTCAATAACCAATAGCTTAATGCATTAGCGAAATGTTTCTGACCTGAATAGCAAATTAAGAACATTTGTATTTATTTATTTACATGGTAAGGGACTGCGATGAGGTGGCGACTTGTCCAGGGTGTACCCCGCCTTCCCCCCGATTGTAGCTGAGATAGGCGCCAGCGCCCCCCGCGACCCCAAAAGGGAATAAGTGGTAGAAAATGGATGGATGGATGGGACAAGGGGTAGAAAATGTATGGATGGAAATATACATACATCAGCCAATCAGGAAAACAAATGCAAAGTCCTTTTTTAAAGCCAATGGATAAATTCTGATTATTGTTAAGTCAAACTAGTGTAATTTAAATGTCTCATATCAAGGTGTGTCTTCTAAACCAGTGGTTCTCAAATAGGGGTAAGTGTACCCCTGGGGTTACTAAAAGGTATGCCAAGGGGTATGTGATTTTTTTTTAAATATTTTAAAAATAGCAACAATCAAAAAATCCTTTATAAATATATTTATTGAATAATACTTCAACAAAATATTAATGTAAATTCATAAACTGTGAGAAGAAATGCAACAATACAATATTCAGTGTTGACAGCTAGATTTTTTTGTGGACATGTTCCATAAATATTGATGTTAAAGATTTCTTTTTTGTGTGAAGAAATGAACCCAGATGGATCTCTATTACAATCCCCAAAGAGGGCACTTTAAGTTGATGATGACTTCTATGTGTAGAAATCTTTATTTATAATCAATTGTTTATTTTTCAACAAGTTTTTAGTTATTTTGATATCTTTTTTCCAAATAGTTTAAGAAAGACCACTACAAATGAGCGATATTTTGCACTGTTATACAATTTGATAAATCAGAAACTGATGACATAGTGCTGTATTTTACTTCTTTATCTCTTTTTTTTCAACCAAAAATGCTTTGCTCTGATTAGGGGGTACTTGAAATAAAAAAAATGTTCACAGGGGGTACATCACTGAAAAAACGTTGAGAACCACTGTTCTAAACAATATATTTAGAATCATTTTCAGAATCCATACGTGAATACGTATGGATTCTGTTTTACATAGAAAAATCCACCATTCCTGTCATCTCAAATCGAAAATAAGGTATGAGCACAGGTGGGTAGAGTACCCAAAAATTGTACCCAAGTAGGAGTACCGTTACTTTAGAATAATATGACTCAATAAATGTAAAAAGTAGTCATCCAAATAATAACTTGAGTAAGAGTAAATAAGTATTCGGTAAAAAAAACTAGGGTATTTTACGGAGTATAAGTCGCACCTGCCGAAAATGCATAATAAAGGAGGGAAATAAACATATATAAGTCTCACTGGAGTATAAGTCACAATTTTTGTGGAAATTTATTTGATAAAACCCAACACCAATAATAGACATTTGAAAGACAATTTAAAATAAATAAAGAATAGTGAACAACAGGCTGAATAAGTGTACGTTATATGAGGCATAAATAACCAACTGAGAAGGTGCCTGGTATGTTAAAAGGGAACATTATCACAATTTCAAAAGGGTTAAAAACAATAAAAATCAGTTCCCAGTGGCTTGTTGTATTTTTTGAAGTTTTTTTCAAAATTTTACCGGTCCCGGAATATCCCTAAAAAAAGCTTTAAAGTTCTTGATTTTCGCTATTTGCGATGCGACTGTCCATTTCCCTGTGACGTCATACAGTGCTGCCAATACAAACAACATGGCGGTTACCACAGCAAGATATAGCGACATTAGCTCGGATTCAGACTCGGATTTCAGCAGTTTAAGCAATTCAACAGATTACGCATGTATTGAAACAGATGGTCGGAGTTTGGAGGCAGATAGCGAAAACGAAATTGAAGAAGAAATTGAAGCTATTGAGCGAATAGCTATTGACGCTATTCGGCCATAGCGTGGGTGTACCTAATGACGTGGCCCATAGTATGGCTGCATTATTAGCATCGCCGGTAAAATGTGCGGACCAAACGATCAGGACTTTCGCATCTTGTGACACTGGAGCAACTTAAATCCGTCGATTGGTAAGTGTTTGTTTCGCATTAAATGTTGGTATCTAGTTTCAAATGTACATACAACTAGCGTAAATAGCATGTTAGCATTGATTAGCGTAGCATGTTAGCATCGATTAGCTGACAGTCATGCCATGACCAAATATGTCTGATTAGCACATAAGTCAACAACATCAACAAAACTCACCTTTGTGATTTCGTTGACTTAATCGTTGCAAATGCATCTGCAGGTTATCCATACATCTCTGTGCCATGTCTGTCTTAGCATCGCCGGTGAAATGTGAAGACACTCTGGCACATTCAATGGGGGTCTGGCGGCAGATTTCTTGCCAGTGGTGCAACTTGAATCCCTCCCTGTTAGTGTCGTTACACCCTCCGACAACACACCGACGAGGCATGATGTCTCCAAGGTTCCAAAAATGGTCGAAAAAACGGAAAATAACAGAGCTGAGACCCGGTGTTTGTAATGTGAAAATGAATATGACGGGTGTGTTACCTCGGTGACGTCACGTTCTGACATCATCGCTAAAAGACCGATAAACAGAAAGGCGTTTAATTTGCCAAAACTCACCCATTTAGAGTTCGTAAATCGGTTAAAAAAATACATGGTCTTTTTCCTGCAACATCAAGGTATATATTGACGCTTGCATAGGTTTGGTGATAATGTTCCCCTTTAACGTAACATATTATGGTAAGAGTCATTCAAATAACTATAACATATAGAACATGCTATACGTTTAACAAACAATCTGTCACTACTAATCGCTAAAACCCATGAAATCTTATACGTCTAGTCTCTTACGTGAATGAGCTAAATAATATTATTTGATATATAACGGTAATGTGTTAATAATTTCACACATAAGTTGCTCCCGAGTATAAGTCGCACCCCTGGCCAAACTATGAAAAATACTGCGACTTATAGTCCGAAAAATACGGTACTACTGTGAGTAACTACTCAGTGGCCTAGTGGTTAGAGTGTCCGCCCTGAGATCGGTAGGTTGTGAGTTCAAACCCTTGCCGAGTCATACCAAAGACTATAAAAATGGGACCCTTTACCTCCCTGCTTGGCACTCAGCATCAAGGGTTGGAATTGGGGGTTAAATCACCAAAAATGATAATTTCATCGTTGGCGGTAACTTATAAAAACTGAAAAGGGCTGAACAAAAATGGCACCGAAAAGGAAATCATGTACTGCAGATTACAAGCTGGACGTAGTGAAATATGCAGCAGAAAACGACAAGAGGAAGCGGCGCATACCTTTGGAGTTTGCAGAGTTGTTTAGAAGCGACATCGAAGAAGAAGATTTCATCGGATTTATCGATTAAAAGTGACAGTTTGGTAAAGGTATAGCATGTTTTATATGTTATAGTTATTTGAATGACTCTTACCATAATATGTTACGTTAACATACCAGACACCTTCTCAGTTGGTTATTTATGCCTCTTATAACGTACACTTGGACTTCACGGTGGCAGAGGGGTTAGTGCGTCTGCCTCACAAAACGAAGGTACTGCAGTCCTGGGTTCAATCCCAGGCTCGGGATCTTTCTGTGTGGAGTTTGCATGTCCTCCCCGTGACTGCATGGGTTCCCTCCGGGTACTCCGGCTTCCTCCCACCTCCAAAGACATGCACCTGGGGATAGGTTGATTGGCAACACTAAATTGGCCCTAGTGTGTGAATGTGAGTGTGAATGTTGTCTGTCTATCTGTGTTGGCCCTGCGATGAGGTGGCGACTTGTCCAGGGTGTACGCCGCCTTCCACCCGATTGCAGCTGAGATAGGCGCCAGCACCCCCTGCGACCCCAAAAGGGAATAATCGGTAGAAAATGGATGGATGGATAACGTACACTTATTCAGCCTATTGTTCACTATTCTTTATTTATTTTAGATTGCCTTCCAAATGTCTATTCTTGGTGTTGGATTCTATCAAATAAATTTCCCCCAAAAACGCGACTTATACTCCAGTGCGACATATATATGTTTTTTTCCTTCTTTATTATGCATTTTCGGCCGGTGCGACGTATACTCCGGAGCGACTTATAATACGAAAAATACGGTACACATTTTTCAAAAGTTACTGTAGTAAATGTAACAGAGAAAATGCCGCGCCTTTCTACCCACCTCTGGGTGTTAGGTATTTTTTACATGAACATAGAAAGACAGTCTGCAGTGCACTCCAAATTATATTTTTAGAAATGAAGGAAGTCTCGCTTGGCCCCTGAGTGACCGTGGTGGACAGCCGTCTGAAGGCAGGGCAGTCCTGGGCAAGGGCGATAAGGTCTGACAAAAGCCCGTAAATAAAAGAACACCACGAACGGCTACCAAATGTTACAAATAGTGAAGAGATTTAACAACTTAAATGACTACATTTGTCACAATTGGAACGTAAGTTTTGTATAAACAAAAAGAAAGAAATAAAAACAACGTAATAGCTGTCAATCAGGGCTGTCAGCCTCACACAGACCATCAGGCGTGCTCAGTCACATAAATAAAGGAGAATGAAAGGACTTCAAAACAAATGCTTTGGTAGCTGTGTTTCTATTGAACAGGTAAGCTGATACGCTTATCCTGACACTGCTTTTATAACGTGGCATTGTCTTGAAGCTGCTCTATCTTGCATCGTTGGACCAGGAAGAGGTCAGGTTAGAGTGAATTTGGCTCTTTCAGAGGTGAGCGCACTCAAAAAGCCATCTATCGAGGCAAAATGCACCTTTCCTTTTCAATAAGTGATTTTTTTTTGTTGGCGGATTGCTTAAAAGAAATTTGTCCTGGAGGTTTGACTTGACCTGAGCTTTCTTGGCAATCGTGTGGCAGATACCATTCTAAACCACTCAGGCTCTTCCCAATAACTATTTTCAGGGAAATTTAGGTAGGTACTAGAGATGCGCGGATAGGCAATTATATCATCCGCATCACCAAAGTCGTCATCCACCCGCCGTCCACCCGAACCAACATTTTATCAGGACCGTACCCGCCCGCCAACAGCTCGCTGAAATACATCAGAGGTTGTCCGCCTTTACCACTCACAGAGATATTTAAACCGGTTTCACAGAGTAATGATAACAATTGGAGCCACTAACGTTCCCGTGACTATCCACTAGCGTTCATCCTGATTACAAGAATATGAGCGTGCTGTGATGCCATTGCCTTAGACACCTTCAACAACATGTACGAACCGATTGTTAGTCCGGCAACATGTTGTGTGCAGCTTCCGCAATTACACGTTCAAGATTGAAAGGCATACTGGGTGATACAGAGTACACTGATGGTTGAGATATAAACAAGTTTAACACTTACTAATATGCACCACGCTGTGAAGCCACACCCAACAAGATTGACAAACACATTTCGGGGGAACATCCTCACAGTAACACAACATAAACGCAACACAACAAATACCCATAAACCTTTGTATCCGTGACACAACCTGCATATATTTTACACCCCCGCGCCCCCAACCCCGCCCACCTTACCGACGCACGGGGGTGGGGGTGGCGGGGTTTGCTGCTAGCGGGGTGTATAAAATAGTCAGGAAGTGTCATGAATACAAAGGATTATGGGTATTTGTTGTGTTGCGTTTATGTTGTGTTACTGTGAGGATGTTCCCCCGAAATGTGTTTGTCGTGTTTAATTGGTGTGGCTTCACAGCGTGGCGCATATTACTAAGTGTTAAAGTTGTTTATATCACAACCATTAGTGTACTCTGTGTCACCCGGTGTGCCTTGCAGTCGTGTGCGTGTTGCTGCGGAAGCCACACACGACATGATGGTGGACTGACGAGCAGATCGTACATGTTGTAGTAAGCGACAAAGCCAATGGCTTCATAGCACGCCCTAATACTTATCTGGGTGACTACCGGCAGTCATTCAGGCGAATAATAGCGTCTCTTTTGTCTTCTTCGCTTTATGACACGGGTCTTAAATGGCACTTTGAATGGCAAAGGATACCGATCACAGAACCATGCACATCAAATATTTCCGGATGGCCCAACCGCCACCCGCCCGAATCTAATTAAAATCTATTTTTTCGTCATGTCAACCGCCCGACGCGCGGATTTCCCGCGTACTCCGCGGATGAGACCGCAAACCACGCATCTCTAGTAGGTACCAAATTGTGGCTAACTCAATTACAATAATACATTAAAAGAGAACGTTCATGCACTGTTTTAAAGGCCTACTTAAATGAGATTTTCTTATTAAAACGGGGATAGCAGGTCCATTCTATTTGTCATACTTGATAATTTTGCGATATTGCCATATTTTTGCTGAAATGATTTAGTAGAGGATATTGACGATAAAGTTCGCAACTTTTGGTCGCTAATAAAAAAGCCTTGCCTGTACCGGAAGTAGCAGACAATGTGCGCGTGACGTCACGGGTTGTGGAGCTCCTCACATTCTCACATTGTTTACAATCATGGCCACCAGCAGCGAGAGCGATTCGCACCGGGAAAGCGACGATTTCCCCATTAATTCGAGCGAGGATGAAAGATTCGAGGATAGTGAGAGTAAAGGGCTAGAAAAAAAAAAAGAGAGAGGGCAGTGGGAGCGATTCAGATGTTATTAGACACATTTACGAGGATAATTCTGGAAAATCCCTTATCTGCTTATTGTGCTACTAGTGTTTTAGTGAGATTATATAGTTGTATCTGAAAGTTGGAGGGGTGTGGTGACCGCCAGTGTCTCTGAGAGTCGCAGCTGCCTCTTTGACAGGAACGACGCAAGCTCTCCGCTCATGTCTACGGTAAGAGCCGACTTATTACCACAATTTTATCACCGAAACCTGCCGGTTGACATGTGGTAGAGAACCATGTTCGCTTGACCGCTCTGTACTATATTAAAGCTTCACCGTCATCTTTAGGGAATGTAAACAAAGAAACACCGGCTGTGTTTGTGTTGCTACAGCCGGCCACAATACACCACTTTCCACCAACATCTTTCTTCTTTGTAGCCTCCATTATTACTTGAACAAATTGCAAAAGATTCAGCAACACAGATGTCCAGAATACTGTGTAATTAAGCGATTAAAGCAGACGACTTTTAGCCGTGATCGGTGCTGGAAGAACATGTCCGCCACAACCCGTGACGTCATCATTCTGCGACAATTTCAACAGGATACTTTGCGGGAAATTTAAAATTGCAATTTAGTAAACTAAAAAGGCCGTATTGGCATGTGTTGCAATGTTAATATTTCATTATTGATATATAAACTATCAGACTGCGTGGTCAGTAGTTGTGTGTTTCAGTAGGCCTTTAAGTTTGTGTTGTGTTTCATCTTAGAATACATTTATGGATTCTGTTTTAAATCTTTAAGCACACATGGAATGTGTGTTACATCAGGCATCATAAACTGCCTTTGTACCTAGGGTGGACTTGCGCAGCTGATAGGCTTCGAAGCTCTCCTGCAGACGACTGTATATCTTGGTCAGCTGCTCTTTCTTGAGCTCCAGTTGAGGTTGGAGGGCAAGGTTGTCTTCTGCCAGAGTTCTGTTGTTCACCAGTGTTGTTTCTTTGCTTTGCTGGACTTCATGCATCTGTAACAAACAATGAAATGTCAGTTATGCATTTGCAATAGCAACAAAGCAGTCAAGATTGTAATTTACAGTTCATAAAACAGACGAAACCACCAAGTCATGTGTTTTGCTGACAACAATGGCAATTGTTTTAATACGACAGGATCCATCAGTCATGGTTGCATTTCAGTAAGTACTTACAGGTTACACCGGTATATCAAAATAATGAGGTAAACCAAGTTCAAGTAATCTTGTAATGTGAGCATGAAGCTGTTAAGTGAAGTGAATCATATTTATGTAGAATCAAAGCACTTTACATAGTTTTGAAAGCCATTATCTACAAGGAAGCAACATTTAAAATAGTGTGGGTGGCACTGGGAGCAGGTGGTAAAGTGTCTTGTGGAAGACACAACGGCAGTGACTAGGAAGGCGGAAGCTAGAAGCGAACCTGGAACCCTCAAGTTGCTTGCACGGCGGCTCTACGAACTGAGCCACAATACCCCGAAGCAGGAGGCAGATAAAAATGAAAAAATATATATATCATTCATTTTCGGGTGAATTTTAGAACAGTGTATTTGCAAGGATTATATGATAAGATTCGTATCTTGATACAATAAAATATTGCGAGATTGTGATACAACGCGATATTCTACGTAATTCACTGAAACTTAAAATGCAGCTTAAAATACCAGGTGTAAAAAAAAAAAGCGCACTTCATGACAGCAATAATTCACTGGGCAACTTTGTCAAAATGCGATGTAATTTAAATGTTTCCTTTGTATTTCTTGCCATTGTACAGAAAGTGGATTAGTTTTTTGGAATTAAAATAGCACAATAAACACCAAAACTATCAAACTTACTCAAAAAAACCCAAACAATAATGCCGTGTTTAAAAAGCTGCACATTGGAATATTATTGAATAACTCCTGACATTTTAGCAATCTAATAGACTCAATGTAAAGAATTGAATCATTGATTCATTCTTATGATTTTAGCTATCTCATATGTATATGTATATATATATATATATATAATGTTGAATAGACAATAATGTTGAATATTCAATAACATGGCAAATTCTTGCATCCAGCACACCTTACAACAGTGGTAATAAAAGATGCAACCTATGCTTAAAAGAGAAACAGTTTATTATGCATCATCCAGATCTGTCATCCCTCAACAAGCGTAGTGAAATCATTTCAACATGCCGCCACAGACGGAAACACCTCCTAGATAACACATGAGCCAATCACCACACCCTACGCCTGCCTGCACCCACCCACTCTGTGTCCTATATAAACCATTGTATGTGAATGCTTCCATTAAAATCTCCTGACGATTGAGGGAACCCCTCATGAAACAGTTCTGTAGAGATGAAGTAGTCTTGTGATTTTTCCCACACCTACATATTGCGCTCTACCACGGTATCGAGCACTATTCTCTGGATAATCCAATCAAGACACATATACATACATACATACATACATACGTATATATGTGTGTGTGTAAAAAATTGTTTATGATGGCGGTGCATTGGTGCCTAATGTTTTGTGTAGAGATGTCCGACAATATCGGACTGCCGACATTATCGGCCGATAAATGCTTTAAAATGTAATATCGGAAATTATCGGTATCGGTTTCAAAAAGTAAAACTATTTACTTTTTAAAACACCGCTGTACTGAGTGGTACACGGATGTAGGGAGATGTACAGATCGCCAATAAACCTTAAAGGCACTTCCTTTGCGTGCCGGTCCAATCACTTAATATATGCGGCTTTTCACACACACAAGTGAATGCAATACATACTTGGTCAACAGCCATACAGGGCACACTGAGGGTGGCCGTATAAACAACTTTAACACTGTTACAAATATGCGCCACACTGTGTACCCACACCAAACACGAATGACAAACACATTTCGGGAGAACATCCGCACCATAACACAACATATTATTTTCGGGTCTCCCCATGTCTAGCATTAAAAGATTACAGTTGGTACAAAATGCGGCTGCTAGACTTTTGACAAGAACAAGAAAGTTTGATCATATTACGCCTGTACTGGCTCACCTGCACTGGCTTCCTGTGCACTTAAGATGTGACTTTAAGGTTTTACTACTTACGTATAAAATACTACACGGTCTAGCTCCAGCATATCTTGCCGATTGTATTGTACCATATGTCCCGGCAAAAGAAATCTGCGTTCAAAGGACTCCGGCTTATTAGTGATTCCCAAAGCCCCAAAAAAGTCTGCGGGCTATAGAGCGTTTTCATTTCGGTCTCCAGTACTCTGGAATGCCCTCCCGGTAACAGTTCAAGATGCCACCTCAGTAGAAGCATTTAAGTCTCACCTTAAAACTCATTTGTATACTCTAGCCTTTAAATAGACTCCCTTTTTAGACCAGTTGATCTGCCGTTTCTTTTCTTTTTCTCCTATGTCCCACTCTCCCTTGTGGAGGGGGTCCGGTCCGATCCGATGGCCATGGATGACGTACTGGCTGTCCAGGGCAGGGACCCAGGATGGACCGCTCGTCCAGATTCGGGACCCAGGATGGACCGCTTGCCTGTGTATCGGTTTGGGACATCCCTGCACTGCTGATCCGCCTCCGCTTGGGATGGTTTCCTGCCGGCTCCGCTGTGAACGGGACTCTCGCTGCTGTGTTTGATCCGCTTTGGACTGGACTCTCGCGGCTGTGTTGGATTCATTATGGATTGAACTTTCACAGTATCATGTTGGACCCGCTCGACATCCATTGCTTTCGTCCTCTCCAAGGTTCTCATAGTCATTGTCACCGACGTCCCACTGGGTGTGAGTTTTCCTTGCCCTTATGTGGGCCTACCGAGGATGTCGTAGTGGTTTGTGTTGTGGTTTGTGCAGCCCTTTGAGACACTAGTGATTTAGGGCTATATAAGTAAACATTGATTGATTGATTGATTGATAAACACAACAGAACAGATACCCAGAAGCCCTTGCAGCACTAACTCTTCCGGGACACTACAATACACACCCCCACCGCAGCCCCAACCCCCAACCTCAACCTCCTCATGGTCTAATTCCAAACTGCTGTTTTGAGACACGTTAAAAAAAATAATGCACTTTGTGACTTCAATAATAAATATGGCAGTGCCATGTTGGCATTTTTTTTTCCATAACTTGAGTTGATTTATTTTGGAAAACCTTGTTACATTGTTTAATGCATCCAGCGGGGCATCACAACCAAATTCGGCATAATAATATGTTAATTCCACGACTGTATATATCGGTATCTGTTGATATCGTAATCGGTAATTAAGAGTTGGACAATATCGGTTATCGGCAAAAAAGCCATTATTGGACATCTTTAGTTTTGTGTGCGTCTGTGTGTGAGTGTGTGTGTGTGTGTTATTGTACTTTTCTTTACTGCAATGCAAAAAGATGCTGTTTACACTTGAGGTTCCTTATGAACAAAAAGTAATAGAATGGATTCAAGCAAAGTTTAGCGGGCAGACTTTGGCTTAAATGAGTTTAGTGAAGGTGTTTTTTACACAACGTGGTCTCACACTAGGTAGCTAGCTAGCAAGGTAACAAGTCGACTATCTTACAGAGTATAGATCACACTCTATGACATTTCTATGCTTTAAATTCTCTCGGATCACAGATGTAATGTGATAAAAACAGGATCTGCTTTGCAAAAGGTGCAAGGTATTCATGTTTTTAACACGAATAAGAGGAAATGTTTTCACACTTAACATGTTCTCACCCGCAAATGTTGTTGCGGGTGGCGGCGCTGATTCGCTTCCCTCTGGAAAAACACTAGTGATGACATCACAGACTATTGTTGACCACCAATTTTATTGGTGTTATTTGTCGCCAAATCGGTAAACCCCTAATGTGAATGAATGCACCTTTCCCGTACTTGGAGAAGTGCTCTTGATATTGTTGTTTTAATGCCTGCTATTATGACTCTGTTGCCCAAAACCTAACAAAATGTGCAAATCTGTGAAACAGACAATATTCCTGTTATGAGGAACACTCTCCTGCTGCTTCTCATGTGACTTTTACCCATGCAGTCAACATGCTCCAAATATAGAAAGCAATACTGAGGGCCTGATGGGAAAGGAGAAGATGCACTAGTATTAACAACAATGCAATCAAAAAAGTGACACATTCTTGCATTGATTGGTTGATCAGAAAAAAAAAACATACTGGAAAATTAAGTTGAATGAAGGGATAAGCGGTAAAAAAAATGGATGGACGGATGGAGTGACTAAATTGTATTTACAAAAAGCTATTTGCTCATTTGCTGTAGCCAGTTGAAAACAGACTACTAAATAAATATCATGCATACTTTTTTGTATATGCTTATACCGTACACATAAAAAAAAAGTCCACTTCCAGAACAGAAAGTGCATAAAATTTTTGGGGAGTGAGTCTTTATCTTTAGTAAGAATGCCATTTAAAAAAAAATGTAACCAAAGAAGAAGAGCAAGTAAACAATGTATTCACACTGCTTTGAAACAGTCTTTCCAGGGTGGGCCCATTAGGACGTATACCCTTGGGCCAAAAGTGCAGCACAGGATTCGTGACTGGATGTGTACGTTGTTACTTTAAAAAGACATCAACTGTAAGTTATTCTTTAATATTTGCTATATATGAAACAGTACACGTTCCTGCATTATTATTTGCACTTACATGGATATATAAATAGTACTTTATTGATTCCTTCAGGAGAGTTCCCTCGGGAACTTGGGGTCCTTTTTTTTTCTTTTCTTCTTTGTCATGAAAAAGGGAGGTTTTTGTGGTTGGTGCACTAATTGTAAGTGTATATTGTGTTTTTTATGTTGATTTAATAAGAAAAAAATAATAATACTTATTTATTTTTTTTTAATAAAAAATTCTTCTGTGGCCATGGCCCGGTACCAATCGGGCCGCGCCACAGAAGAATTTTTTATTATTTATTTTTTATTAAATCAACATACAAAACACAAGACACTTACAATTGGTGCCCCAAACCAAAAAAAACTCCCTTTTTCATGACAAAAAAAAAAATAAATAAAAAATTAAAATGAATAAGGTTTATTGGCGCTGTTCTTCTCACAGCTGCGTTTTAAAAAGTCATACATTTTACTTTTTTTTAAAAAGCGATACCGATAATTTTGAAACCGATATCTATAACTTCTGATATTACATTTTAAAACAGTTATCGGCAGGCCGATATTATCAAACATCTCTACTTCTCTGTAAAAAAAACAACACATCTACTCTGCTTCATGCAACTACTGTCTGATGTAGTATCATGGTTACTGAAATAAACCGTATCTGACTTGAATAATCCCAATAGTTACAAAAAACGATAATTGGAAAATACCACTGCACGTATAGCTCGGTTGGTAGCGCGGCCGTGCCAGCAATTCGAGGGTTGCAGGTTCGATCCCCGTTTCTGTCATCCTAGTCACTGCCTTTGTGTCCTTGGGCAAGACACTTTACCCACCTGCTCCCAGTGCCACCCACACTAGTTTAAATGTAAAAATTACATATTGGGTTTCACTATGTAAAGCGCTTTGAGTCACTAGAGAAAAAGCGCTATATAAATATAATTCACTTCACTTCCCAGTTAAAAGTTCAGTGTTAAAAGTTTAAATATATTGGAAATGTCTCACGTTCGGCCCTGCGATGAGGTGGCGACTTGTCCAGGCTGTACCCCGCCTATCGCCCGAATGCAGGTGAGCTAGGCTCCAGCACCCCCTGCCACCCCAAAAGGGACAAGCGGTAGAAAATGGATGGATGGATGGATGTCTCACGTTCCATATTTTGCCCAGGTCTGATATAAATAGTACCACACAGCCATCTTGCATACAACCAAATAAGAACCGTGGAACCCTAATGTCCTTCAATTTGCAAAAAGTCGGAAATTCTCAGGAGTATACCTGGAATGTCACACAAATACTTTTGACTCGTCAAATCAAATGTGATATCACGCTGTATGTTAGCAGCATGCGTGAGGCTTCAGGTAAACGCACATCTAATTCTAAATCCAGACATAATTGTGTTTATTTCTCTCATTGTCGTTCTTGTTTGTGTGTAATTAGCACTAATGACTAAATGTGTTCAACCCTAAAAGGTTCGCAATTCTGATTAAGCATTCTCTGCTGGAGGCCATCGACAAATGGAAGGAAGTCGTCGGTACAAGTTCTTATAATGCAGAACATAATTACATTTTCTCACTTCTGTGTATGGTAGTCGTTAAAGGCCTACTGAAACCCACTACTACCGACCACGCAGTCTGATAGTTTATATATCAATGATGAAATATTAACATTGCAACACATGCCAATACGGCCTTTTTAGTTTAATAAATTGCAATTTTAAATTCACCGCGAGGTAGCCTGTTGAAAACGTCGCGGAATGATGACGCTTATGTTGACGTTATTGGTTGGAGCGGACATGTTCTCCCAGCACCACTCACGGCTAAAAGTAGCCTGTTTTTAATCGCATAATTCCACAGTATTTTGGACATCTGTGTTGCTGAGTCTTTTGCAATTTGTTCAATTAATAATGGAGACGTCAAAGAAGAATGCTGTTTGGTGGAAAGCGGTGGATTGCAGCTGCCTTTAGCAACCGAAACGCAGCCGGTGTTTCTTTGTTTGTTGTGAAGCTTTAACACAGAGCGGTCAAGCGAACCTGTTTCTCTACGTCAGCCAGCAAGTTTTTGGATGGGAAAATTGAGATAGTAAGTCGGCTCTAACCGGAGTTTTGAGCGGATTATGCGACCTCCTCCTGCAGCTGTCAAAAAGGCAGCTGTGATCTTGGCTTCTCTCAGACTTTCAGGTATGACTTTATATTCTCACTAAAACACTATTAACACAATAAGCTGATAAGGGATTTTCCAGAATTATCCTAGTAAATGTGTAGTAACATCTGAATCGCTCTCACTGCCGTCGCCTTTTCTTTCCCTTTTTTTTTTTTAGTGCTTCACTCCAACTTTCCTCATCCACGAATATTTCATCCTCACTCAAATTAATGGGGAAATCATCGCTTTCTCGGCCTGAATCGCTCTTGCTGCTGGTGGCTATGATTATAAATAATGTGAGGATGTGAGGAGCCCTACAACCCGTGACATCACGCGCACATCGTCTGCTACTTCCGGTACAGGCAAGGCTTTTTTATTAGCGACCAAAAGTTGAGAACTTTATCGTGGATGTTCTCTACTAAATCCTTTCAGCGAAAATATGGCAATATCGCAAAATTATCAAGTATGACACAGAATGGACCTGCTATCCTCGTTTAAATAAGAAAATCTCATTTCAGTAGGCCTTTAAACCATTGTGTGTAGACTTGACATTGTTGAATAAGGCAAGAGTGGCTAAGAAATGTGTCCAACTGCCTTCATGGTTGGTACCTGTTACACCTGGAGTCAAGTGTACAAGAGTGGAGTTTTGTGTTGTGCTTCCAAGACAAATCTTTACCTGGTTGATCAGCTTCCATCTTTCTCACATTCGTATGACTAACTTAAGTCAACAATTAGTGTTTCTGAAGTAAACACACCCCTCCCACACTGAAGCTTATGGAAAAGACAGACAGGGTGTGGACTAAAAATGACTGACTCATAACCCAGTGGAACATTTGATTACACTTCAGGCCTTATCCTGATCATTTCTACTATGTTACCTATATATCGATATTCTCGATATATCGTGGGTTTGTCTCTGTGCGATATAGAAAAATGACTATATCGTGATATTCGAGTATACGCTCTCACGCAGTTGCTTTTAGCTGCTGGCATTACATTACAGGCTCTTCCCTTTGTTGTCTTTCCTCACAGACAGCAAGCGCACCTTCTCACAGACTTTAAATACGTATACGTCCTCGCGGAGCAGAGAGGTAGCAGCAAGGGTAGCGTTAGCTGTGATGCTCGCGGAGCCGTGCGAGTGGTAATACGCGAGAGATAAGGTGCGAAACTGGTAAGAAATGAAGGAAGAATTAATTCCCAAGAAAAACAGCGTCTACTAAACAAACATCGTCTGGGGGTGGTTTGGTTTCAAGCGGGAATATGTCGAACCGACAACCGTAATTTGTCAAGTGTGGGGGCAAACGTGTTGCTACATAAAGTAGCATTACTGCTAATATGTAGCAACATCTGAAAAGTCACCTGCTACAGAATGAAGAGTGCTTACTCCCAATGTCAACATCTCCATTCGGTGCCACATGCCCACACCATCAAAAATGTTTGCAGAGGCAAACATTTCCTTTTTTTTTTTTTGTCCTGTCCAGCTTCTCAGGCAAATCATATAGTTGATGTAAATGCCCATATCGGCTGTTCAGATTTACTTTACAAAAGAGAAGTGTAAGATACTTCTCTTGTTGTCTTATTTGAATGTGACTTTATTAAATGTATTTATATTATCATTTGGTGCAGCCGGGCCGGAGCAGGAGGGGATAGAAAGAGAAAAAAAGGAAGACAGAGGGGGAAATTGTGGGGATAAGTGGGGGATTAGACAGAGAGACAAAAACAACAACAGCAAATACAACAATAACAACAACAACAATAGAACAACACCAGCACATACATAATATGTACAAATATGATCGTAAAAGTGATAGCAAATAAGCAGTTAGTGAAATAAATAATATAGTAGCATTTTTACACTAAAACTGGAGCAATACAAATACCAATAGAAAAAGCGCTATTGATCATGAACAAAACCAATAGATTACCTCTATTATCAACAATAAAGTTGTTCAAATGCAACGATACGTATACATAATGATAGCTAGAAAGATCATAAAAAAATAAAAAATAAATTAAATAAATAAAAGAAAAAAGAAAAAAAAGGAAAAAAGAAGAAGGAATACCGAAAGATGAAAGGGAAGAGAGAGAGGCAACCTATATTAATCTTGTAGATTGTTATAGTAACAATGGTTTAAGCTCTGTCAATATGCCTTGTGTTACCCAGTCTACCCTAGGGCAACAGCATTGATATATGTTTGATGAAACATGATTATGTGCATGAGTGTATGTATGTATATGTACTTGTATATGAACGTTTGTACAGTGAATGTATATGTACAGTATATGTATGTTCGTACCGTGAATGTATATGTACAGTATATGTATGTTCGTACCGTGAATGTATATGTACAGTATATGTATGTTCGTACCGTGAATGTGCGCGTGGATGGACGGACTTGGAGTATGTAGATATGTAATGTATTTGTGTATGTATGTGGGAGCGTAGGTACCAATGTATGGACGTTTGTAAATTTCCCGCGGAGTTTCCTGTTAAAAACGTCACGGAATGTTGACGCCTGTTTGTGATGTTATTGGTTGGAGTGCAATTGGTTGGCAAACATTTCCAGATCAACACCGTAAGACAAAAATAGTAAAAGAAAAAGGAGAAAAGGTCCGCAGTAAACTACCACATAGCGTAGGACGAACACTATTTGATTTCCTATCATGCAGCTCATTTTTATTTGTCAGTTATTGAAATATCTTGTGTGACATCATGCACAAAAGTGCACTTTATTTGTTTTAAACTATTGTAGAGGCGTTCTTTACAAAAAGTACACTTGAATTTAGTGTTGTTTTGATATGTCATCTTAGGGACATCATGCACAAAAGTGCACTCATATCTTGTTTTAAAATGTCTCTCACAATTTTGCACTTTCGGTTTTGGAAATGACATGAATGTTTGTGCCACTGTTTAATAACTGTTTAATAAATACAGTTTTTTTCAATTAACTTAGTTGTGATTTCCTTCTCTGCATGAAAGTTAAAAATGAGCATATATTATTAATGCAGTATGAACAAGAATATGTTAATATAGACACATAAAATCATCATACTGGTGATTATATGTATCAAGTGTTCATTCAAGGCTAAGGCAAAATATTGAGATGTACATCGTGTAACGCAATATGGCCTAAAAATATCGAGGTATTAAAAAACGGCCATATCGCCCAGCCCTAATATTACCTTACATATATGTTTCTGTGTGTGTGTGTGTGTTAGAGCCCCACAGAGACAAAGCCAGTGGAAGACTGACAAGAGCATAATATGAGTTTCTTTCATTTTATAACTGAAAGCTCAAAAAATGGAATTTCATCTAACTTTCAGTTAAAGTCTGAAAAAGGATAAAGAAGAGGTCATTCCATTTTTTGGGCTGATCCTGATCATTTACTCTATGTCACTTTACGTTGACATGACGAGCATCAACTTCTGTGTTTTTATGCTCACGCCCGCCTCCACTCCTGAAGATAAGAACAGTGGCTGAATGACAAGAAGCTTCCCTCTGGTTTTTGTTTCATTTCACTATAAATAGTGGAATGAAACTGAGTCTTCCATTCTGATTCTCCCAGAACCATCCAAATTGTTAGATGTCAATTCCTTATTTTCGATGGTCATCCCTCACCTCCAAGGTAGAAATGAAAGTTCAGGGTAACAAAATGTTCCAGGAAGTGTTGGTGGAAAACGGAGTAAACTATGGCAGCTGGTACTTAAAACTTAACGTTACTATTATGGCTGAAGCTATCGATTATTTTCGTAATTGAGTAATCTATTGATTAGTTTGTTAGATCAATCAGATAAAACGTACATTATAGCCATGGTTGATATAAGCAAATATTTTTATGCTTGCCATAACCGTCATTCAAGTTTTTTTTCTAATAAATGCACATCATCAACATGGAAAATGTACTTTTATCCATCCATCTATCCATCATCTTCCGCTTATCCGAGGTCGGGTCGCGGGGGCAACAACCTAAGCAGGGAAACCCAAACTTCCCTCTCCCCAGCCACTTCCTCTAGCTCTTACAGGGGGACCCCGAGGCGTTCCCAGGCCAGCCGGGAGATATAGTCTTCCCAACGTGTCCTGGGTCTTCCCCGTGGCCTCCTACTAGTTGGACGTGCCCTAAACACCTCCCTAGGGAGGCGTTCGGGTGGCATCCTGACCAGATGCCCGAACCACCTCATCTGGCTCCTCTCGATGTGAAGGAGCAGCGGCTTTACTTTCAGTTCCTCCCGGATGGCAGAGCTTCTCACCCTATCTCTAAGGGAGAGCCCCGCCACACGGCGGAGGAAACTCATTTCGGCCGCTTGTACCCGTGATCTTATCCTTTCGGTCATGACCATAGGTGAGGATGGGAACGTAGATCGACCGGTAAATTGAGAGCTTTGCCTTCCGGCTCAGCTCCTTCTTCACCACAACGGATCGGTACAACATAGCATTATTATTATTTTAGGGTTCCAAGATACCTGTGGTGGTGGGGGCGTGGTCAATATAGCGTCATCGTATTTGCTACAATGCACACATTTTCTTTAAAGAAGCCAAAACAATGTAGACATGTTTAAAACAAATATGTTATCAATTACAGCATTAACACACCAGTATATGATGATGATGATGATATATGTTCTTGCATAATGTTGTTTTGCTTTATTTGTATTTGTTGCTGCTCATTTAAGAATGCATTAAAAAAAAAAACATCTATCTTTCATAATAATTGGGAATGAGAGGCAAAATTCAAAACAAGTGCCGTTTCCCGTGGCAAAATAATAGCCAAAACCACCACAAAATTACATTAAGGGAAAACAGTGTATTTAAGAACTAATAAAATACAAATTTAAAAATCTGTTACACAGGTCACCGCACTGCTTTCATCTACACTATTGCAGCCGTTGTACGGAAACTATATCCGGCTATTTAAAGTCCCAGGCACTCCATGCAGTTTGGATTTGATACATTTTTATTTGTCAGACCACATCTGCAGTCCCCTCCAAGGTTTCCTTATTGTAATCCCATTGGGTTGAGTTTTTTCTTGCCCTGATGTGAGATCTGAGCCGAGGATGTTGTTGTGGATTGTGCAGCCCTTTGAGACACTTGTGATTTAGGGCTATATAAATAAACTGATTGATTGATAATTTACAGAGCCCCTAAAAGGGACATGGAGGGAAAATATGTTTTGCGACATCTCGCCATACTTTTTGCGAATTCTTGCAAAAGTTTTTTTTCCCATGTCGGTGAACCGGAAGTAAAACAGGTACAGCAATGGTGAACCGGAAGTGAAACCGAAAAAGCGATGGAGGAGCCTTACCATCATCCGTGGGAGAAGTTTGTTGATTTCTTTTTTAGTATTGGCCTAACATAAAGACATCAAATCGTATTATGGTCCCACAACAGAGCACAGATGATGGGTAGGATCTTACATGCTCCTGCTCTTCCATCCCTGTGTCTGTTTTACTTCCGGTTCACTGACAGAGGAAAAAAAGCTTTGGCGAGATCTCGCCAAAAGTATGGCGAAGTCTCGCCAAATGTATGGCCAGGTTTCGCCAAATGTATGGCCGTGGCACTGTGATATCCTGCTAATTATTATGGAGCCCCTAAAGGGAAATGGATGTTTTGTGACCTTTGGCGAGACCCCGCTATACCTTTGGAGAGACCTCGCCATACCTTTGGCGAGACCTCGTTATACCTTTGATGAGATCCCGCCATACCTTTGACGAGATCCCGCCATACCTTTGACGAGATCCCGCCATACCTTTGACGAGATCTCGCCATACCTTAGACGAGATTTCGCCATACTTTTTACGAGGTTTCACCACACTTTTGGCGAGATCTCGCAAAACATCCATGTCCCTTTAGGATCTCCATAATAATTAGCAGGATATCACAGTGCCAAAAAGGTACGGCGAGATCTAACCACAAAAGGTACAGTGAGATCTCGCCAAAAGGTATGGCGAGATCTCGCCAAGGGTCTTGCAAGATCCTGCGTATGGTATGGCGAGATCCCCCGAAAGATATGGCGAGATGGTGCGAAGTATGGCGAGATGGCGCAAATAGTATGGCGAGATCGCGCGGAAAGTACTGCGAGATCCTGCGAAAAGTATTGCGAGATCCCGCGAAAAGTATGGTGAGAACCTGGGAAAAGTGTGGCAAAGTCCTGCGAAAAGTACTGAGAGATCTTGTGAAAAGTATTGCAAGATCTTGTGAAAAGTATTGCGAGATCCCGGGAAAAGTATGGCGAGATCCCGCCATACCTTTTGGCGAGATCTCGCCAAGAGTCCTGCGAGATCCTGCGTATGGTAAGGCGAAATTCCGCGAAAGATATGGCGAGATGGCGCGAAAAGTATTGCGAGATGGCGCGAAAGGTATGGCGAGATCCCGCGAAAAATATGGCGAGATCCCGCGAAAAGTATTGCGAGATCCCGCGAAAAGTGCTGCGAGATCTCACGCAAAGTATTGCGAGATCCCGCGAAAAGTGCTGCGAGATCGCGCGAAAAGTATGGTGAGAACCTGGGAAAAGTGTGGCAAAGTCCTGCGAAAAATACTGAGAGATCTTGTGAAAAGTATTGCAAGATCTTGCGAAAAGTATTGCGAGATCCCGGGAAAAGTACGGCGAGATCCCGCCATACCTTTTGGCGAGATCTCGCCAAGAGTCTTGCAAGATCCTGCGTATGGTAAGGCGAAATTCCGCGAAAGATATGGCGAGATGGCGCGAAAAGTATTGCGAGATGGCGCGAAAAGTATGGCGAGATCCCGCGAAAAATATGGCGAGATTCCGCGAAAAGTATGGCGAGATCCCGCTAAAAGTATGGCGAGATCCCGCGAAAAGTACTGCGAGATCTCTCGAAAAGTGCTGCGATATCTTGCGAAAAATATTGCGAGATCTTGCGAAAAGTATTGTGAGATCCCGCGAAAAGTATTGCGAGATCCCGCGAAAAGTACTGCGAGATCTCTCGAAAAGTGCTGCGAGATCTTGCGAAAAATGTTGCGAGATCTTGCAAAAAGTATGGTGAGAACCTGGGAAAAGTATGGCGAAGTCCTGCGAAAAGTACTGAGAGATCTTGTGAAAAGTATTGCGAAATCTTGCGAAAAGTATTGAGAGATCCCGCAAAAAGTATTGTGAGATCTCGCCATACCTTTCGCAAGATCCCGCAAAAAGTATGTCGAGATCTCGCCCAAAGGCACGGCGAGATCTCGGCATAAAAAAAGGCACGGCGAGATTTCGGCATAAAAAAAGGCACGGCGAGATTTCGGCATAAAAAAAGGCACGGCGAGATTTCGGCATAAAAAAAGGCACGACGGGGTCTCGGCATAAAAAAAGGCACGACGGGGTCTCGCCAAAAGGCACGACGGGGTCTCGCCAAAAGGCACGACGGGGTCTCGCCAAAAGGCACGACGGGGTCTCGCCAAAAGGCACGACGGGGTCTCGCCAAAAGGCACGACGGGGTCTCGCCAAAAGGCACGACGGGGTCTCGCCAAAAGGCACGACGGGGTCTCGCCAAAAGGCACGACGGGGTCTCGCCAAAAGGCACGACGGGGTCTCGCCAAAAGGCACGACGGGTTCTCGCCAAAAGGCACGACGGGGTCTCGCCAAAAGGCACGACGAGGTCTCGCCAAAAGGCACGACGAGGTCTCGCCAAAAGGCACGGCGAAATCTCGCCAAAAGGCACGGCGAGACAGTATGGCGAGATGGCGCGAAAAGTATGGCAAGATCCCGCGAAAAGTATGGCGAGATCCCGCGAAAAGTATGGCGAGATCCCGCGAAAAGTAATGCGAGATCCCGCGAAAAGTAATGCGAGATCCCGCGAAAAGTGCTGCGAGATCTCTTGCGAAAAATATTGCGAGATCTTGCGAAAAGTATTGCGAGATCCCGCGAAAAGTATGGTGAGAACCTGGGAAAAGTATGGCGAATTCCTGCGAAAAGTATTGAGAGATCTTGTGAAAAGTATTGCGAAATCTTGCGAAAAGTATTGAGAGATCCCGCGAAAAGTACTGCGAGATCTCTCGAAAAGTCCTGCGAAATCTTGCGAAAAATACGAGAGCTTGCGAAAAGTATTGCGAGATCCCGCGAAAAGTATGGTGAGAACCTGGGAAAAGTATGGCGAAGTCCTGCAAAAAGTACTGAGAGATCTTGTGAAAAGTATTGCGAGATCTTGCGAAAAGTATGGCGAGATCCCACGAAAAGTATTGTGAGATGTCGCCATACCTTTCGCAAGATCCCGCCAGGAGGAGTATGTCGAGATCTTGCCAAAAGGTATGTCCAGATCTCGCTAAAATGTACGTGGAGATCTCGCCCAAAGGCACGGCGAGATCTCAGCATAAAAAAAAGGTACAGCGAGATCCCTCGAAAAGTATTGTGAGATGTCGCCATACCTTTCGCAAGATCCCGCCAGGAGGAGTATGTCGAGATCTTGCCAAAAGGTATGTCCAGATCTCGCTAAAATGTACGTGGAGATCTCGCCCAAAGGCACGGCGAGATCTCAGCATAAAAAAAAGGTACAGCGAGATCCCTCGAAAAGTACGGCGAGATCTCGTCGAAGGCACGACGAGGTCTCGCCAAAAGGCACGACGAGGTCTCGCCAAAAGGCACGGCGAGATATCGCCGAAAGGCACGGCGAGATATCGCCGAAAGGCACGGCGAGATATCGCCGAAAGGCACGGCGAGATCTCGTCATGACTTTTGGCGTCATCTCGTCATGACATTTGGCGAGATCTCGCGATACTTTTAGCGAGATTTCGCAATACTCTTGGCGATATCTTGACATACTTTTGACGACATCTCGCCAAAAAGGTACGGCGAGACTTCGCCAAAAGTATGTCAAGATCTCGCCAAAAGTATCGCAAAATCTTGCCAAAAGTATCGCGAGATCTCGCAAAACATCCTTGTCCCTTTAGGGGCTCCGTAATAATTGGCAGGATATCGCGGTGATTTGGTGTTAAGACATGTATTCAAAGATGTCACAACCAGGAAACTTCTTGTGTTTGGCATGACTTAGCACGACTGTGGATATTGTTTTTTTTCAAAAAGGACATTTCTTGCGTTGCCATTAAATTCAAGTGTAAATGATGAGGTTACGAGAGTAAATATTGCCGGCGTACACCTGAAACAATGCTGCCCTGTGTCGTTGCTCCCTGGCCAGATTATGAATAGGTTGGTGAAGAAGTCGAACTAGTTTAAAAAGGTTTTTTTTGTTTGGACGAAACCCTGCACTTAGTGTAGAATGGCGGGTGTGAAAGACAACTTAGTGCAGAATGGCGGGTGTGAAACTCAACAAAGGCTGAAGAAACAGAAAGCCAACGAGCGACTACAATAGCGACAAAAAAAAAAAAAAGCTCAACATACCTCGTCCAGCTCTTGTACCATTTGGCTAAGTTTTTCTTCGTCCTCTAGAATTTCGTTGAGCTGAGTCAACGTGTATTGACCGAAGACGGTGTGGAAAGTAGACATTTTGGTGTTATTTGTCTTCGGTGAACGATCCTCTTGTCTCACTTTGTGACAGCTGACTGAGCTTCTTCTACCGGAAGTACATGCAAGGCCCCGTGGTGCCTTCATGGACCGTCGGAAAATTAAAGGCCTTCTGAAATGAGATTTTCTTATTTAAACGGGGATAGCAGGTCTATTCTATGTGTCATACTTAAACATTTTGCGATATTGCCATGCTTTTACTGAAAAGATTTAGTAGAGAATATTGACGATAAAGTTCGCGACTTTTGGTTGCTATTAAAAAAGCCTTGCCTGTACCGGAAGTAGCAGACGATGTGCACGTGACGTCACGGGTTGTAGGGCTCTGTCACGCCAAATTTCTTCCCCCCCTACAAAAACCTTCCCCCACCATTTACTTCCGGGGTCATGATTAATACAGACGTTTTGTTAACGCTATATCATAAAAATATAACGCTATATTATAAAAATACAGACATTTTTGTTAACGCTATATTATAAAAAAAAAAATAAAAAACAATTTACAAACACAAGCTATGGGATGACGCATTTACTTCCGGGGTCAAGTTTCCTCCTATGTCATCCCATAGCTTGTGTCTGTAAATTGTTTTTAAATTTTTTTTAGAATATAGTGTTATATTTTTATGATATAGCGTTAACAAAACGTCCGTATTAATCATGACCCAAATAAATAAATTTAGGGTGTGAGCTCCCCACATCATCCTTTACAATCATGGCCACCAGCAGCGTGAGCGATTCGGACCGAGAAGTGAAGTGAAGTGAATTATATTTATATAGCGCTTTTCTCTAGTGACTCAAAGCGCTTTACATAGTGAAACCCAATATCTAAGTTACATTTAAACCAGTGTGGGTGGCACTGGGAGCAGGTGGGTAAAGTGTCTTGCCCAAGGACACAACGGCAGTGACTAGAATGGCGGAAGCGGGAATCGAACCTGCAACCCTCAAGTTGCTGGCACGGCCACTCTACCAACCGAGCTATACCGCCCAGAAAGCGACGATTTCCTCATTAATTTGAGCGAGGATGAGAGATTCGTGGATGAGGAGAGTTAGAATGAAGCACAAAAAAAAAAAAGAAAAGGCGACGGCTCCAGGCGGCGGCAGTGGGAGAGTTTCAGATGTAATTAGACACATTTACTAGGATAATTCTGGAAAATCCCTTATCTGCTTAGTTTGTTAATAGTATTTTAGGGAGATTATGGAATCATACCTGACAGTCGGGTGGCTGCGGTGAACGCCAGTGTCTCTGAGAGAAGCAGAGGAGCCAAGATCACAGCTGCCTTTTTGAGCTGCGGGATGAGGTCGCATAATCCACTGAAGTCTCCGGTAAGAGTCGACTTAATATCACAATTTTCCAATCCAAAAACTGGCTGGTTGTCGTAGAGAAACATGTTCACTTGAGCGCTCTGTGTTAAAGTTTCACAACAAACAAAGAATCACCGACTGTGTTTCGGTGCTAAAGGCAGCTGCAATCCACCGCTTTCCACCAACAGCATTCTTCTTTGACGTCTCCATTATTAATTGAACAAATTGCAAAAGATTCAGCAACACAGATGTCTAAAATACTGTGTGATTATGCAATGAAAAAAGACGACTTTTAGCCGTGTGTGGTGCTGGGCTAATATGTCCGCTACAACCCGAGAAGTCACAAACACGCGTCATCATTCCGCGACGTTTTCAACAGGAAACTCCCGGGAAATTTAAAATTGCAATTTAGTAAACTAAAAAGGCCGTATTGGCATGTGTTGCAATGTTAATATTTCATCATTGATATATAAACTATCAGACTGCGTAGTAGTGGGTTTCAGTAGGCCTTTAATTGAACATTTTTCAAATGCGCGCTGTAATGTTGAGGTTCACGTCGTATTTTGTGAAACTGTGTGGAAAAATAACACGATATTTTGTACAGAAAACTAAAAACCGTCATGTTATAGATGATTCGTTTATCATAATCAAAAGTACATTTCTAATTGAACACATACAGCAGGGGTCACCAACCTTTTTGAAACCAAGAGCTACTTCTTGGGTACTGATTAATGCGAAGGGCTACCAGTTTGATACACACTTAAATAAATTGCCAGAAATAGCCAATTTGCTCAATTTACCTTTAATAAATACATCTATACCGTATTTCCTTGAATTGCCGCCGGGGCGCTAATTAATTTAAAACCTTTTCTCACTCCTGCGCTTACCAAAGGCATGTGGTAAAAGTAAGCATGCGCGAATTATTTTCAAACCTCTTCTCACTCCGGCACTTACCAAAGGCATGCAGTAAAAATTTGAGTGTGATGTAAGCTTGGACCTTAAATCGTACTGAATAGCTCTTAATCTTCTTCCCTTTATGCGATTTCAAATTACCGGTATTAAAATCAGCCTCCTCCATTTTGAAAATGATGATAGGGGAAGTGTCACTCGTGACGTCACGAGTTTGACCAGGCGGTAATACTAAGCATGCGCTAATTATTTTGCGAAGGCAGGCGTATACTATATGCCCTACGGCAATTCTAGGAAATACGGTATATAAAAAAATGGGTATTTCATTCCGTCGTACATTTTTTTTCCTTTTACGGAAGGTTTTTTTGTAGAGAATAAATGATGAAAAGAACACTTAATTGAACGGTTTAAAAGAGGAGAAAACAGGAAAAAATGAAAATTAAATTTTGAAACATAGTTTATCTTCAATTTTGACTCTTTAAAATGCAACCGAAAAAAAGAAGAGAAAAACTAGCTAATTCAATTCTTTTTTTAAAAATGTTTAAAATAATTTATGGAACATCATTAGTCATTTTTTCCTGATTAAGATTCATTTTAGAATTTTGATGACATGTTTTAAATAGGTTAAAATCCAATCTGCACTTTGTTAGAATGTATAACAAATTGGACCAAGCTATGTTCCTAACAAAGACAAATCATTATTTTTTCTAGATTTTCCAGAACAAAAATTTTAAAAGAAATTAAAAAGACTTTGAAATAAGATTTAAATTTGATTCTACAGATTTTCTAGATTTGCCAGAATATATATATTTTTATTTTAATCATAAATTTAAAGAAATATTTCACAAATATTTTCGTCGAAAAAACAGAAGCTAAAATTAAAAATTACATTAAAATGTATTTATTATTCTTTACAACAAAAACAATTAATTTACTTGAAAATTGATTTAAATTGTCAGGAAAGAAGAGGAAGGACTTTAAAAGGTATATGTGTTTAAAAATACTAAAATCCTTTTTAAGGTTATATTTTTTTGTATAAAATTGTCTTTCTGAAAGTTATAAGAAGCAAAGTAAAAAATAAATGAATTTATTTAAACAAGTGAAGACCAAGTCTTTAAAATATTTTCTTGGATTTTCAAATTCTATTTGAGTTTTGTCTCTCTTAGAATTAAACATTTCGAGCAAAGCCAGACCAGCTTGCTAGTAAATAAATAAAATGAAAAAAATAGAGGCAGCTCACTGGTAAGTGCTGCTATTTGAGCTAATTTTTAGAACAGGCCAGCGGGCGACTCATCTGGTCCTTACGGGCTACCTGGGGCCCGCGGGCACCGCGTTGGTGACCCCTGACATACATGATGCATGGACTGCACAATAATGACACTGATCTGTTAATCCTGTGAAAGAAATATATACTCATTTTTAAATAATTGACAGGATATCACAATAACCACGGATGCACAAGTACATATTTATTACCCCAAATAGTTGTTCCTTTTACCGGGTGACTCTTCATGCGTCATTTGGACTTAATCCAGCAGTATATCCACCATTAATTAGTATATATTCACCATTAAGTAGTTGCTTATCAACATGCAAATTAGAACCATATTGGCGCTTAATTAGTCATTATTAAGTACTTATTAATGGCTTATTCTGCATGGCCTTATTATAACCCTCTAACCCTAACCAAATGACTGTAAATTGAGTCTTTGTTACTTAGAATATGTTCCCCTAGTGTCCAAATAACTCTAAATTAAGTCTTTGTTATTTGGAACATGTTCCCCTAGTGTCCAGATAACTCTAAATTAAGTCTTTGTTACTTAGAATATGTTCCCCTAGTGTCCAAAAAACTCTGAATTAAGTATTTGTTATTTGAAATATGTTCACCCAGTGTCCAAATACCTCTAAATTAAGTCTTTGTTACTTTGGAATATGTTCCCCTAGTGTCCAAATACCTCTAAATTAAGTCTTTGTTTCTTGGAATATGTTCCCCTACTGTCCAAATACCTCTAAATTAAGTCTTTGTTACTTGGAATATGTTCCCTTAGTGTCCAAATAACTGTAAATTAAGTCTTTGTTACTTGGAATATGTTCCCCTAGTGTCCAAATAACTGTAAATTAAGTCTTTGTTACTTGGAATATGTTCCTCTAGTGTCCAAATAACTCTAAAATAAGTCTTTGTTACTTGGAATATGTTCCTCTAGTGTCCAAATAACTTTAAATTAAGTCTTTGTTCCGTGGAATATGTTCCCCTAGTGTCCAAATAACTGTAAATTAAGTCTTTGTTACTTAGAATATGTTCCCCTAGTGTCCAAAAAACTCTGAATTAAGTATTTGTTATTTGAAATATGTTCACCTAGTGTCCAAATAACTTTAAATTAAGTCTTTGTTACTTGCAATATGTTCCTCTAGTGTCCAAAAAACTCTAAATTAAGTCTTTGTTACTTAGAATATGTTCCCCTAGTGTCCAAATAACTCTTAAAATAAGTCTTTGTTACTTGGAATATGTTCCCCTAGTGTCCAAATAACTCTGAATTAAGTATTTGTTATTTGAAATATGTTCACCTAGTGTCCAAATAACTTTAAATTAAGTCTATTTACTTGGAATATGTTCCTCTAGTGTCCAAAAAACTCTAAATTAAGTCTTTGTTACTTAGAATATGTTCCCCTAGTGTCCAAATAACTCTTAAAATAAGTCTTTGTTACTTGGAATATGTTCCCCTAGTGTCCAAATAACTCTAAATTAAGTCTTTGTTATTTGGAATATGTTCCCCTAGTGTCCAAATAACTCTAAATTAAGTCTTGGTTACTTGGAATATGTTCCCCCAGAGTCCAAATAACTCTAAATTAAGTAATTTGTTACTTGGAATATGTTCCCCTAGTGTCCAAATAACTCTAAATGAAGTTCTTGTTACTTGGAATATGTTCCCCTAGTGTCCAAATAACTGTAAATTAAGTCTTTGTTACTTAGAACATGTTCCCCTAGTGTCCAAATGACCCTAAATTAAGACTTTGTTTCTTGGAATATGTTTCCCTAGTGTCCAAATAACTTTAAATTAAGTCTTTGTTACTTGGAATATGTTCCTCTAGTGTCCAAAAAACTCTAAATTAAGTCTTTGTTACTTAGAATATGTTCCCCTAGTGTCCAAATAACTCGTAAAATAAGTCTTTGTTACTTGGAATATGTTCCTCTAGTGTCCAAATAACTCTGAATTAAGTCTTTGTTATTTGGAATATGTTCCCCTAGTGTCCAAATAACTCTAAATGAAGTTTTTGTAACTTAGAATATGTTCCCCTAGTGTCCAAATACCTCTAAATTAAGTCTTTGTTACTTGGAATATGTTCCCCTAGTGTCTAAATAACTCTAAATGAAAGCTTTGTTACTTGGAATATGTTCCCCTAGTGTCCAAATAACTCTAAATTAGGTCTATTTACTTGGAATATGTTCCCCTAGTGTCCAAATAACTCTAAATTAAGTCTTGGTTACTTGAAATATGTTCCCCTACAGTCCAAATAACTCTAAATTAAGTCTTTGTTACTTGAAATATGTTCCCCTAGTCTCCAAATAACTGTAAATTAAGTATTTGTTATTTGGAATATGTTCCCCTAGTCTCCAAATAACTTTAAATTAAGTCTATTTACTTGGAATATGTTCCCCTAGTGTCCAAATAACATTAAATTAAGTATTTGTTATTTGGAATATGTTCCCCTAGTCTCCAAATAACTATAAATTAAGTCTATTTACTTGGAATATGTTCCCCTAGTGTCCAAATAACATTACATTAAGTATTTGTTATTTGGAATATGTTCCCCTAGTGTCCAAATAACTCTAAATTAACTCTTTGTAACTTGGAATATTTTCCCCAGAGTCCAAATAACTCTAAATTAAGTCTTTGTTACTTGGAATATGTTCCCCTAGTGTCCAAATAACATTAAATTAATTATTTGTTATTTGGAATATGTTCCCCTAGTGTCCAAATAACTCTAAATTAACTCTTTGTAACTTGGAATATTTTCCCCAGAGTCCAAATAACTCTAAATTAAGTCTTTGTTACTTGGAATATGTTCCCCTAGTGTCCAAATAACTCTAAATTAACTCTTTGTAACTTGGAATATTTTCCCCAGAGTCCAAATAACTCTAAATTAAGTCTTTGTTACTTGGAATATGTTCCCCTACAGTCCAAATAACTCTAAATTAAGTCTTTGTTACTTAGAATATGTTGCCCTAGCATCCAAATAACTCTGAATTAAGTATTTGTTATTTGGAATATGTTCCCCCTGAGTCCAAATAACTCTAAATTAAGTCTTTGTTACTTGGAATATGTTCCCCATCCTAAAGTGTTACCGAAAATGCTTCCAGAAATGAGGAGGAAAAGATTATTGCTGTAATTTCCACTCAAGAAATACCATAATGAAAAATTCTCACAGATACATCATAATTTGTTAAAAACTGAATAATGTAAGAATGATCAATTATAATGCATTTTAATCAAATTGGCAAATGATGGAATTAGAGATGGTGCAGCACGGTGGCAGAGGGGTTAGTGCATGTGCCTCACAATACAAAGGTCCTGAGTAGTCCTGAGTTCAATCCCGGGCTCGGGATCTTTCTGTGTGGAGTTTGCATGTTCTCCCCGTGACTGCGTGGGTTCCCTCCGGGTACTTTGGCTTCCTCCCACTTCCAAAGACATGCACCTGGGGATAGGTTGATTGGCAACACTAAATGGGCCCTAGTGTGTGAATGTGAGTGTGAATGTTGTCTGTCTATCTGTGTTGGCCCTGTGATGAGGTGGCGACTTGTCCAGGGTGTACCCCGCCTTCCGCCCGAATGCAGCTGAAATAGGCTCCAGCACCCCCCACGACCCTGAACGGAACAGAAAATGGTAGGATGGTAGAAAACAGTGTTCGGCTTTTCCGCCGGAATTGTGCCCTGATATGGGGAATATTGTGCGTTTACCAATGCAAATTACGAAATTAAGGGTGTTCACATGAATTTGCCATGAATTGATTAACGTGGACCCCAAATTAAACAACTTGAAAAACTAATTCGGGTGTTACCATTTAGTGGTCAATTGTACGGAATATGTACTGTACTGTGCAATCTACTAATAACAGTTTCAATCAATCAATCAAACATATGTATATTGGGGGAATAAGGGCGTGTTTATGTGCAAATTATGATAGAAACGCACGCGCTAGCCATTTGGCATTCAGCAACTTAAAGAACAGCAGGTGGGAACAATTTGGCCGTTTAAGAACATGTTATGAATTTGAATGGACTCTCTTAGGATAGACATCCATCCATCCATCCATTTTTTTACCGCTTGTCCCTTTTTTGGGGGGGTCACTGTAACCTATCTCAGCTGCACTCGGGCAGGAGGCGGCGTACACCCTGGACAAGTCGCCACCTCATCACAGAGCCAACACAGATAGACAACATTCACACTCTCATTCACACGCTAGGGATCATTTAGTGTTGCCAATCAACCTATCCCTAGGTGCATGTCTTTGGAGGTGGGAGGAGCCTATCCCCAGGTGCATGTCTTTGGAGGTGGGAGGAGCCTATCCCCAGGTGCATGTCTTTGGAGGTGGGAGGGGCCTATCCCCAGGTGCATGTCTTTGGAGGTGGGAGGGGCCTATCCCCAGGTGCATGTCTTTGGAGGTGGGAGGGGCCTATCCCCAGGTGCATGTCTTTGGAGGTGGGAGGAGCCTATCCCCAGGTGCATGTCTTTGGAGGTGGGAGGAGCCTATCCCCAGGTGCATGTCTTTGGAGGTGGGAGGAGCCTATCCCCAGGTGCATGTCTTTGGAGGTGAGAGTACCCTATCCCCAGGTGCATGTCTTTGGAGGTGGGAGGGGCGTATCCCCAGGTGCATGTCTTTGGAGGTGGGAGGGGCCTATCCCCAGGTGCATGTCTTTGGAGGTGGGAGGGGCCTATCCCCAGGTGCATGTCTTTGGAGGTGGGAGGAGCCTATCCCCAGGTGCATGTCTTTGGAGGTGGGAGGAGCCTATCCCCAGGTGCATGTCTTTGGAGGTGGGAAGAGCCTATCCCCAGGTGCATGTCTTTGGAGGTGAGAGGACCCTATCCCCAGGTGCATGTCTTTGGAGGTGGGAGGGGCGTATCCCCAGGTGCATGTCTTTGGAGGTGGGAGGAGCCTATCCCCAGGTGCATGTCTTTGGAGGTGGGAGGAGCCTATCCCCAGGTGCATGTCTTTGGAGGTGGGAGGGGCCTATCCCCAGGTGCATGTCTTTGGAGGTGGGAGGAGCCTATCCCCAGGTGCATGTCTTTGGAGGTGGGAGGGGCCTATCCCCAGGTGCATGTCTTTGGAGGTGGGAGGGGCCTATCCCCAGGTGCATGTCTTTGGAGGTGGGAGGAGCCTATCCCCAGGTGCATGTCTTTGGAGGTGGGAGGAGCCTATCCCCAGGTGCATGTCTTTGGAGGTGGGAGGGGCGTATCCCCAGGTGCATGTCTTTGGAGGTGGGAGGAGCCTATCCCCAGGTGCATGTCTTTGGAGGTGGGAGGAGCCTATCCCCAGGTGCATGTCTTTGGAGGTGGGAGGGGCCTATCCCCAGGTGCATGTCTTTGGAGGTGGGAGGAGCCTATCCCCAGGTGCATGTCCTTGGAGGTGGGAGGGGCCTATCCCCAGGTGCATGTCCTTGGAGGTGGGAGGGGCCTATCCCCAGGTGCATGTCCTTGGAGGTGGGAGGGGCCTACCCCCAGGTGCATGTCTTTGGAGGTGGGAGGGGCCTATCCCAAGGTGCATGTCTTTGGAGGTGGGAGGAGCCTATCCCCAGGTGCATGTCTTTGGAGGTGGGAGGAGCCTATCCCCAGGTGCATGTCTTTGGAGGTGGGAGGGGCCTATCCCCAGGTGCATGTCTTTGGAGGTGGGAGGAAGCCGGAGTACACGGAGGGAACCCACACAGTCACAGGGAGAACGTGCAAACTCCACACAGAGATCCTGAGCCCAGGATTGAACCCTGACGACTCAGGACCTTCGTATTGTGAGGCACATGCACTAACCCCTGTTCCACCGTGCTGCCCTTAGGATAGACGAATAGACAAAAAAGGTATAAAATGGATGGATGGGTGTGTAAACTGGGTTAGTTTGATCCTACTGATGATGTGTCCTTGCAGATACGTACAACAAGACAGCGGAAGTCTCTGATTAGAAGACTCTCTCTCTCGAGGTCGTCCTCGGACAAGCCTTCCATCGTTGCTTCCAGTCATCCCGATTCTCCATACAGTTGGCCAGTTCCTTGGAACTCTTCTTGAGTATGTCCGCATATGTTAGTGTGGGACGTCCTCTTGACCGATGCCTATGTGTTGGTTCCCACGCTGGTTGGCAGATCCTGATGTCTTAGGCAGTGTCCTGCTAGTCTCTTTCTCCTTACAGCAAACGGGCGAAACTAGTAAAACGAGTAAATAATTACAAGAACAAGGACGGAAATGTTAAGTGGTCATGCATCACATGTGCTCAATGTGTTTTAATTCTAACATTAGTGTTAATTTCAGCGGATAATAATTAATCTTGAATGATTTTGTAGATGAGAAAAATTTCTTTAAAAAAGTTTAAAGACACCTCCAAAAATGTCAATAGATGGATCTCAGTCACCAAGTGCGATCACATTTCCGCTCAATAGCGAGCATCGTAGTCTTCTTGCTCGGCGTCGCTGCTGCTGTGTCTTCCTTCAGGCTTCCAGGAGGCTTTCCTGGACGGGCTGGGTGCATCCTCCACCGTCTCCATGCCCAGCATCTGTCGCTGGATCAGTTTGTAGTACAGTCCACCGTTGGCCATCAGCTGACTGTGGGAACCCTGCTCAGCCACACGGCCTTTATCGATCACGATGATCCGGTCGGCTTTCTCCACGCTGCTCAGCCGGTGTGCGATCACTAGCACGGTGTGGTCCTTCATGATGCTGTTCAGAGCTTGCTGAACCTGCACGAATCCAAAGGAAAAGATCACTTGAAATCACATACAGTATCATTTCTTAAAGGGGAACTGGGCGGTATTGCTCGGTTGGTAGAGCAGCCGTGCCAGTAACCTGAGGGTTCCAGGTTCGATCCCAGCTTCTGCCATCCTAGTCACTGCCGTTGTGTCCTTGGGCCAGACACTTTACCCACCTGCTCCCTGTGCCACCCACACTGGTTTACATGTAACTTAAATATTGGGTTTCACTATGTAAAGCGCTTTGATCACTAGAGAAAAAGTGCTATATAACCCCGTTTCCATGAGTTGGGAACTTGTGTTAGATGTAAATATAAACCGAATACGATTAGCAAATCCTTTTCAACCCATATTCAGTTGAATGCACTACAAACACAAGATATTTGATGTTCAAACTTATAAACTTTATTTTTTTTTGCAAACAATAATTAACTTAGAATTTCATGGCTGCAACACGTGCCAAAGTAGTTGGGAAAGGGCATGTTCACCACTGTGTTACATCACATTTTCTCTTAACAACACTCAATAAACGTTTGGGAACTGAGGAAACTAATTGTTGAAGCTTTGAAAGTGGAATTCTTTCCCATTCTTGTTTTATGTAGAGCTTCAGTCGTTCAACAGTCCGGGGTCTCCGCTGTCGTATTTTACGCTTCATAATGCGCCACACATTTTCGATGGGAGACAGGTCTGGACTGCAGGCGGGCCAGGAAAGTACCCGCACTCTTTTTTTAAGAAGCCTTGCTGTTGTAACACTTGTCTTGCTGCAATAATCAGGGGCGTCCATGATAACGTTGCTTGGATGACAACACATGTTGTTCCAAAACCTGTATGGATCTTTCAGCATTAATGGTGCCTTCACAGATGTGTAAGTTGCCCATGCCTTGGGCACTAATACACCCCCATACCATCACAGATGCTGGCTTTTGAACTTTGCGCCTATAACAATCCGGATGGTTATTTTCCTCTTTGTTCTGGAGGACACCACCTCCTCTGTTTCTGAATGTAATTTGAAATTTGGACTCGTCAGACCACAGAACACCTTTCCAGTTTGCATTAGTCCATCTTAGATAAGCTTGGGCCCAACCAAGCCGGTTGCGTTTCAGGATATTGTTGATAAATGGGTTTCGCCTTGCATATTAGAGTTTTAACTTGCACTTACAGATGTAGCGACCAACTGTAGTTACTGACAGTGGTTTTATGAAGTGTTCCTGAGCCCATGTGGTGATATCCTTTACACACTGATGTCGGTTTTTGATGCATTGCCGCCTGAGGGATCAAAAGTCCGTAATATCATCGCTTACGTGCAGCGATTTCTCCAGATTCTCTGAACTTTTTGATGATTTTACGGGCCGTAGATGGTAAAATCCCTAAATTCCTTGCAATAGCTCGTTGAGAAATGTTGTTCTAAAACTGTTCGACAATTTGCTTACAAATTGGTGACCCTCGCCCCATCCTTGTTTGTGAATTACTTAGCAATTCATGGAAGCTGCTTTTATACCCAATCATGGCACCCACCTGTTCCCAATTAGCCTGCACACCTGTGGGATTTTTCAAATAAGTGTTTGATGAGCATTCCTCAACTTGGTCCGTATTTATGGCCACCTTTCCCAACTTCTTTGTCACGTGTTGCTGGCATCAAATTCTAAAGTTAATGATTATTTGCAAAAACAAAAAATGTTTATCAGTTTGAACATCAAATATGTTGTCTTTGTAGCATATTCAACTGAATATGGGTTGAAAATTATTTGCAAATCATTGTATTCTGTTTATATTTACATCCAACACAATTTCCCAACTCATATGGAAACGGGGTTTGTACTCAATGACCTCGGCTCAGTTACATCATAACATCACTATTACATTACTCAAAAGTTCGTTTCCATTTGCATTCAGATCATTTTTCACCAGCAACATGTCACTCACAATGTGTTCACTTTCTGCATCCAACGCGCTGGTCGCCTCGTCCAGGATAAGAACACGAGGATGTCGGACAAGAGCTCTCGCAATGGCCACCCGTTGTTTCTGTCCACCCGACAACTGCGCGCCCTTCTCCCCAACATCTGAAACAATAAGATGCACATTATCACCACTACTGCACAAGTACAATTTGGGGGCACCTCACAATTCCATTACGATTATTGATGCATGTTTAATTATTGAATATCCATCCATCCATCCATTTGCTACCGCTTATTCCCTTTTGGGGTCGCGGGGGGCGCTGGCGCCTATCTCAGCTACAATCGGGCGGAGGGCGGGGTACACCCTGGACAAGTCGCCACCTCATCACAGGGCCAACACAGATAGACAGACAACATTCACACTCACATTCACACACTAGGGCCAATTTAGTGTTGCCAATCAACCTATCCCCATTATTGAATATTATAAATGTTATTTAATATATAGTATATTATAAATATATATCAATAGTAATACAACACTCCTCTTTTGGCTACTGACAAATGTATTGTGACATGAGCAGCATTTTATTCGAAGGTGCCCCTCATTACAAAAATGTTCACACTTTTTATTCATGATAATTAAGTTAAAAACCTAAAAAAATAAATAAATCCAGACACAACTCCAATTTGGGATCTCACCCTGGTGTGTTTGCCAAACAAGAACTGCACTAACACAGCATGCTACAGGAGGAAATGCAAAATTTGCGGGAAATTTGACCTTATATTCGTACCAGTGATGGAGCAGGAAGGGGCTAGGAATGTGTTGGTGGTAAAGTCTCATGTGATACTACGTGTCATTAATTGTAACTTGCTCAAAGTTACATTTCTAAACCAAATAACAAAACAAGAACATAAGAGTTTATGTTAAAATAAGTACTTTAACAGAATGTGTATATGTCTTTTAAGTGTCTTTCGGCTCAATCATTGCTCAAATGAGTGTTTTTTTTTTTCTTTTCTTGTTGTTGTTCTTTGTTTTATGTGAAGATTGCCGAAATAAAAATTAAAAAAATACATTTTTAACCGAGAATGACCAAAAATGTACAGTGACATCAGCAATAGCTCACTGTAAAAATAAATAAATGAATAAAAACTCCAAAACACAGCGTTCAGAGGCATTCAAACTAGGGCTGGGCGATATGGCCTTTAATTAATATCTCGATATTTTTAGGCCAAGTCACGATACACGATATATATCTCCATATTTTTCATTAGCCTTGAATGAACATTTGATGCATATAATCACAGCAGTATGATGATTCTATGTGTTTACATTAAAACATTCTTCTTCATACTGCATTAATATATGCTGATTTTAAACTTTCATGCAGAGAGGGAAATCACAACTAAGTCAATTGACCAAAACTGTATTTATTAAACAGTTATTAAGCAGTGGCACAAACATTCATGTCATTTCAAAACAGAAAGTGCAAGATTGTCAGAGACATTTTAAAACAAGCCATTAGCGCACTTTTGTGCACTAAGATGACATATCAAAACCACACTAAATTAAAGTGCACTTTTTGTACAGAACGCCACTACAATAGCTTAAAGGCCTACTGAAATGAGATTTTCTTGTTTAAACGGGGATAGCAGGTCCATTCTATGTATCATACTTGATCATTTCGCGATATTGCCATATTTTTGCTGAAAGGATTTAGTAGAGAACATCAACATAAAGTTCGCAACTTTTGGTCGCTAATAAAAAAGCCTTGCCTGTACCGGAAGTAGCAGACGATGTGCGCGTGACGTCACGGGTTGTGGAGCTCCTCACATCTGAACATTGTTTACAATCATAGCCACCAGCTACGAAAGCTATTCGGACCGAGAAAGCGAAGATTTCCCCATTAATTTGATCGAGGATGAAATATTCGTGGATGAGGAAAGTGAGAGTGAAGGACTAGAAGAAAAAAAAAGGCGAAGGCAGTGGGAGCGATTCAGATGTTATTAGACACATTTACTAGGATAATTCTGGAAAATCCCCTATCTGCTTATTGTGTTGCTAGTGTTTTAGTGAGATTATATGGTACCTGAAAGTCGGAGGGGTGTGGCCACGGGTGTGGTGACCGCCAGTGTCTCCGGTGGGAGGAGGTAAGAGAGTTCGCAGCTGCAGGAGGACGCAAGCTCCACTCATGTCTAGGGTAAGAGCCGACTTATTACCACAATTTTCTCACCGAAACCTGCCGGTTGACATGTGGTCGGGATCCATGTTCGCTTGGCCCCTCTGTTCCATAGTAAAGCTTCACCTTCGGGAATGTAAACAAGGAAACACCGGCTGTGTTTGTGTGGCTAAAGGCAGCTGCAATACACCGCTTCCCACCTACATATTTCTTCTTTGACTTCTCCATTATTAATTGAACAAATTGCAAAATATTCAGCAACACATATGTCCAGAATACTGTGTAATTATGCAATTAAAGCAGACTACTTATAGCTTGGATCGGGCTGGAAGAACATGTCCGCTACAACCGGTGACGTCACGCTCACGCGTCATCATTCTGCGACGTTTTCAACAGGATACTTTGCAGGAAATTTAAAATTGCAATTTAGTAAACTAAAAAGGCCGTATTGGCATGTGTTGCAATGTTAATATTTCATCATTGATATACAAACTATCAGACTGCGTGGTCGCTAGTAGTGGGTTTCAGTAGGCCTTTAAAACAAATAAAGTGCACTTTTGTGCATGATGTCACAAAAGTTATTTCAATAACTGTCAAATGAAAATGAGCTGCATAATAGGAAATCAAATAGTGTTCGTCCTTCGCTATGTGGTAGGTTCCTGCGGACATGATCTCCTTTTGTTGTTGACTTTTTTTTTCATACGTTGTTGATCTGGAAATGTTTGCCTTGGCATTTTGATGGTGTGGGCGTGTGGCACCGAATGGAGATGTTGACATGCGGAGTAAGCACTCTTCATTCTCCAACAGATGACTATTCAAATGATGCTACATATTAGCAGTAATGCTACTTTTTGTAGCAACGCTTTTGCCCCACACTTGACAAATTACGGTTGTCGGTTCGACATATTCCCGCTTGAAACTAAACCACCGGCAGACCCCCTGCTGTTTTTCTTTGGAATTAATTATTCTGTTACGATCCGCTGCCCGGATCGTTTGTTATTTGGATTTTTGAGTTTGTGTCTGCATTTCCTTGTTTGTATTTGTCACCATGGTGACTTGATTTGTTCACCTGCCTTTGTTTTTACACCTGCTTTTCATTAGAGACTCTATTTAACCTGCCCTTTCCGTTCACTTGTTCTCTCCTCGTTTGTTTGTGTTACATGCGGTTGGTGTTCACAAGTGACGACTCGGTTTTATGTATTTTGACTCGCTAGCTTCCACGCTTAGCCTTTTGTGTTTTCCTAGCTCCCATGCTAGTGTTTTGTTTTGCCTGTTGTGCCTCGAGCAAGTATTCAGTTTGTTTCTCTAGCTCTCATGCTAATAGCTCTTTGTTTGCCTTTGCTGCCTTAGCCCCAGTGTTTTTGTTCCTAGTCTGTTTTTAGTTTTAATAAATCATTACTTCATACCTGTACGCTGTGTCCGAGCCCGATCTGTATCTTGGAAGAAGCACCACTCGCACCACGATGCCCGCCAACCGTCACATCATCCTTCATTTGTGTCTAGATTCGCACCTACTCTCTTTCTTATTACCACTCGCACGGCTCCGCTAGCATCACAGCTAACGTTACCCATGCTGCTACCTCTCTGCTCCGCGGGGGCGTAAACGTACGTGACGTATGTAAGAAGGTGCGCTTGCTCTCAGTGAGAAGGACGGACGAAAAAGAGTGGGAAGAGCCTGTGGTGTAATGCCCGCAGCTAAAAGCAACTGCGTGAGAACTTATACTCGAATATCACGATATAGTCATTTTCTATAACGCACAAAGACAAACCCGCGATATATCGAGTATATCAGGGGTCACCAACCTTTTTGAAACCAAGAACTACTTCTTGGGTAATGAGTAATGCGAAGGGCTACCAGTTTGATTCACACCTAAATAAATTGCCAGAAATAACCAATTTGCTCAATTTACCTTTAATGAATAAATCTATATAAATAAAAAAAAAAGGGTATTTCTGTCTGTCATTCCGTCGTACATTTTTTTTCCTTTTACGGAAGGTTTTTTGTAGAGAGTAAATGATGAAAAAAAACACTTAATTGAACGGTTTAATAGAGGAGAAAACACAAAAAAATGAAAATTAAACTTTGAAACAGAGTTTATCTTGAATTTCGACTCTTTAAAATTCAAAATTCAAACGAAAAAATGAAGAGAAAAACTAGCTAATTCGAATCTTTTTGAAAAAAATTAAAATAAATAAATTGTGGAACATCATTAGTATTTTTTTCCTGATTAAGATTAATTGTAAAATTTTGACGACATGTTTTAAATAAGTTAAAATCCAATTTGCACTTTGTTATAATACATAACAAATTGGACCAAGCTATATTTCTAACAAAGACAAATCATTATTTCTTCTAGATTTTCCAGAAGAAAATTTTTAAAAGAAATTTAAAAGACTTTGAAATAAGATTTAAATTTGATTCTAAGAACTTTCTAGATTTGCCAGAATATTTTTTTTTAATTTTAATCGTAATAAGTGTGAATAAATATTTCACAAATATTCTTCGTCAAAAAAACAGAAGCTAGAATGAAGAATTGAATTAAAATATATTTATTATTCTTTACAATAAAAAAAATACATTGACTTCAACATTGATTTAAATTGTCAGGAAAGTAGAGGAAGGAATTTAAAAGGTAAAAAGGTATATGTGTTTAAAAACCCTAAAATCATTTTTAAGGTTGTATTTTTTTCTCTAAAATTGTCTGAGAGTTATATGAAGCAAAGTAAAAAAAATAAATGCATTTATTTAAACAAGTGAAGACCAAATCTTTAAAATATTTTCTTGGATTTTCAAATTCTATTTGCGTTTTGTCTCTCTTAGAATTAAAAATGTCGAGCAAAGCGAGACCAGCTTGCTAGTAAATAAATACAATTTAAAAAATAGAGGCAGCTCACTGGTAAGTGCTGCTATTTGAGCTATTTTTAGAACAGGCCAGCGGGCGACTAATCTGGTCCTTACGGGCTACCTGGCGTTGGTGACCCCTGGTGTATATCAACATATCGCCCAGCCCTAATTCAAACCCTGCTTGCAAGCTCATGCCCAAATGCATGAATGTGAATATAATCATTGGATGCTTTGGTTTTGTTGAACAGGAGTCTCCAACATTGTAACATTAATACATCAGAAAATAGGAAAATCATCAAAGGCCCCCTTTAAATAATCAATATTTGGACATTTGTCCATCAATTCAGAATCGTCCACGCCCCGATCGTGATGCATCTAAAAATGGATCATGTACTTACTAGTATAGAACAGAGAGATTAAGATATGCAATACTTACTTGTCTGATAGCCTTGGGGCAGGTCCGTGATGAAATCATGAACGTTGGACTTTGTGACTGCCTGGGTAAAGTCCTCTGTGGAGACGTCAGTAAGACCGTAAGTGATGTTCTCCTCAACTGACCGATCAAAAAGAACCGGCTCTTGGCCCACAAGAGCCACCTGCAAACAACATATAGAGTCTTCAAAATGCCAACACATTACAATTAAGGCTGTCAAAGTTAAGGTGTTAACTCATGCATACTGGTTAATACAAAGGGCTACCAGTTTGATACACACTTAAATAAATTGCCAGAAATAGCCAATTTGCTCGATTTACCTTTAATAAATAAATCTTTATATATATAAAAAAATGGGTATTTGTCTGTCATTCCGTTGTACATTTTTTTTCCTTTTGCGGAAGGTTTTTTGTAGAGAATAAATGATGAAAAAAACACTTAATTGAACGATTTAAAAGAGGAGAAAACACGAAAAAATTAAAATTAAATTTTGAAACATAGTTTGTCTTCAATTTCGACTCTTTAAAATTCAACCGAAAAAAATGGAGAAAAAATATCTAATTTGAATCTTTTTGAAAAAAAAAAAAAAAAAAATTTATGAAACATCATTAGTAATTTTTCCTGATTAAGATAAATTTTTGAATTTTGATGACATGTTTTAAATAGGTTAAAATCCAATCTGCACTTTGTTAGAATATATAACAAATTGGACCTCGCTATATTTCTAAAAAAAGACAAATCAGTATTTCTTATAGATTTTCCAGAACAAAAATTTTAAAACAAATTCAAAAGACTTTGAAATAAGATTCAAATTTGATTCTACAGATTTTCTAATTTTGCCAGAATATTTTTTGGGAAAGTTTGAAGAAATATTTCACAAATATTCTTCATCGAAAAAACAGAAGCTAAAATGAAGAATTAAATTAAAAAGTATTTATTATTCTTTACAATGAAAAAAAATATTTGAACATTTATTTAAATTGTCAGGAAAGAAGAGGAAGGAATTTAAAAGGTAAAATGGTGTGATTTTAAAAGTCCTAAAATCATTTTTAAGGTTGTAATTTTTCCCTAAAATTGTCTTTCTGAAAGTTATAAGAAGCAAAGTAAAAAATAAATGAATTTATTTAAATAAGTGAAGACCAAGTCTTTGAAATATTTTCTTGGATTTTCAAATTCTATTTGAGTTTTGTCTCTCTTAGAATTAAAAATGTCGAGCAAAGCGAGACCAGCTTGCTAGTAAATAAATAAAATTTAAAAAATAGAGGCAGCTCACTGGTAAGTGCTGCTATTTGAGCTATTTTTAGAACAGGCCAGCGGGCGACTCATCTGGTCCTTACGGGCGACCTGGTGCCCGCGGGCACCGCGTTGGTGACCCCTGAAGTAGATCAATCTCACTATTATTTGGACCACACATGCTTCTTTATCTTAACCGTGTTAATTACCAAAAGTAGATTGCTTTACGGTCAGTGACACGGTCAATGCATGACAGTGAAAAAGCTGAGTGAGGGGTGCTGAGTGGCAAGTTTTGCTTCAAAATACACCTCAACCTGAACTGTGGACCAGCTCTATACTCTCGGCAGGGTTCTTGAGGGTGCATGGGAGTTTGCCCAACCAGTCTACATGTGCTTTGTGGACTTGGAGAAGGCATTCGACCGTGTCCCTCGGGATGTCCTGTGGGGAGTGCTCAGAGAGTATGGGGTACCGGACTGTCTTATTGTGGCGGTCCCTTCCCTGTATGATCAGTGTCAGAGCTTGGTCCGCATTGCTGGCAGTAAGTCGAACACATTTCCAGTGAGGGTTGGACTCCGCCAAGGCTGCCCTTTGTCACCGATTCTGTTCATAACTTTTATGGACAGAATTTCTAGGCGCAGTCAAGGCGTTGAGGGGTTCCGGTTTGGTGGCTGCAGGATTAGGTCTCTGCTTTTTGCAGATGATGTGGTCCTGATGGCTTCATCTGACCGGGATCTTCAGCTCTCGCCGAGTGTGAAGCGACCGGAATGAGAATTAGCACCTCCAAGTCCGAGTCCATGGTTCTCGCCCGGAAAAGGGTGGAATGCCATCTCCGGGTTGGGGAGGAGACCCTGCCCCAAGTGGAGGAGTTCAAGTACCTAGGAGTCTTGTTCACGAGTGAGGGAAGAGTGGATCGTGAGATCGACAGGCGGAATGGTGCAGCGTCTTCAGTAATGCGGACGTTGTACCGATCCGTTGTGGTGAAGAAGGAGCTGAGCCGGAAGGCAAAGCTCTCAATTTACCGGTCGATCTACGTTCCCATCCTCACCTATGGTCATGAGCTTTGGGTCATGACCGAAAGGATAAGATCACGGGTACAAGCGGCCGAAATGAGTTTCCTCCGCCGTGTGGCGGGGCTCTCCCTTAGAGATAGGGTGAGAAGCTCTGTCATCCGGGAGGAACTTAAAGTAAAGCCGCTGCTTCTTCACATCGAGAGGAGCCAGATGAGGTGGTTCGGGCATCTGGTCAGGATGCCACCCGAACGCCTCCCTAGGGAGGTGTTTAGGGCACGTCCAACCGGTGGGAGGCCACGGGGAAGACCCAGGACACGTTGGGAAGACTATGTTTCCCGGCTGGCCTGGGAACGCCTCGGGATCCCCCGGGAAGAGCTAGACGAAGTGGCTGGGGAGAGGGAAGTCTGGGTTTCCCTGCTTAGGCTGTTGCCCCCGCGACCCGACCTCGGATAAGCGGAAGATGATGGATGGATGGATACACCTCAACTATACTTCGGATAAAACTGTTCGTAAGTTATAAACCATTAAATAATGTGCATTAAAATTAAAAATTAAAAAAATGATTCCATATGACATTCTGACAGTAAAATTGCATTTGCGTCAAAATGTTGGTCTTTTTTAAACACTAATTTAAATTTTAATTGTGCATGGAAGTAATTTACTGCAATTATCACAATTAATCAAAATGCAAAAGTATGATTAATAATATTTAAAAAATGGATTGTTTAAGATAAAAAGCACAACTACAATGAACGATTAATAGTGATGGTATTAGTTCATTTCAAACATGCATACAGCACATATTTCCAGTTTTTCATGACAGCATGTTCGAAAAAGAGTAGCACAGGGTATTTCATTCTACTGTATCACTTTACGTTTTATAGCCATTTCTACCGTTTTGTTTTTCCCACTTCCTGTACTCTTACCTGTAACACAAACACATTGATAAATCCATCCATCCATTTTCTACCGCTTATCCCTTTCAGGGTTGCGGGGGTTCACTGATAATTAAGCAAAAATTACTGAAGAAATATACAAATATTAAATAAGGTTTTCATAAGTAAATAATTAAGTTGTCATGAGATGACTATGCCTCACATTTTTAGATAATGATACTTATACAGATGTTGGCTTATCAGCATTCTTTTCCCTTGTACTTTGTAAACACTTTTTGAACTTTAACAGTTTAATTAACTGGATAATATTCTAAAATTAAATTATTTTATTTCTTAATCCATTCCGTAATTTAACGGTTTTAGGTTTTGTGCGTGCATTCAGAAGTTTTTAGTAATTTTTTCCCCTCTATTTATATATATTTCTCCTCTTTTGCTGAGAAGAATAGTTTAATATTCTTGGGTAGCAGATTATAGTTTGCTTTATGTTATTTGGAAATAAGAGAAATGATATAGATGTAAAATTATATATAGACAATGTAAGTATAGAAAGAGTAAACAAAATCAAATTTTTGGGTGTGATCTTGGACCACAGGATCTGCTGGAAGTGTCACACATTACATACATCAAAGGGAAGTTGGCGAGAAGTATTGCTGTCCCGGGTAAAACAAGGCACGTTCTTAATCAAAAAACATTACACACTCTTTATTGTACACTTGTTTTACCATATTTGAGTTACTGTCTAGAAGTTTGGGGAAATACATACAGGACGAACATCCAACCACTATTCATAATGCAAAAAAGGGCCATCAGACTGATACATAACACAGGACCCCGAGAACACACTAATGGATTATTTATAAAAACATTTGATTTAAAACTACCAGATCTCATCCAACTCAAGACTGCCCAAATGATTTCTAAAGCAAGTAAAGATTCACTTCCAACAGGGTTACAGAGAAGATTTTTTACAAAGAGAAGGGAATTATAATTTAAGAGGAGAACTACTTTTTAAGATCCAATATTGTAGAACAACGCAGAAACGAATGAGTATAACAATAGCAGGGGTTAAAATATGGAACTGTTTAAAGGATGAAATAAAACGCAGCACCAACATAAACCAGTTTAAAAAGCTTTTTAAATCATTTATCATTAGTAAATATAAGAAAGAAGAGCAAACATTGTTTTAGAAAGACAATAATATATATGTATATAAATACAATTTATGATTTCATAATTATACATATAGGTTATATTAAAATGTATATATTACCCCTTTATATGGAATTTAAATAAATTGTGTATATATAATATATATATATATATATATATAAGTGTACAAATGTATATGTTTGATTTAAATGTTAAACTGTGTATATGAGACGTGTGCTACATATATGTTGCTTATATATTGTTTAAAAAAAGAAAAAGTAATATAAGTGAAGCATGTTTTAGATTTTATATATTTTGAACCTTGTTCTTGTTGTGATGGGGTAGGTTTTTATAAGCGTTGCTTCAACCTATACCCTTTCGGCTCAATCATTGCTCAAATGAGTGGGTTTTTTTTTTTCTTTTCTTGTTGTTGTTCTTTGTTTTATGTGAAGATTGCCGAAATAAAATACATTGATTGATTGATTGTTTGCTTTGTACATCATTTTAGCACAGGGGTAGGGAACCTATGGCTCTAGAGCCAGATGTGGCTCTTTTGATGACTGCTTCTGGCTCTCATAAATCTTAGCTGACATTGCTTAACACGATAAGTCATGAATAATTCCGCTGGTATTGTTAAAAATAACCTCCATTTCCTGTCGCACCTGTTCAAGATGTGGCATTAATGGTAAGAAGTATTATATTTATTATTGTTAACTTTAGAATAACAATGTTATTAAAAAGAAGAAGAGACTTATTATACTCTAAAAATGTTGGTCTTACTTAAAAATGCACACATTTAGTTGTATTCAGTGTTAAAAAATATTATATGGCTCTCACGGAAAAACACTTTGAAATATCTGGCTTTCATGGCCAAAAAGGTTCCAGACCCCTTTTTTAGCGGTTTGCAAATTCATCACACTGTTTAATTTATTTTAAATTTTTGATTCAATAAATAAAGGGTTTGGAGGTTTTCTATATAAAACATTATGTATTATTCCTACTGAGCTCATGTGTAACAAAGTTAATGAATGAAGTGGACTTCTCTAGTTATTACTACACAATAACGGTTCAGTTTTTTCCGTATTGGCCCTCTGAATAGGGGTCGTCACTCAGCATAAAAGGAATTACTCGCTGTGCACTTTTTTGCTTGTTTTATTTGGTACTATTGCAGCAACAGTTGCAGTAGCAGTAGCAATAGCAGCAGCAGTAATAGCAATAGCAGCAGCAGTAATAGCAATAGCAGCAGCAGTAGCAGTAGCAATAGCAGCAGCAGTAATAACCTAAAAGTAAAAATGAACACAACAAAACAGTGTATCTATTTTTGAATCATCATAATGTAAATAATAGACATGAATTAATCAACTGAACCATATTGTTGTCAACCATGATAAGACATATTATTAATCACTGTGATTATATCCTAACTTTTTAATTTTAGCATTACATTTTATTATCACCATTAATTTAGCACGTCCAGCTGGTAGGAGGCCACGGGGAAGACCCAGGACACGTTGGGAAGACTATGTCTCCCGGCTGGCCTGGGAACGCCTCGGGATCCCCCGGGAAGAGCTAGACGAAGTGGCTGGGGAGAGGGAAGTCTGGGCTTCCCTGCTTAGGCTGTTGCCCCCGCGACCCGACCTCGGATAAGCGGAAGATGATGGATGGATGGATGGCATTAATTTATGTCATATAATGTTTTAAATGTGATCAGAATCTTTTATAATGTCGCCATGATTCATGGACAAGCATACTAAAAAAAACATAAAGGCGCTCTGTTTGAGCCACACATTACACATTTAAGCAGAACTACATTAAAGAACTACAAATCCCATCAGCCAAACCAGGAAGTAAAGTGCCGGTATTTTCAAACTCAAGCCAAGAATAAACCTACGATCACTCCAATTCGGCCGGACACACACACACAACGTGTCAACACTCTAATACAACAGATTTCAATCCGCACATTACTGTGGTTGTACCCTTTAACTTAATCAATCAATGTTTATTTATATAGCCCCAAATCACAAATGTCTCAAAGGACTGCACAAATCATTACGACTACAACATCCTCGGAAGAACCCACAAAAGGGCAAGGAAAACTCACACCCAGTGGGCAGAGAGAATTCACATCCAGTGGGACGCCAGTGACAATGCTGACTATGAGAAACCTTGGAGAGGACCTCAGATGTGGGCAACCCCCCCTCTCTAGGGGACCGAAAGCAATGGATGTCGAGCGGGTCTAACATGATACTGTGAAAGTTCAATCCATAGTGGCTCCAACACAGCCGCGAGAGTTCAGTTCAAGCGGATCCAAGACAGCAGCGAGAGTCCCGTCCACAGGAAACCATCTCAAGCGGATCAGCAGCGTAGAGATGTCCCCAACCGATACAGGCGAGCGGTCCATCCTGGGTCCCGACGAGCGGTCCATCCTGGGTCTCGACTCTGGACTTAATAATTTTGCCGATGTCGTTCAAAAGCTAAAACAGTGCGTGTTTGCTCTGGCTGTCAAACAGCCAGCCAGCCGCAAAACAAGCGCCGCGGACTTAGCGAACACGCAACAAACAAAAAAGAAAAGAAGCGAACAAACATGGATTTTAAACAATAGTTCAGTTGATCTAACCAAGAAAAGCGGACATAATAAAATGATCTAACCAGTGGGGTATGCCGGTGACGAAGCACGCAGGTATTTTACCAAACGAACAATGAAGCCATTTTTAAAAGCTACCCAAGTAGTCACCTGACAGTGGTAGCCACGCCCATCTTAAAATTCCCAAGCAAACCCGCCGTGAATACATATAAACATAACAAATAGACATAGTGAATCCAACAATAACTCAGATATTGTAACACTAGCGAGCAGTGTGGAGTAAAATTTGGTCCACAACATATTTTTTTTGGTGTACTATTGAGTTTTTTTCTTGCCACCTCCTTTTTGATTTCCAATTCATTTGATCTATTATTACATAGAGAAATGTGTTTTGTTTTAGCCTGTCAATGTCTACTCCGTCTATTTGTATTTGACTTTCACTTCTGCTGTTACTGAATTGCATTATTTTAGTTTTACTGAAATACCAGAATAGTCTGTTTTTGTCAAATGTAATCATTTCTACTGTTATTTGTTTTAGCTTCAATGTGTTCCATCCTGAACATCTGCAAGTAATACCAACTTTAAAGGGGAACATTATCACCAAACATATGCAAGCCTCAATATATACCTTGATGTTGCAGAAAAAAGACCATGTATTTTTTTAACCGATTTCCGAACTCTAAATGGGTGAATTTTGGCAAATTAAACGCCTTTCTGTTTATCGGTCTTGTAGTGATGACGTCAGAACGTGACGTCACCGAGGTAACACACCCGCCATATTCATTTTCACATTACAGCTCTGTTATATTCCGTTTTTTCGACTATTTTTTGGAACCTTGGAGACATCATGCCTCATCGGTGTGTTGTCGGAGGGTGTAACAACACTAACAGGGAGGGATTCAAGTTGCACCACTGGCAAGAAATCTGCCGCCAGACCCCCATTGAATGTGCCAGAGTGTCTTCACATTTGACCGGCGATGCTAAGACAGACATGGCACAGAGATGTATGGATAACCTGCAGATGCATTTGCAACGATTAAGTCAACGAAATCACAAAGGTGAGTTTTGTTGATGTTGTTGACTTATGTGCTAATCAGACATATTTGGTGACGGCATGACTGCCAGCTAATCGATGCTAACATGCTACGCTAATCGATGCTAACATGCTATTTATGCTAGCTGTATGTACATTTGAAACTAGATACCAACATTTAATGCGAAAAAAACACTTACCAATCGACGGATTGAAGTTGCTTCAGTGTCACAAGATGCGAAAGTCCTGATCGTTTGGTCCGCACATTTTACCGGCGATGCTAATAAGGCAGCCATGCTATGGGCCACTTCATTAGGTACACCCACGCTATGGCCGAATAGCTTCAATTTCTTCTTCAATTTCGTTTTCGCTATCTGCCTCCATACTCCGACCATCTGTTTCAATACATGCGTAATCTGTTGAATCGCTTAAGCCGCTGAAATCCGAGTCTGAATCCGAGCTAATGTCGCTATATCTTGCTGTGGTAACCGCCATGTTGTTTGTATTGGCAGCACTGTATGACGTCACAGGGAAATGGATAGTGGTTTCGAAGATGGCGAAAATAAGGCACTTAAAAGCTTTATTTAGGGATATTCCGGGACCGGTAAAATTTCAAAAAAAATTTCAAAAAATACAACAAGCCACTGGGAACTGATTTTTATTGTTTTAAACCCTTTTGGAATTGTGATAATGTTCCCCTTTAAGTCCTTTGTAAATTTACAATTACCGTTTACATTGAGATTGATCAAGTTTGGTCCCGGTATTGATCCCTGGGTACGCCACCAGATATATCAATAACGGTGACAACGTTTATAAATCTAAAGTACGTTTGCTAAAGCCACCCCAGACAGAAAGTCAGACCTCATGCTGACATGAACTGACCAGAGAATGAAGGTCTTCATGCTTCAAAGTGTGAACAGGTTTTCCATCCAACAACACTTGACCTTGCTGCGGAAGGTAGAAGTTTTCCAGTAGATTCACACAAGAGCTCTTTCCACTGCCTGATGGCCCCACCAGCGCGGTCACCTTCCCCGGCCTTAAGGTGAATGACACTCCCTGCATCACACAGACACATATTGAAATCTTAGCAGGATATTTGTTTATCATTAGAAATAAAGATGATTTCAAGAACATAGTTTCACTGTGTTAACTGTTAAGGGTTGATTTCAAGAACATAGTTTCACTGTGTTAACTGTTAAGGGTTGATTTCAAGAACATAGTTTCACTGTGTTAGTTGTTAAGGGTTTCAAACTGTAATCGCTGTGCACTGGAACCTGTTTCTGTCTACACCCATTGGACTGGCTGACTCACTTCCAGATTAAGCAACTGTCGACATGACCAAAAATACAAAACCAGCCTTTGTTTGCACATTTACTTGTGACTTTCACCAAAGAGCTACGATTGATTAAGTATTGTTTAACCCTGCAGTCTGCGGACATTGTTTTGTGTATATTTTTAACTACTGTTTTTTTCGGTTTATAAGTCACAGTTTTTTTTCATAGTTTGGCCGTGGGTGAGACTTATACTCAGGAGCGACTTATGTGTGAAATTATTAACACATTACCGTAAAATATCAAATATTATTATTTAGCTCATTCACATAAGAGACTAGACACATAAGATTTCATGGGATTTATCAATTAGGAGTGACAGATTGTTTGATAAAGGTATAGCATGTTCTATATGTTATAGTTATTTGAATGACTCTTACCATAATATGTTACGTTAACATACCAGGCACCTTCTCAGTTGGTTATTTATGCCTCATATAACGTACACTTATTCAGCCTGTTGTTCACTATTCTTTATTTATTTTAAATTGCCTTTCAAATGTCTATTCTTGGTGTTGGGTTTTATCAAGAAAATCTCCCCCAAAAGTGTGACTTATACTCCAGTGCGAGTTATATATGCTTTTTTTCCTTCTTTATTATGCATTTTCGGCAGGTACGACTTATACTCCGGAGCGACTTATACTTCGAAAAATACGGTATATGGGAAACAATGCGGTATTGTCAACCGGTAATCATTAAAAGGTGTTTCCAGGGGTTGTAGAATGCTTAATTTGAGCCAAACTATTTCCACAAGTACAGACTACTGTCGACATGAACACAGTGAATTTGTTATTAATAGTTAGAAGACGGGGGACAAGGAATTGACAAGTTGGTTGACAGACCAATTTAAGCATTTAGTTGTAAACCAACCTTAAGGATATCAATCTCTGGCCGTGAAGGATAGGCAAATGTAATGTCTTGAAATTCCACCAAACCACTGCATGAGTTTAAAGTCTCTGTGCCCTCTGCCGGGTGCTTGGGTTTCCTGTCCAAGTACTCAAAAACCTTCTCAGCAGCTCCAACTCCCTGCATGAGGCCCGAGTAAACTGATGCAATGCTCTGCAAGGGAGATCCCACATCATTTTAGCAACCTTGTGAATTTTTCACTGTAAGTATGATGAAGAAAATAGACGATTAGACTACATACCGACAAACATTCTCCCATTTCAAGCATGTATATGAAAAAGGATAACAACTCGCTACTTCCCATCTGGCCAGAAACCACCAGGTGGCCACCGTAGGTGAGGATGGTAACCTCTAGAGCGAGCTCTGAGATCTAGAAAATAGAACTTGAGTAAAATGTGCTGCATGACTGATACCAAAAAAATGTATTTAAACTAGAGATGTCCGATACTATCGGGCTGCCGATATTATCGGCCGATAAATGCTTTAAAATGTAATACCGGAAACTATCGGTATCGGTTTCAAAAAGTTAAATTCATGACTTTTTAAAACGCCGTTGTACGGAGTGCTACACGGACGTAGGAAGAAGTATAGAGCTCCAATAAACTTTAAAGGGACTGCTTTTGCATGCCGGCCCAGTCATATAATATCTGCGGCTTTTCACACACACAAGTGAATGCAAGGCATACATGGTCAACAGCCATACAGGTCACACTGAGGGTGGCCGTATAAACAACTTTAACACTGTTACAAATATGCGCCACACTGTGAACTCAAGCCAAACAAGAACGACAAACACATTTCGGGAGAACATCCGCACCGTAACACAACAGAACAAATACCACAACCACCACAACCTCCTCATACTCTCTCAGGGAGAGAGAGAATGTCCCAAATTCCAAGCTGCTGTTTTGTTTGTGACTTCAATAATAAATATGGCAGTGCCATGTTGGCATTTTTTTCCACAAATTGAGTTGATTTATTTTGTAAAAACTTGTTACATGGTTTAATGCAGGGGTGCCCATTACGTCGATCGCGAGCTACCAGTCGACCGCGGGGGTTGTGTCAGTCGATCTCCAGCCAGGCTTTTAAAAAAAATAGACCTAAAAATTATTGATCATCAATCTTCACCAAGACGTCACTTAAATGACATTCACGGTACCGGAGGGTCTTGTGAGATGACGCTGGCTGTGCAAGATCATTATTATGAAAATATGACCGAGAGGAAGGCGAGAAACACTTTATTTCAACAGACTCTCGCGCCGTACCTTCCGTCAAAACTCTAAAGGCCGACTGCACATTTCCTATCTTCACAATAAAAACCCTGCTTCATGCTGCCTGCGCTAACTAAATACAGAGTCTCGGAAAACTGGCGTGCACAAGCGATCCCTCAGAAAGCTGGCGTGCACATCACTTGTGCACGCCAGCTTTCCGAGACTCTTATTTTGTTAGCGCAGGCAGCATGAAGCAGGGCTTTTATTGTGAAGATAGGAAATGTGCAGTCGGCCTTTAGAGTTTTGACGGAAGGGACGGCGCGAAAGTCTGTTGAAATAAAAAGTGTTTCTCGCCTTCCTCTCTGTCATTTTTTCATAATAATGAACTGGCAGCAGCCAGCGTCATCTCACAAGACCCTCGGGTGCCGTGAGTGTCAATCAAGCAAGCTACGGAATTTGCCGCCAATGTTTTTCTTGTAAAGTGTATGGAAGCTGGATGAATTAGATGCCAAAAACCAACCACTTTCATGTGGTATTGTACAGAAAGGACAACTTTTTTTCTCCTCCATTTGAAAATGTGGGCGTTATCATCATTACTGTCTGATTCCAATCAATGCAAGTCATCAGAATCAGGTAATACACCAACTTATATTCTTGTCTTTGTGAAAGAAAGACATCTATATGTGTTACACATGCTTGTATTATGATTAAACACATTTAACTTGTTTACAAAAATGTCTCTTTCATAAATAAATAAATATAAATGATATATATAAATGAGGTAGATCCCCTCGAGTTGGTCAATTGAAAAGTAGCTCGCCTGCAGAAAAAGTGTGGGCACCCCTGGTTTAATGCATCCAGCGGAGCATCACAACAAAATTACGCATAATAATGTGTTAATTCCACGACTGTATATAACGGTATCGGTTGATATCTGAATCGGTAATTAAGAATTGGACAATATCGGAATATCGGCAAAAAAGCCATTATCGGACATCTCTAATTCAAACAATACAAGTGAGGCCTCCGATGACACCTACACATGTGGACCACATGTAGCAAGCATAGGCCATGGCTTGTTTTTTGTTGATCTGGTACATGACTTTGAGCTTGGCGTAGTAGGAGTCAGCCTCCTCACCCTCATTGGCAAAGCTCCTTACTGTCTTTATGGCTGAAATGGTTTCTTCTGCAACTTTGTTAGCCTTTGCCAGGTTTGTTTGCACCTCTTTAGTCAGTTTCTAATAAAAAAAAAAATGTTAAAATCATTCAGAGTGGTTCACATCAATCTGCATACTCAACGATCAACAACTTTACCTTGTAGTAGTTTCCGTAATACTCAGAAAAGAGGGCAACAAAAGGAAGTCCCATCAAGTTGACCAATGTTAGCTTCCAGGACATCCCAAACATAAAAATGAGAAAGCCAACGGCCTTGATGCTGCTCCTCAAGAACACATTGACGTTCTGGGAGATGAGGTCACTCACTTGGGTGGTGTCAGCTGACAGGCGTGAGGTGATGTCACCTGAATGGTGATAAGATACATTCCACTATTAAGTGTCATTTGCTGCAACCTGTAAGGTTAGCAGTGTCACCCATACATTATTTTCAGTGCTTCCCCCATAATATTTGTTAGTTAAGGTAGCGTCTCTCCAGGGGGAAGTCTTCGTCGCGTTAAGAAGCCTACAACTTTTGGTTGGGTTTTCCGCTCCGTATGGTGAATGGCAATATACGATATACATCTTGATATTTTGTCCGTAAAGTAAAAACAAAACACAAAAAAGTCCTAGTAAACTGAGATACTAAGTTTGTCATTATTTTGACTTACTAAATATTGACTTACTAAGACAAAATGACTAAGTCAAATAAATGCTGACATATGCTCAACTCCTCATGCTTAATTTATTAGAACATTTGGGAAGCCTGTAGTTGATTATTATTACGTAAATGTTATACTCGTATCAACATGTGATAGCAGGGACCCTGCCATTCAAACCTAGGCTGCTACATTACTAATGAATAATGTAACTATAGCTGAAAAAAATAGAACAATAGCAATAGGAGATACTATTCATCCCTGAACACCATGGAGTTCCTGTAGGCTTTATGATGCACTTACATTATTATATCAACCATCAGAGACAGAAACTCTTCATTTAACATAATGTCCTTTTTTGCTGCTTCAACACAGAAAAAGGTAAGGTGAAATAACTTAGTTGTTAACTGTAGGTCAATAATGCTTGTCTTCCTCCCAGACAGACAGGGCTTTGCTGTCCGTAACACGCACGCACGCACGCACGCACGCACGCACACACACACCGCAAAGTGTCTTGGGCAAGACACTTTACCCACCTGCTCCCAGTGCCACCCACATTGGTTTAAATGTAACTTAGATATTGGGTTTCACTATGTGAAGCGCTGTGAGTCAATAGAGAAAAGCGCTATATAAATATTATTCACACTAAACTCTCTTTAGACTTGTAGTAATCTACTTGTTAATAATATATGCTTACTTTCTGCTGTAACACATTTCTATATAAGTCGCACCTGCCAAAAATGCATAACAAAGAAGGAAAAAAACATAAGTCGCACTGGAGTATAAGTCACATTTTTTGGGGATATTTATTTGATAAAACCCAACACCAAGAATAGACATTTGAAAGGCAATTTTAAATAAATAAAGAATAGTGAACGACAGGCTGAATAAGTGTACGTTATATGAGGCATAAATAACCAACTGAGAAGGTGCCTGGTATGTTAACGTAACATATTATGGTAAGAGTCATTCAAATAACTATAACATATAGAACATGCTATACGTAAACCAAACAATCTGTCGATAAATCCCAGGAAATCTTATACGTCTAGTCCTTTACGTGAATGAGCTAAATAATATTATTTGATACTTTACGATAATGTGTTAGAAATTTCACACATAAGTCGCACCCCCAACCAAACTATGAAAAAAACTCAGACTTATAGTCCGAAAAATACGGTAGATTACTTAATGTTTACAAGCCACATATTTATTGGTGTTGTTTCAAGGTAGTTTAGCAACTAATATACTTTGTCTGCTCCTGCTTGCTCTAACTCGTTGTGTAACATGTTTAGCCTGGTCCTCCAGTGATAATAATACTTATAAGAATTGAAGAAGCGGTGATCATTATTAACTTACAGTATGTACAGTTAGTTGCTATAGCCGCCAGTCACCCGTGGAAACAAAATAAATAAAGTATCAGCCAAAGGGGATCGTCTTTTGTGATCGGCATTGAAAGGCCTTAATCGGCATACCTCAATCACGTACGTTTTCACGACACTGATTGGTGGCCGATCGATAGCAACATCTCTATTTACGAGGTTAAACCAATCCATTAGGGGTGAAACGGTACGTGTATTTGTATTGAACCGTTTTTGTATGGGGGTTCTGGTTCGGTTCGGAGGTGTACCAAACAAGTTTCCACACGAACATATTAAATAGCCGCCTAAGCTAAAGTCTTAACAAGCTGCTCTGCTTTCTACCTCTGTCTCCAACACAGCACCCAGCATTGTCCCACCCACACAACCATCTGATTGGTTACAAATATAGTGGTAACAGCCAATCAGCAATGCGTATTCAGAGCGCATGTCGTCAGCGCTTAAGCGTCGAACAGATAGGTGTTTAGTAGGTGAGCAGCGTACTCTCCCCAAATTATAATAAACACCTCCCAGTCAACGTTTTAGATGACGTTCTAGAAACAAACTGCTCAGCTCGCTCGCAGTCCTGGCTTGAGGTGAAGGCTAATTAACTTTTAGCGTAACGTTAGCTCATTTAGCAGTGTGTGTGTGTGTGATGTAGCAGCCTAGTTTGAATGGCAGGGTCCCTGCTATCACATGTTGATAAAAATATAACGTTTACATGATAAAAATCAACAACAGACTTCCCAAATCCTGTAATAAATTAAGCATGAGGAGTTGACTTAAAACTGTTTAATGTTGCACTTTTTATATGTAGAAGAAAAGTTTTGTCATTTTATTTAATCTGAGCAACAAGTTGAGGCAGTTTAATGTGGATTAACGTGGGCAGAATTGTTATAGTGTTCCCAATGTTAAAAGGATAAAGCCATTGTTTACAAATTTGGTAAATAAATAACCAAAAAATTTATATTTTGTTGTTTTCTTACTGTACCGAAAATGAACCGAACCGTGACCTCTAAACCGAGGTATGCACCGAACCGAAATTTTTGTGTACCGTTACATCCCTACAATCCATCCATCCATCCATTGACTACCGCTTGTCCTTTTCGCGTTTGCAGGGGGAGCTAGAGCCTATATCATCTGCATTCGAGCGGAAGGCGGTGTACACCCTGGACATGTCGCCACCTCATCGCAGGGTTCACCTCAGATAAACAGACAACATTCACACACTAGCCAATAATTGTAAAATTTCATTTTAATTTTGTAATTTTAGCAGATGCTGTTGGGAGAGACAAAAAGTTAGCAAAATACAGGAAAAGCTCAATATTTGTGGACAGTGGTATCTTGAGACATGAGTTTCATTGGTTTGTGACATATCACCTAATTCAAAATACCTGTATCTTAAATCAATGTTTTACATTAAAAATAACTCATTAATCCATCCATTCTCTACTGCTTGTCCCTTTCGGGGTGGAAGGGGAGCTGAAGCCTATCCCAAATAAATGTTATCTATTCTGGACCCCCCCAGAAAAACATCCCCCTTATAATATAACATAATTCTTAATTAGAAAGAGATCAATAATGTTGTATGAAAAACAATACAATAGAATGTACCAGTAGTTTTATTAAATGATATAATGTAATCTTACCTGTATGGTTCTCATCAAAAAAGGCAAGTTCCTGCTTCATTAACGTTCTGAACAGGTGGTTCCTGAGCCGAAGATTTAATCGTGCAAATGTCAGCGTGAACACTCCTCCACGCACTCCAACTGCAATTGAACTGATAGAGAGAAAGTTGATTAGTCGAGCATCTGATCTGCTGTCAGTTTGTCAGCATTATGAAGAGGAACTTCCATGCAAGCAGCTGGGAGGTTATCTACATACAGTATCTACATACAGTATCTACATACAGTATCTAAATATGGCAGCATAGCACGGTTGGTAGAGTGGCAGTGCCAGCAACTTGAGGGTTCCAGGTTCGATTCCCGCTTTCGCCATCCTAGTCACTGCCGTTGTGTCCTTGGGCAAGACACTTTACCCACCTGCTCCCAGTACACTTGTTTAAATGTAACTTAGATATTGGGTTTCACTATGTAAAGCGCTTTGAGTCACTAGAGAAAAGCGCTATATAAATATAATTCACTTCACATACAGTATCTACATGCAGTATATTCTTAAGAGACAATCTTTGTCATCGTTGATCTGATTAACGTTTAATGTTTGTACAAGTCCTTTATCCCACAACTAAAATCTACAAACCCCATTTCTATACAAGTTGGGAACTTGTGTTAGATGTAAATAATAACAGAATACAATGATTTGCAAATCCTTTTCAACCCATATTCAACTGAATGCACTACAAAGACAAGATATTTGATGTTCAAACTCAAACTTGTTTTTTTTCCGCAAATAATAATTAACTTAGAATTTCATTACTGCAACACGTGGCAAAGTAGTTGGGAAAGGGCATGTTCACCACTGTGTTACATCACCTTTTCTTTTAACAACACTCAATAAAGGTTTGGTAACTAAGGAAACTAATTGTTGAAGCTTTGAAAGTGGAATTCTTTCCCATTCTTGTTTTATGTAGAGCTTCAGTCGTTCAACAGTCCGGGGTCTCCGCCGTCGTATTTTACGCTTCATAATGCGCCACACGTTTTCCATAGGAGACAGGTCTGGACAGCAGGCGGACCAGGAAAATACTTGCACTCTTTTATTACAAAGCCACGCTGTTGTAACACGTGCTGAATGTGGCTTGGCATTGTCTTGCTGAAATAAGCAGGAGCGTCCATGAAAAAGACGGCGCTTAGATGGCAGCATATGTTGTTCCAAAACCTGTATGTACCTTTCAGCATTAATGGTGCCTTCACAGATGTGTAAGTTACCCATGCCTTGGGCACTAATGCACCCCCATACCATCACAGTTGCTGGCTTTTGAACTTTGCGTCGATAACAGTATGGATGGTTCGCTTCCCCTTTGGTCCAGATGACACGATGTCGAATATTTCTAAAAAAAATTGGAAATGTGGACTCGTCAGACCACCGAACACTTTTCCACTTTGCATCAGTCCATATTCGATGAGCTCGGGCCCAGAGAAGCCGACGGCGTTTCTGGATGTTGTTGATAAATGGCTTTCGCTTTGCATAGTAGAGCTTTAACTTGCACTTAGAGAGATGTATTTAGTGACAATGGTTTTGTAAAGTGTTCCTGAGCCCATGTGGTGATATCCTTTAGAGATTGATGTCGGTTTTGATACAGTGCCGTCTGACGGATCGAAAGTCACGGTCATTCAATGTTGGTTTCCGGCCATGCCGCTTACGTGGAGTGATTGCTCCAGATTCTCTGAACTTTCTGATGATATTATGGACCGTAGATGTTGAAATCCCTAAATTTCTTGCAATTGCACTTTGAGAAACGTTGTTCTTAAACTGTTTGACTATTTGCTCACGCAGTTGTGGACAAAGGGGTGTACCTCGCCCCATCCTTTCTTGTGAAAGACCGAGCATTTTTTGGGAAGCTGTTTTTGTACCCAATCAAGGCACCCACCTGTTCCCAATTAGCCTGCATACCTGTGGGATGTTCCAAATAAGTGTTTGATGAGCATTCCTCAACTTTATCAGTATTTATTGCCACCTTTCCCAATTTCTTTGTCATGTGTTGCTGGCATCAAATTCTAAGGTTAATGATTATTAGCAAAATAATTTTTTTTATCAGTTTGAACATCAAATATGTTGTCTTTGTAGCATATTCAACTGAATATGGGTTGAAAATGATTTGCAAATCATTGTATCCTGTTTATATTTAATCTAATACCATTTCCCAACTCATATGGAAACGGGGTTTGTAGAACATGCTATACGTTACCAAACAACCTGTCGCTCTTTATCACTAAATCCGATGAAATCTTCTTCCTCGGTGTAGCTTCTAAACAACTCTGCCAAGTCCATTTATTGTTGACGTGTGTGTGTGTGTGTGTGTGTGTGTGTGTGTGTGTGTGTGTGTGTGTGTGTGACGATTGCTGATATACACCTAGTCTCTTACGTGAATGAGATAAATAATATTATTTGATATTTTACGATAATGTGTTAATAATTTCACACATAAGTCGTTCCAGAGTATAAATCGCACCCCCGGCCAAACTATGAAAAAAAAACTGCGACTTATAATCCGAAAAATACGGTATGTCACTATTAATGGTTTTCCACAATTACAAAGTTTATCCAATTAATTTTTTTTTACCCGCCCAAATAAAATGATTGACGTTTACCGCGGCTACTTACGTACGCGCAGAGAGCATACAAAAGCAGTCCAAGACAAACAAAGGACAATTTACAGTCATGTTGTTGTTTGGATAGAATGTCGTACATACATAATTACGTCACTACGCACGGGAAGCCGTCATAAGCGGGATGTAATAAGTAAAATACATTGGAAAGTTGGCACCCTTTAGGCATCTGTGTAAATTTTGCAAACAGCCCCTTTAAAACGTACATTTTTATTTAATATATATTTAAAGGCCTACTGAAACCCACTACTACCGACCACGCAGTCTGATAGTTTATATATCAATGATGAAATATTAACATTGCAACACATGCCGATACGGCCTTTTTAGTTTACTAAACTGCAATTTTAAATTTCGCGCGTAAGTATCATGCTAAAACGTCACGGTATGATGACGCGTGTGCGTGACGTCGTAGAGGACATTTTGTTCCAGCACCGTTCACAGCTATAAGTCATCTCTTTTCATCACATAATTCCACAGTGTTATGGACATCTGTGTTGCTGAATCTTTTGCAGTTTGTTCAATTAATAATGGAGACGTCAAAGAGGAAAGCTGTAGGTGGGAAGCGGTGTATTGCGGCAAACTTTAGCAACACAAACACAGCCGTTGTTTCCTTGTTTACATTCCCGAAAGATGACAGTGAAGCTTTACTATGGAACAGAGCGGTCAAACCAACATGGTTCCCTACCACATGTCAACCGGCAGGTTTCGGTGAGAAAATGTTGGTAATAAGTCGGCTCTTACCGTAGACATGAGCGGAGAGCTTGCGTCGTTCCTGCTGCGCCTGTCAAAGAGGCAGCTGCGGACTCTCTTGCCTCCTCCCACCGGCAGCCCCCGACCGTCGGATGCTTCCAACGTGGAGGAGGGAAAAAAAAAAAAAAATCTCAGCCCGGCCCCAACGCCTTGTCGAGGAACGTGGCTTCCCTCGGAGACACTGGCGGTCACCACACCCGTGGCCATACTCCTCCCACTTTCAGGTTCTACAGGTACGACCATATAATTTTACTAAAACACTAGTAACTAGGGGTGTAACGGTACGTGTATTTGTATCGAACCGTTTCGGTACGGGGGTTTCGGTTCGGCACGCGGGCGTACCGAACAAGTTCGGAAGCAGAAGTCTTCACAAGCTGCTCTGCTTTCTGCCTCTGTCTCTACCTCATTGTCCTGTCCACACAACCATCTGATTGGTTACATACAAAGCCAATCAGCAGTGCGTATTCAGACTTCAAAACGATGTAGTCGATGCTTTAGAGTTGCCGTCGAGCAGATATTCGTCTAGCAGGGGAGGAGTGGACTCTACCCAAATTATACTAAACACTTCCCAGTCACAACTATTACAAACATCACTATGAGCCCGTTGACCTTCTAGAAACTTAAACCGCAGCTCAGCACGCTCACAGTATAGGCTTGAGATGAAGGCTAATAAGCTTTTAGCGTAACGTTAGCTCATTTTTCTGTGTGTGTGTGTGTGTGTGTGCGTGTTAGGGGCAGCAAAGCCCTGTCTGTCTGTTATTTCAGTGAATTCCATTGTGTTTAGGGATGAAGAGTCTCTCCTATTGCAATTGTACTATTTTTCAGCTATAGTTACATTAATCATTAGTAATGTAGCAGCCTAGTTTTGAATAGCAGGGTCCCTGCTATCACATGTTGTTAAAATACAACATTTACATAATAAAAGTCAACTACAGGCTTCCCAAATGCTGTAATAAATTAAGCTAGATGAGTTGACATTAAACAGTTTCAATGGAAACTGTTTAATGTTAAACTTTTTATATGTAGAAGAAAGTTTTTTTCATTTTATTTAATCAAAGCAACAACTTGAGGCAGTTTAATGTGGATTAACCTGGGCAGAATTATTACAGTGTTCCCAATGTTAAAAGCATAAAGCCATTGTTTACAAATTTGGTAAATAAATAACCAAAAAATTCATCTTTTGTCGATTTCTTACTGTACCGAAAATGAACCGAAGCGTGACCTCTAAACCGAGGTACGTACCGAATCGAAATGTTTGTGTACCGTTACACCCCTACTAGTAACACTATAAGCACATAAGGGATTTTCCAGAATTATCCTAGTAAATTTGTCCAATAACATCTGAATCGCTCAGCCGTCTCGTTTTTTTTCTCTTCTAGTCCTTCACTCTCACTTTCCTCATCCACGAATCTTTCATCCTCGCTCAAATTAATGGGGAAATAGTCTCTTTCTCGGTCCGAATCGCTCTCGCTGGTGGTGGCCATGATTGTAAACAATGTTCAGATGTGAAGAGCTCCACAACCCGTGATGTCACACGCACATTGTCTGCTACTTCCAGTACAGGCAAGGCTTTTTTATTAGCGACCAAAAGTTGCGAACTTTATCGTCGATGTTCTCTACTAAATCCTTTCAGCAAAAATATGGCAATATCGCGAAATGATCAAGTATGACACATAGAATGGACCTGCTATCCCCGTTTAAATAAGAAAATCTCATTTCAGTAGGCCTTTAGTAATAACCTATATATAAAGTATGGGAGAGATGTTGACATAACACGGCATGCAAAGTCTTTTGTTTTTGTAAGTGTACGGGCTTATATAATAATTAAATGCACCTCTCCATGACCATTGGTTGAGGCTTTAAGAAGGACCACCTGGTACTTACCTGGCAAAGGCCAGGACTGTCAGTGTGATGGCAGGTTTAGCAAAGTATTCCATGCTGTGGTGAACCACGATGCTATCAATGGCCTTCCCGTAGTAGTAAGGTATGAAGGCTTCACCTGCAGGCGGAAATAGAAACAGTGGGACAGTGCAACACAGTTGGGAAAATGCATACTTGATCCCGAGAAGAAAGTTTATTCCCTTGCAAATATATTCCATATTTTTTATGGTCGGTTTATTTTGGCTGAGAGAAAGAATGTGAAAAATCTAATTAGATATACAGTACAGGCCAAAGGTTTCATTCAATGCGTTTTCTTAATTTTCATGTCTATTTACATTGTAGATTGTCACATCAAAACTATGAATGAACACATGTGGAGTTACGTACTTTACAAAAAAAGATAAAATTACTGAAAACATGTTTTATATTCTATCCATCCATCCATCCATCCATCATCTTCCGCTTATCCGAGGCCGGGTCGCGGGGGCAGCAGCCTAAGCAGGGAAGCCCAGACTTCCCTCTCTCCAGCCACTTCGTCTCGCTCTTCCCGGGGGATCCCGAGGCGTTCCCAGGCCAGCCGGGAGACATAGTCTTCCCAACGTGTCCTGGGTCTTCCCCGTGGCCTCCTACCAGCGGGACGTGCCCTAAACACCTCCCTAGGGAGGCGTTCGGGTGGCATCCTGACCAGATGCCCGAACCACCTCATGTTTTATATTCTAGTTTCTTCAAAATAGCCACCTTTTGCTCTGATGAATTCTTTACACATTCATGGCATTCTCTCAATGAGCTTCAAGAGGTAGTCACCTGAAATGGTTTTCACTTCACATGTGTCATAGTTTGGATGCCTTCAGTGATAATCTACAATGTAAATAGTTCTGAAAATATAAAACAAAACGCATTGAAATGAGAAGGTGTCCAAAATTTTGGCCTGTACTATAGTTTCCTGATGTAAGTTTGATCCCCTATCAACCAGCAAGTGTTCTGACCCCCACACAGAATAAAACAAACAAATGAGTCCCGTCTCTTTAGAAACATACTTCTAAGCTCTGTTACAGTAAAATCACAATATATTATGTAGCTTTGTAAACATACACTGAAAGATGGGAGTAAACACACATTATTTAATACATAGAATTACTTACTGTTGATCGGCCACTAAAAATAAATTACATGCTTGCTCAACAGCCATACGGGTCACACTGAGGGTGGCCGTATAAACAGCTTTAACACTGTTACAAATATGCGCCACACTGTGAACCCACGCCAAACAAGAATGACAAAACATATTTTGGGAGAACATCCACACCGTAACACAACATAAACACAACAGAACAAATATATACCCAGAACCCCTTGCAACACTAACTCTTCTGGGACGCTACAATATATAGCTGAAGTGGCGTGGTAATTGTACTTTAGAAACACAAACAGAAAAAGGTAGATTATTAAGCTGTTTACATACTTGTTGTGGCACTTTTGTTTCTCCCTAAGATTGCCATGACGTTTTGTCCAATCATGTGCCTAGGTTGATCGCCATTATGTCTACTATGGTAGATTTGACCCCGATCAATTAGAGGAATGTATTTACAATAGGGATGTCCAAAAATATCGGTCTGATGATAAATGCTTTAAAATGTAATATTGGAAATTATCGGTACCGGTTTCAAAATGTAAAATTTATGACTTTTTAAAACACCGCTGTGTACACGGACGTAGAGAGAAGTAAAGAGCGCCAATAAAACTTAAAGGCACTGCCTTTGCATGCCGGCTTTTCAAACACACACACACACACACACACACACACACACACACACACACACACTTGGTCAACAGCCATACAGGTCACACTGAGGGTGGCCGTATAAACAACTTTAACATTGTTACAAATATGTGCCACACTGTGAACCCACACCAAACAAGAATGGCAAACACATTTCGGGAGAACATCCGCACCTTAACACAACATAAAAACAACAGAACAAATACCCAGAATCCCTTGCAGCACTAACTCTTCCAGGACGCTACAATATGCACCCCCCGGTATCCCCTACACTCCCACACTTCAACCCCAACCGGGCCCACCTCAACCTCCTCATGCTCTCACAGGGAGAGCACGCCCCAAATTCCAAGCTGCTGTTTTGAGGCATGTTAAAAAAAATAATGCACTTTGTGACTTCAATAATAAAGATGGCAGTGCCATGTTGATTCATAACTTGAGTTGATTTATTTTAGAAAACATTGTTACATTGTTTAATGCATGGGTGTCAAACTCTGGCCCGTGGGCCAAATTTGGCCCGCCGTGTAATTTCATTTGGCCCTTGAGGTAATATCAAATTAAGATTAGAGCTGGCCCACCGGTATTATACAGGGGCGGTGCCACTGTAACAACGCATTTGCCAACCCTCCCGAATGTCACTGCCCCTCCCGTAAAACTCCCGGGGCAACAATTCTTCCGAATTTCTCCCGATTTCCACTCGGACAACAATATTGGGGGCGTGCCTCAAAGGCACTGCCTTTAGCGTCCTCTACAACCTGTTGTCACGTCCGCTTTTCCGCCATAGAAACAACGTGCCGGCCCAGTCACATAATATCTGCGGCTTTAACACACACGAACGAATGCAAGGCATATTTGGTCAACAGCCATACAGGTCACACTGAGGGTGGCCGTATAAACGACTTTAACACTGTTACAAACATGCACCACACTGTGAACCCACACCAAACACGTTTCGGGAGAACATCTGCACCGTAACACACGTAATACCCAAAACCCCATGCAGCTCTAACTCTTCCGGACGCTACAATATACACCCCTGCTACCACCAAACCCGGCCCGCCCCCCAATTTTTATTTACATTTTATTTAACATGCCATTGATATTTTTAAATTATTATTGATAGGTTGATTGACAACACTAAATTGGCCCTAGTGTGTGAATGTGAGTGTGAATGTTGTTTGCCTATCTGTGTTGGCCCTGCGATGAGGTGGCGACTTCTCCATGGTGTACCCTGCCTTCCGCCTGAATGCAGCTGAGATAAGCTCCAGCGACCCCAGAAGGGACAAGCGGTAGAAAATGGATGGATGGATGGTTTTAAACTTGACTTTGCATGTCACTACAAAGTTATATAAGCCTTACTCGTTCAATATACACTGCAAAACTTGTTTGGATCTCTATGAAAAGGTTCATTTCTTCAACCTTGGCCCGCGTATTTGTTCCGTTTTAAATTTTGGCCCACTCTGTGTTTGAGTTTGACACCCCTGCTTTAATGCATCCAGCAGGGCATCACAGCTAAATTAAGCATAATAATGTGTTAAGTCCACAACTATATATATCCTAATCGGTCGATATCGGAATCGGTATTTAAGAGTTGGACAATATCGGAAAGCTCTATTTTACATGCACATCCATCCATCCATCCATCCATCCATTCATCTTCTTCCGCCTATCCGAGGTCGGGTCGCGGGGGCAACAGCCTAAGCAGGGAAACCCAGACTTCCCTCTCCCCAGCCACTTCGTCTAGCTCTTCCCGGGGGATCCCGAGGCGTTCCCAGGCCAGCCGAGAGACATAGTCTTCCCAACGTGTCCTGGGTCTTCCCCGTGGCCTCCTACCGGTTGGACGTGCCCTAAACACCTCCCTAGGGAGGCATTCGGGTGGCATCCTGACCAGATGCCCGAACCACCTCATCTGGCTCCTCTCGATGTGAAGGAGCAGCGGCTTTACTTTGAGTTCCTCCCGGATGGCAGAGCTTCTCACCCTATCTCTAAGGGAGAGACCCGCCACCCGGTGGAGGAAACTAATTTCGGCCGCCTGTACCCGTGATCTTATCCTTTCGGTCATGACCCAAAGCTCATGACCATAGGTGAGGATGGGAACGTAGATCGACCGGTAAATTGAGAGCTTTGCCTTCCGGCTCAGCTCCTTCTTCACCACAACGGATCGATCCGCCTGTCGATCTCACGATCCACTCTTCCCCCACTCGTGAACAAGTCTCCTAGGTACTTGAACTCCTCCACTTGGGGTAGAGTCTCCTCCCCAACCCGGATATGGCACTCCACCCTTTTCCGGGCGAGAACCATGGACTCGGACTTGGGGTGCTGATTCTCGTTCCGGTCGCTTCACACTCGGCTGCGAACCGATCCAGTGAGAGCTGAAGATCCCGGTCAGATGAAGCCATCAGGACCACATCATCTGCAAAAAGCAGAGACCTAATCCTGCGGTCACCAAACGGGAACCCCTCAACGCCTTGACTGCGCCTAGAAATTCTGTCCATAAAAGTTATGAACAGAATCGGTGACAAAGGACAGCCTTGGCGGAGTCCAACCCTCACTGGAAATGTGTTCGACTTACTGCCGGCAATGCGGACCAAGCTCTGGCACTGATCGTACATGCACATCTGTAAATTAGAAAACAGTTTTCTCTCATCTGGTAAAGCAGTTAAGGATACTCACATACAGCAGAGATGACAAGGAAGAAGCCGGCTACCGTTAACAGTGCACCATCTTTTTTCGTGTAGCTGAGCAGACGTCCCAGCGTAGCTCCTGTGCTCCTCTTCTCCGTATACGTCTTCACTGCACAACTCTCATGCTTCTCTTCCTCCTCACCAGCTGCCCGAAGTAGCTCCTCGGTGTCCTCACAACGTCCCGATTTGTTGATTCTGCTACTTTTCTCCGAGTTGGATTCCATTCCGAGGAACCACCACAGAGCCAAAAGACCCAGTGAGGAGACACAGGTCCAGGACATCAGACCCAAAGACCAGGGTTGATGAGAAAGAGGCTCAAGTTCGCTCAGCATCAGCAGCTTGGCGACACTGTACGTTATAATGGTCTGGCAGACTAAGAGAATGAGAGTGGCGAGTCTGGACACCCTGTGTGGGCCGTCCTCTTTGTTCCATAACAGTCCAACAGAGGCGCCCAGAAGAAGAGAAGCTCGAAGCAGCACAGTCCCCCAAATGTCTATAGCGGACCTCAGGATTGTAAAGTTCTGGGCATCCTCCCAAAATATGTTCAACTGTGATCCACGTGCATATAGGACTGTGGTGATGACAATGTCAAGTAAGACGTAGGAAACCGTGCAGCTCACTTTGGTTCTGATACCCATGCTGACCTTCAGGGTGTGGAGAGCAGTGTTCCCCTATCCTGCTGGAATCATAAAAACATAAGAATGGAGAGATATATGCATCATAAATGCTTGAATGTAATTAACTTAAGCTCTCATTTGCATATATACACATACATATATATACATATACATATATATATATACATACATATACATATATATATATATATATATATATATATATATATATATATATATATATACACATATACAAACCCTGTTTCCATATGAGTTGGGAAATTGTGTTAGATGTAAATATAAACGGAATACAATGATTTGCAAATCATTTTCAACCCATATTCAGTTGAATATGCTACAAAGAAAACATATGTGAACATTTTTTTTTTTGTGCAAATAATCATTAACTTTAGAATTTGATGCCAGCCACACGTGACAAAGACGTTGGGAAAGGTGGCAATAAATACTGATAAAGATGAGGAATGCTCATCAAACACTTATTTGGAACATCCCACAGGTGTGTAGGCTAATTGGGAACAGGTGAGTGCCATGATTGGGTATAAAAGCAGCTTCCATGAAATGCTAAGTAATTCACAAACAAGGATGGGGTGAGGGTCACCAATTTGTAAGCAAATTGTTTAACAGTTTTAGAACAACATTTCTCAACGAGATATTGCAAGGAATTAAGGGATTTTACCATCTATGGTCCGTAAAATCATCAAAAGGTTCAGAGAATCTGGAGAAATCACTGCACGTAAGCGATGATAATACGGACCTTTGATCCCTCAGGCGGTACTGCATCAAAAACAGACATCAGTGTGTAAAGGATATCACCACGTGGGCTCAGGAACACTTCATAAAACCACTGTCAGTAACTACAGTTGGTCGCTACATCTGTAAGTGCAAGTTAAAACTCTACTATGCAAAGCGAAAGCCATTTATCAACAACGCCGCCGGCTTCACTGGGCCCGAGCGCATCCAAGAGGGACTGATGCAAAGTGGTAAGGTGTTCTGTGGTCTGACGAGTCCACATTTCATATTACATTTGGAAACAGTGGACGTCGTGTCAATCGGAACAAAAAGGAAAATAACCATCCGGAATTTTATAGGCGCAAAGTTGAAAAGCCAGCATCTGTGATAGTAAGGGGGTGTATTAGTGCCCAAGGCATGGGTAACTTACACATATGTGAAGGCACCATTAATGCTGAAAGGTCCATACAGGTTTTGGAGCAACATATGTTGTCATCCAAGCAACGTTATCATGGACGCCCCTGCTTATTTCAGCAAGACAATGCCAAGCCACGTGTTACAACAGCGTGGCTTCGTAGTAAAAGACTGTGGGTACTTTCCTGGTCCGCCTGCAGTCCAGACATGTCTCCCATCGAAAATGCGTGGTGCATTATGAAGCGTAAAATACGACAGCGGAGACCCCGGACTGTTGAACGACTAAAGCTCTACATAAAACAAGAATGGGAAAGAATTCCACTTTCAAAGCTTCAACAATTAGTTTCTTCAGTTCTCAAATGTTTATTGAGTGCTGTTAAAAGAAAAGGTGATGTAACACAGTGGTGAACATGCCCTTTCCCAACTACTTTGGCACGTGTTGCAGCCATGAAATTCTAAGTTAATTATTTGCAAAAAAAAATAAGTTTATGAGTTTGAACATCAAATATCTTGTCTTTGTAGTGCATTCAACTGAATATGGGTTGAAAGGGATTTGCAAATCATTGTATTCCGTTTATATTTACATCTAACACAATTTCCCAACTCATATTGAAATGGGGTTTGTATATATATATATATATATATATATATATACATACATGTATATATATAATTCTAAAAAGCAAGTTAGTTAACAGCAGGTTTTATTTTTGATATTGCATTTCCCTTCTAACGAGCAAGTTAGCTAACAGCAGGCAGGCAGCAAGTTTTATTGTGAAATGTCATTTCCGTTCTCACAAGAGAGTTAGCTAACAGCAGGCAGCAAGTTTCATAGTGATGTATAATTTCCCTTCTAACAAGCAAGTTAGTTAACAGCAGGCAAGCAGTAAGTTTTATTGTGATATGTCATTTCCCTTCTAACTAGCAAGTTAGCCAACAGCAAGGCGCTAGCGAGAGGTCTAATGACAGTTAAAGTTGTGAAACATGCTCGCCTTTGTCTCTCTCCTTCGCCATAGAAGATGTATAAGATCACAAAAAGGTGCAAAAAAATAAAAAAAAAGCTTACCTGACACTTTATGTTCATTCAGGAAACATGTTGGGAGTCAAAGGCAGGTCACGTCTGACGACACCGACATCGCGATAACTCACCTTTGTAATCTCGTTAGTAGCTCGGTGATAAAAGTGCTGACGTCACACATCAGAGGTGTATCACCTTCCCCTACCGTGACGTTGACGTGGGAATTCGTTCATTACCTCTTTTTTTCCCCCGTGATACACGTAACATAACTGCAATCTGTAATAATTATACAAATGTCGATATTAAAAGGAAAACGATAATAATTGCACGTATTGTACTGGTATAGGTGGACGGATCGGTCGCAATATCACAGCATCGACTTCAATGGCAGTATCCGTGTTGGGTCGATACTATAGCGTAGTGTAGGGGTGTCCAAACTTTTTCCACTGAGGGCTGCACACTGATAAATCAACGCAAGCGGGGCCCATTTTTTTATCATTTTTATTTTAAAAACCAAAACAATATATGTATAAAAAATATACATTTAGGCCTCCACTCAGTTATGATCCCGGAGACCCCAAAGGGTTTTGGTAAAAAAAAATACTAAAAATGTGTCATTATTTAGTAGTATTATTTTCATTATTATTCAAGTTTTAATCTCTACAAAATCAACATTAGGAAAAAAAATGGAAAAAACACAAAATATGCAATATTTTTACAAAATAACATTTTTTTAGTTGGAATATTTGAGATTATATAATAATTGGTGTCTTAATTTAGGATTTTGATTCATTATTATTGTTTGAGCAATAACACTTAAAAACAAATCTCACTAATTGGGGATCCTAAAGTGTCCTAATCATTAAAGTGTTAAAAAAAAAAAATTCTTTTTTTTTTTACCGTTTATTTTTAGCACAATAATCTCCGGCGACTTGTACAGGGTGTACACCGCCTTCCGCCCGATTATAGCTGAGATAGGCACAGCGCCCCCCGCGACCCCAAAGGGAATAAGCGGTAGAAAATGGATGGATGGAATCTCGAGATCAACTTCAGATCCATCCGTCAATTATTAGTTTAAGTGTTTTTTTATGTTAATTATTAGTTTAATTGTTGTTTATGTTAATTATTAGTTTAATTGTTGTTTATGTTTTTTGTTTGCTGCGATGAGGTGGCGAATTGTCCACGGTGTACACCGCCTTCCGCCCGATTATAGCTGAGATAGGCACAGCGCCCCTCGTGACCCCAAAGGGAATAAGCGGTAGAAAATGGATGGATGGAATCTCGAGATCAACTTCAGATCTATCCGTCATTTATTAGTTTAATTGTTGTTTATGTTAATTATTAGTTTAATTGTTTTTTATGTTTTTTGTTTGCTGCGATGAGGTGGCGAATTGTCCAGGGTGTACCCCGCCTTCTGCCCGATTGTAGCTGAGATAGGCGCCAGCGCCCCCCGCGACCCCAAAAAGGGAATAAGCGGTTGAAAATGGATGGATGGATGGGTTTTTTGTTTGTTTTAGGCCCCTCTTTAAAAAAAAAAAAAAAAACAGCTCAGTTTTTTATATGGCAAAACACAAATTATGAAACATTTTCCCCAAAAAATATTTCAAAGTGGAATATTTAATGTGACGTAATCGGAACCTTGAATAGGTCAATAATTCAAAATGACATTGATTTTGATTCATTATTATTTTTTAAAGAAAGAAACAGCCTGCATGACAGCTTTGGGTTATTAAAGTACATTGCAACAATTTCTTGTTATATTTCACCTGTTTGCTCTTTTATACCACTTTTTATGTTTTTTCCAATTGTATTCTTAAAATGTGCACTGGGGCCGCACTTTGGACACCCCTGGCGTAGTGAGATTGATAACTACCCGTTCTTTTATGTTTACTTTCTAAACTTTTTTTTTTTTGACGTTTTAGACTAAAACTAACCCCAGGGAGTGTTAATTGTAAAATGGACGTCAAGGACAAGAAGAAGCCGATGTATTTGTTAAAGACGTCAAGAAACATCATTAACCGTGTTAAAAAAAAAAAGATAAATTTTAATAATAAATAATGTTGGATATAGATCAGTGGTCCCCAACCACCGGGCTTGATTTTTTTATTGATTTTATTTTTTTTTAAATCAACATAAAAAACATAAGATACAATTAGTGCACCAACCCAAAAAAAACTCCCTTTTTCATGACAAAAAAAAAAAAAGAAAAAAAAAAGAAGCTCCCCATCCCCTCGCTGATCAAATGATCAAGCTACAAAAAGGTTGGGGACCACTGATATAAATAACATACAAACATTTTATTGGTTGAGTCGAAAATATTAAAGTTCGATGATTTGGTAAAAGTGCAAACAGCTAAAATGACATATAAAGCAAACTATATATTCTTCTCAACTAAAAAATAGAACCTCAGAGGAAAATCTCATTTAAAACATTTGTAAGCATGTACAACACTTAGAACCTTTAGCACAGGCCTTGCAATTATTTTGACTCGAGGGCCACATCTAGTGTCTGGGGGGCGTGTATTTCTATTTTCAGGAACACTAATACAAAACCTCACAATAATGTCTGACTCAATGCTAAAAACATTCGGACTTAAAAAAAACCATATTGGGATTTTACATTTTTCCTATGAACGATAAAGCACTGAATATTGACAAAATATGAACGTCACACCCATTTTACAATCGGGTGAAACGCAACAAAAATTCAACAAACAGTGAAATATTAACGAAGGGTACAAAATAAACCCACCTACAATCTGATATATCACTATAGCACAGGGGTCTCAAACTTAATTCACATGGGGGCCACTGGATGCAGAAACTGGGTGAGGCTGGGCCGCAAGAAGAGATTTCTTAAAAAAAATCTAACATGCACTTTTTAATGAATTCCCTTTCTTTGAGTGGCTTTCCCGCCCTAGCAACATACTTGCCGACTCTCGCGATCTTTCCGGGTAACGCCCGAATATCGGTGCCCCCCCCCAACAATTTCCCGGGGCAATCATTCTACCGGTTTTCATCCGGACAATATTGTTAAAGGCGTGCCGTGATGGCACATTATTATAAATCAAACACAATACCACAAAACTCAATAATTTAGAAAACCTTTCAAGTAAAACGTGTCGTTATCGGCAATAGTGGCCCTGTATCTACTTGGTATCGGCGGGATCCCACAATGTGGATTATCGCCCCAAGTCATGTCTGTCTGAGCAGTGTGAAGCTCCGCCCAGTCTTGCTTGCATTGTGACGACACAGTCGAAGTGACGTCGCTAGAACATTACGTCATTGTGTGAAATGCTTAAATTAAACTCAATTGCGATCCTTTTTAAGTGATGTAATGATGCGTTTTTCATAGGCATCGTCCTTTGTGTTTGTTGAAGAAACCCCTGCAAAATAGTATTTTACACTGTAAAATTATGCTAATTAATGTACTGTATAAATTTGATTTATAGTCCTGATTAATGTGTTATCACAGATAACATCGAAATAGCAAATGAGGTTGCAACCACCGGTTAATTACAATTTCCTACAAAGGGATGAAATAACTTAGTTTATTTCAATATTTGATAGGGATTTTACGGACAGCAGCAGAGGCAATTAAGGCTGGTAATTATAACAAGACAACTTTTTACAATTTACAGTCTTCCCCCGTCCAAAACCTGCGGCAGCTCTTAACGCCCGTTTCAAAGTTTTTACAGACTCAGTGGATGTCAGACTCAGACAAGTGATACGTTATCGCAGTTTTTACATCTTCAGGGCTGCTTTGCTCGGTGGCCAGCACCGTCTCCACAGGGAAAGACAAATATAAACACTCTTCTTTCATTTTTTTCGTGGGAGGGCTATCCCCTGCACAAAAGGGCAGATTGAGGGGATTGTTTAGTGACCTTCGTTTTACGTCCTTCTTCTCCTCTTTGTAGGCTGCTTTCATGTTGGCTATCACCTGAAAAAGAAAATGTTTCAGAGGCCTTCAAATAATATATTAAGAATAGACCAATGAAGCAAAAACATTTGTCAATATGCAAAAAATATACTTCAATAAGCATATGTATATAATATATATATACACATACATATATATGTACAGTACAGGCCAAACGTTTCAATGGGTTTTCTTTATTTTCATGACTATTTACTGTACATTGTAGATTGTCACATCAAAACTATGAATGAACACATGTGGGGTTATCTACTTAACAAAAAAAGGTGAAATAACTGAAAACTTGTTTTATATTCTATTTTTTTCAAAATAGCCACCATTTGCTTTGATTACTGCTTTGCACACTCTTGGCATTCTCTCCACGAGCTTCAAGAGGTAGTTACCTGAAATGTGTTGATAGTAATAGTTTTGAAATCATAGTTTGATGCCTTCAGTGACAATCTACAATGTAAGTAGTCATGAAAATAACGGAAACACCTTGAAATGAGGTTGTGTGTCCAAACTTTTGGCCTGTACCCTGTGAATATATATATATATATATATATATATATATATATATATATATATATATATACACACACACACACACACACATTTACATGTATATATATATTTTTTTATATTTATATATATTAAGTTTAAGTACAAATTATTATATATAGATATATATATAATACATTTTATATATATATATATATATATATATATATATACACACACACATACAAACACACAAGTTACACACTGAATTAAGTTACACTATTGACAAATATATATATTTATATATATATTTCTCAATAGGGTAACATCAGTTATGTACTGAATTATGTTACACTATTGACAAATATATATATATATTTATACGTATATTTATGTATAAATGATGTGTTTATTTTGTGTAGAGTTTAGGTAAGCTTTCATTTCATGTATTCCATATATCTGGCATGCATCCTATATGGCAGTGGTCCCCAACCACTGGTACCGGACTGCGGCTCGATTGGTACCGGGCCGCAGAATAATTTTTTATAGAAAAACACAAGATACACTTACAATTAGTGCACCAACCCAAAAAACCTCTCTTTTTCATGACAAAAACATTTAAAATGAATTTTGAATTGGTACTAATTATGTTGTGTTGCTATCTATGTGCAGAGGTGGGTAGAGTAGCCAGAAATTGTACTCAAGTAAGAGCGTTGTTACTTTAGAGATTTATTACTCAAGTAAAAGTAAGGAGTAGTCACCCAAATAATTACTTGAGTAAAAGTAACAAGTATGTTGTGAAAAAACTACTCAAGTACTGAGTAACTGATGAGTAACCTGTTTGTTTAATGATGACGGCAACAAGTAATGCACAAAAACATAAAAATAGCAATGAACAAATCCAGAGCCAGGAGTATCTCTTAAGCAACTAAAACAATAATAAATATTTAATTTTACACTGAATTGAAAAAAAATTTGAAACTGAATTTTACCTTTGCATGCTCATTATACTATTGGCTAAGTTTTATATTCATAAATGTAAGTTTCTCAATACCCGACCTGTTTTTTGTGCCTTTAAAAAAGATTTAGAACTCTACATTAAAACACTCTAGCTCTAACAACCAAAAAGCCGTGAAAACGATGATGCTGTGTTCCAAATTGAAGTTATTTACTGAGATTGAGTGAGCCTATGGCTTTGCACTCTGTTTATTTTATATGTATATATATATATATATATATTTTTTTTTTTTGCATTCTATTTTAGTTACTTTGAATTTAAAACCCCCTGGCGCAGTTTATACGGTTTTTATACTGTTTTGTACTGTTTTTGTACTTACTTTGATTATTATTTTCAACTGTTTGTAAATGTTGAAATTTATAAATAAAGGTTTATAAAAAAAATGTTTTTTTAAAAATCATGTGACCGCCTCGCTCTGTTTGATTGGTGAAACGGAGTCAAACGTCACCAGTGACTGCATTTGATTGGTGAAACGGAGTCAAACGTCACCAGTAATGGTGAAACGCAGGCATGTGATAGATCCTACTTTGAAGGTCTGTCTGACAAAACAAAACAAACAAAGCGTGCATTAACAGATCGATAAAAATCAGTAGCGAGTAGCGAGCTGAATGTAGATAAATGGAGCGAAGTAAAAGTAGCGTAAAAGTATGTTGCATTAAAACTACTCTCAAAAGTACAATTTATCCCAAAAGTTACTCAAGTAGATGTAACGGAGTAAATGTAGCGTGTTACTACCCAACTCTGTCTATGTGTTTATGAAAGTTTGTGAAATGGAACTGTGGAGGAGTGTTTGCAATACAGGTTACTAGTTTGCATGTGCTGTAAAACCCAGAAACACTCAGAAACTTCAATTGTATAAATAAATATAAAACTAGCAAGATGAAACAATAAATTACCAATTGCTTAACAGTGTTCTGCTGTTCCTGCATTATCGTCATATACGTTGAAACCTTCTCCTCGAAAGAATACCCGTCTGAGTCTTCATCATATCCAAGTGGACCAAGTGTAGCCTGTACGGTATGAAAGGACATTTAGATCGCAGAAAAGTGTGGTATTCTATTAGCCTGTGCCCAAGTTTTACCTGTTTTGGTGTGTTCGCCTTCCGGTTAAACATGAGAGCATAAGGAGTGAACTTTGTCGTCGGGTTGATGGACGTCCTGAATAGAAACAACACGGGGTCCAGGAAGTCGTCCCAATCCGCCTGCTTGTCCGTCACCATCTGAAAGATGGCCTCCTTTAGCAACGGACTGGTGCAGTCATGCAGCGGGTTGAGCTGAGGTTGATCCAGAGGAGAGACCTTCTGCACGACGCCCCATCTGTTACACAGCAGATTTGTCACCTGGCGAAAAGAAACCACATCACTTTGACCCACGGCTTTCCCAACATTCCTTACCTATCAACTTTGTTGGAACATCACTGACTTACGTCTCACCTCATCACAGAAGTCTGCGCTCTGTGCGCACACCATTGTTTTAGGGGCGCCGAACCTGGAGACAGGATTACAGAATTCTAAAACAGAACAATACTTGCTAAAAATCCAGAATCAAATTGTTATCAAATTATTTTCTACCGTCATCTAGACAATTTTTTCAAATATTTTAAAAGACTCGGGATCTCCCAATACATTTTTCACTTCCGAAATTCATCGGATACGACCATATCATCCCAAATCACAGGACATATTTTTATTATTCGGTAGTAAGAAATGTTGGTAACACTTTAGTATGGGGAATATATTGTAAGTAACAAAGACTTAATTTAGAGGAATTTGGACACTAGGGGAACATATTGTAAGTAACAGATACTTAATTTAGAGTTATTTGGACACTAGGGGAACATATTGTAAGTAACAAAGACTTCATTTAGAGTTTAGAGTTATTCTAAGTAACGAAGACTTAATTTAGAGTTTAAAATTATTCCAAGTAACAAAGACTTCATTTAGAGTTATTTGGACACTAGGGAAACATTCTAAGTAACAAATACTTAATTTAGAGTTATTTGGACACTAGGGCAACATATTCTAAGTAACAAAGACTTAATTTGGAGTTCAGAGTTATTCTCAGTAACAAACACTTAATTTAGGGTTTAAAGTTATTCTAAGTAACAAACACTTCATTTAGAGTTATTCTAAGCAACAAGGACCTAATTTAGAGTTTAAAGTTCTTTTAAGTAACAAAGACTTCATTTAGAGTTATTTGGGCACTAAGGGAACATATTCTAAGTAACAAACACTTCATTTGGACACTAGGGGAACATATTCTAAGTAACAATGACTTCATTTAGAGTTATGTGGACACTAGGGGAACATATTCTAAGTAACAAAGACTTCATTTAGAGTTATTTGGACACTAGGGGAATATATTCAAAGTAACAATGACTTCATTTAGAGTTATATGGATTCTAGGGGAATATATTCTAAGTAACAAAGACTTCATTTAGAGTTATATGGATTCTAGGGGAATATATTCTAAGTAACAAAGACTTCATTTAGAGTTATTTGGACACTAGGGGAACATATTCCAAGTAACAAATACTTCATTTAGAGGTATTTGGTTAGGGTTGGAAATGATGAATATGTTCCCATTACTAACTAAATTATGACATACTTAGTATCTCAGGTAAGTAAGACTGCTGTGTGTTTTGTTTTTACTTTACGGAATATAAATATATATCGTATATCGCCATTCAGCATACGGAGCGGGAAACACAACCAAAAATGGTAGGCTTCTTCTCGCCTACTTCGCCGCACTCTGTAATCTATTGCCCCCCCCAGGCAGCGATGAGATGGAAACGTGATGGGATGGTGGGGTCCGTCCGCCTGTCCCGGGCGACGCCCCATTCCCCGTGGAAAGACACCACCTTAACTAACAAATATTCTGGGGGAAAAACTAAACACCCATAGTTTATTTCATTAGTTCAATGTTTTGTTTGACTTGAGGAAATCTCTCAATTACTATCAAGCATTTAGTTGGTGAAGGCTGCACTCTCAGGTTGTACTAGGCCTGCTATGCTCGGTTAAGCACGTGCGCTGGAGAGAGGCCTAGTTAGCGGTCTTATTCGGAAAGGGAAAAACATACAATCCCCATTTACATATGAGTTGGGAAATTGTGTTAGATGTAAATATATACGGAATACAATGATTTGTAAATCATTTTCAACCCATATTCAATTGGATGCACTACAAAGACAAGACAATCTTTTTTTACGAAGCCACGCTATTGTAACACATGCTGAATGTGGCTTGACATTGTCTTGCAGAAATAAGCAGGGGCGTCCATGAAAAAGACGGCGCTTAGATGGCAGCATATGTTGTTCCAAAACCTGTATGTACCTTTCAGCAGTAATGGTGCCTTCACAGATGTGTAAGTTACCCATGCCTTGGGCACTAATGCACCCCCATACCATCACAGATGCTGGCTTTTGAACTTTGCGTCGATAACAGTCTGGATGGTTCGCTTCCCCTTTGGTCGGGACGACACGATGTCGAATATTTCCAAAAAACAATTTGAAATGTGGACTCGTCAGACCACAAAACACTTTTCCACTTTGCATCAGTCCATCTTAGAAGATCTCGGCCCCAGAGAAACCGGCGGTGTTTCTGGATGTTGTTGATAAATGGCTTTCGCTTTGCATAGTAGAGCTTTAACTTGCACTTACAGATGTAGCGACAAACTGTATTTAGTGACAGTGGTTTTCTGAAGTTTTCCTGAGCCCATGTGGTGATATCCTGTAGAGATTGATGTCGGTTTTGATACAGTTCCGTCTGAGGAATTGAAGGTCAGAGTCATTCAATGTTGTTTTCCGGCCATGCCGCTTACGTGGAATGATTTCTCCAGATTCTCTGAACCTTTTGATGATACCATGTTGGTGAAGGCTGCACTCTCAGGTTGTACTAGGTGTTGAAATCCCTAAATTTCTTGCAATTGCACTTTGAGAAACGTTGTTCTTAAACTGTTTGACTATTTGCTCACGTAGTTGTGGACAAAGGGGTGTACCTCGCCCCATCCTTTCTTGTGAAAGACTGAGCATTTTTTGGGAAGCGGTTTGTATACCCAATCATGGCACCCACCTGTTCCCAATTAGCCTGCACACCTGTGGGATGTTCAAAATAAGTGTTTGATGAGCATTCCTTAACCTCATCAGTATTTATTGCCACCTTTCCCAACTTCTTTGTCACGTGTTGCAGGCATCAAATTCTACAATTAATGATTATTTGCAAAAAAAAAAAATGTTTATCAGTTTGAACATCAATAATGTTGTCTTTGTAGCATATTCAACTGAATATGGGTTGAAAGTTATTTAAAAATCATTGTATTCCGTTTATATTTACATCCAACACAATTTACCAACTCATATGGAAACAGGGTTTGTACAACTTTGGCTAGAATTCCGCTAAATGGCGGAAAATCGACTACAATAAGTACCAGATGGAAATACGGACAACAAGACTTGCGTCCTTTTACCTGGACATGCATTTGGAAATACATCTGGCGACAGACACAGCGTCGGTCTTTTGTACCGCAAACGCCTCGGGCCATTTGCTGAAGTAATCGATGAGGAGTGTCGCATGTGTGTTGCCTTGCTGGGTCTCTGGAAAAGGTCCTGTGTGACACAAAAAAACCAACAATGACGCAAAGCACAATCGACGTTCATTTATAGCTGGGGAATAAGGCAAGAAAAAACCTATAAGGTCAATTCCAATGATATCCCACGGCGCATCCACTTGGATCGGACGAACTGTCCTCGTCCGGTTTTTATTCCTCTCTGCGTGCTGGCAAATGTCACATACTTTAATCTGAAAAAGCACATCGCAATCCAACGAGTGAGACATTCTAGTCGACTGATGTTAAAAAAAAGGAGTGATAAGATAATGACCGCACCCAGTCCACCACATCTTTAATAATTCCCAGCCAGTAGTACTTCCTCTGAATTCTGTGGACCGTCTTCTTTTGACCCAAATGATGGCCGATGTCATTAAAGTGGCAGTCGAGGAAGATCTGTCTTTTCCTTTCAGCCTCGATCACCACCTCTCGTTTCTCCTCTTTCTTTAAGCCCACGTAATAAAGCTTGCCATCTTGAAATGCAGAGACAAAATGTAAGCAAGCGAGGATCTTAACCATTCATTAAGTTGAATACAAAATGCTAAAGTTCCTTTTCTTTAATTGCTCTTGCAGGGAAAGACACTACTAGCTGGGGCTGGGCGATATGGCCTTTTTTTAATATCTCGATATTTTTTAGGGCATATCGCGATACACGATATATGTCTCGATATTTTGCCTTAGCCTTGAATGAACACTTGATGCATATAATCACAGCAGTATGATGATTCTATGTGTCTACATTAAAACATTCTTCTTCATACAGCATTAATATATGCTCATTTTAAACTTTCATGCAGAGAGGGAAACCACAACTAAGTCAATTGACCAAAAGTGTATTTATTAAACAGTTATTAAGCAGTGGTACAAACATTCACGTCATTTCAAAACAGAAAGTGCAAGATTGTCAGAGACATTTTAAAACAAGCTATTAGTGCACTTTTGTGCATGATGTCACTAAGATGACATATCAAAACAACACTAAATTAAAGTGCACTTTTTGTACAGAACGTCACTACAGTAGTTTAAAACAGATAAAGTGCACTTTTGTGCATGATGTCACAAGATATTTCAATAACTGTCAAATAAAAATGAGCTGCTTAACAGGAAATCAAATCTCTACGTAGTGGGTTACTGCGGACGTTATCTCTTTATGTTCATTATTTTTTTCATACAGTGTTGATGTCGAAATGGTTGCCTCAGCATTGTTTTGGTGATGTTGACATGCAAAGTAAGCACTCTTCATTCTCTCGCGGGTGACTTTTTAAATGATGCTACATATTAGCAGTAATGCTACTTTTTGTAGCAACACCTTTGCCCCACACATGGCAAATTACAGTTGTCTGTTCGATAGGGCTGTGAATCTTTGGGTGTCCCACGATTCGATTCAATATCAATTCTTGGGGTCACGATTCAATAATATATCGATTTTTTTCGATTCGATTCGATTTTCAATTCAAAAACAATATTTTTCCGATTCAAAATGATTCTGTATTCATAGGATTTCAGCAGGATCTACCCCAGTCTGCTGACATGCAAGCAGAGTAGTAGATTTAAAAAAAAAAAAAAAAGCTTTTATAATTGTAAAGGACAATGTTTTATCAACTGATTGCAATAATTTAAAATTGTTTTAACTATCAAACGAACCAAACATATGACTTATTTTTTCTTTGTGAAAACATTGGACACAGTGTGTTGTCAAGCTTATGAGATGCGATGCAAGTGTAAGCCACTGTGACACTATTGTTCTTTTTTTTAATAAATGTCTAACAATAATGTCAATGAGGGATTTTTAATCACTGCTATGCTGAAATTATAACTAATATTGATACTGTTGTTGATAATATTCATTTTTGTTTCACTACTTTTGGTTTGTTCTGTGTCGTGTTTGTGTCTCCTCTCAATTGCTCTGTTTATTGCAGTTCTGAGTGTTGCTGGGTCAGGTTTGGTTTTGGAATTGGATTGCATTGTTATGGTATTGTTGTGTAGTGGTTTGTTAAATTGATTAAAAAAAAAACATTTTTTTTTTTTTTAAATCACAAAAAAAATATCGATTTTTTAAAAATGAGAATCGATTCTGAATCTCACAACGTATTCGAATCGATTTTTTCCCACACCCCTACTGTTCGACATATTCCCACTTGAAGCCAAACCACTTCCAGACGACGGACCGCCTGTTGTTTTTCTTGCGAATTAATTCTTCCTTCATTTGTTACCAGATTCGCACCTTCTTTCTCTCATACTATCGCTCGCACCACAGCTAACGTTACCCATGCTGCTACCTCTCTGCTCCGCGAGGGCCTATGACGTAGCACGTATGTGACGTATGTAAGAAGGTGCGCTTGCTGTCTGTGAGGAGAGAGGAAGCGTGGGAAGAGCCTGCTGTGTAATGCCAGCAGCTAAAAGCAACTTTAAATATCACGATATAGTCATTTTCCATATTGCACAGAGACAAACCCGCGATATATCGAGTATATCGATATATCGCCCAGCTCTACAACTAGCCTTAAATCATTTTGCAAGTACAATACTGTATGCAGTAATTGTTTGTTGGCCGGGGTGACCAAACCATTTGCCTCCAGGAGACAAAGTTAAAACATCTCAATGGGCCCCGGTGCAAACGGCGATTTCAAGCATAACGCAACACCTTGAGTGAGAATTTAGCCCCAAATAACACCACGTATACGATAGTTAATTTAAAGTTAAAGTACCACTTGATATTCACAGACACACTTAGTGTGGTGCATTTGACCCATCCCCTTGTTCTACCCGCCGGGGGTTGAGGGGAACAGTGAGCAGCAGCGGTGGCCGCGCTCGGGAATCATTATGGACTCTCGCGACTGTGTTGGATCCATTATGGATTGAACTTTCACAGTATCATGTTAGACCCGCTCGACATCCATTGCTTTCCTCCTCTCCAAGGTTCTCATAGTCATCATTGTCACCGACGTCCCACTGGGTCATCATTGTCACCGATGTCCCACTGGGTCATTATTGTCACCGATGTCCCACTGGGTGTGAGTTTTCCTTGCCCTTATGTGGGCCTACCGAGGATGTCGTAGTGGTTTGTGCAGCCCTTTGAGACATTAGTGATTTAGGGCTATATAAGTAAACATTGATTGATTGATTGATTTGTGGAGATCATCTTTCCATAGATAACAAGTTGGTGTTGCGTACATGTCAGCAATGATTGTGTAAGCCTTATGTATGTGCATTGTTGACTCGAATAACACATTCATCCATTTACTACCGCTTTCTCCCTTACGGGCTCGCTTGGAGAAAGCGGTAGTAAATGGATGGATGTGCAATTTTTTTAAATAATTTCTCCAGAAAAAATAGTGAATAAAAATGTATGTTGCTATAAATTAATGATTGATTTAAGGACAAAAAAGGACATAAATACAACAAACATAAAAATAGGAAAATTTGAAAAAATAATAATTCCATACTAATTATATACTAATACTAATTATACAAATTATCCTATTGATTGTTATTATAAATATACTAAACCAATTACAATATATATTATCTGAAGCTGATATAGAGATTAAAGTGTCGAATGAAAAATTAAAAAAAATAATAAAAAGCATGACCTTTTAATGAGTGGGGCACTTTTGGATCCCTAAGGATTTTAGTGGAATTTAATAACTGTCTTTGCTAAAAAAAAAAAAAAAAAAAAATTCTAATCAATTTTTCTATTAATTATTCACCTATTTGGGGATCCAATAACTTCACATTAAATATTTCCCTTTGAAAATCTTTTTGGGAAAAATATTGTATATTTTGTACTTCACCTCAAAAAATAGGGTTGACAAAAGGCTTGTACAAAGTAAAAAAAAAAATAATAAGTAGAATTAACGATTCAGGGGTTTTATGAAAAAATAATATATGACTTATTTTGAACCTTGTTTAACACTGAAACCCTTCGGGATCCCTAAGACCTAACTTGCGGGAGCCCCAACAATTAAATTGTACCCGATTGTAGCTGAGATAGGCGCCAGCGCCCCCCGCGACCCCAAAAGGGAATAAGCGGTAGGAAATGGATGGATGGATGGTTTTGAAAATGAAAAAATATCAGTTTGGCCCCTATTTGCTTTGATTTTTCAGTGTGCGGCCCTCAGTGGAAAAAGTTTGGACACCCCTGACATATCCATCAATTTTTTTACCGCTTATTCTCTTTGGAATCACGGGGGGCGCTGGTGCCTATCTCAGCTACAATCGGGCGGAAGGCGGGGTACACCCTGGACAAGTCGCCGCCTCATCGCAGGGCCAACACAGATAGACAGACAACATTCACACACTAAGGCCAATTTAATGTTGCCAATCAACCTATCCCCAGGTGCATGTTTTTGGAAGTGGGAGGAAGCCGGAGTACCCGGAGGGAACCCACGCATTCACGGGGAGAACATGCAAACTCCACACAGAAAGATCCCGAGCCTGGGATTGAACCCAGGACTACTCAGGACCTTCGTATTGTGAGGCAGACGCACTAACCCCTCTAACACTGTGAATTCCTATTATGCAGCTCATTTTTATTTGACACTTATTGAAATATATTGTGTGACATCATGCACAAAAGTGCACTTTGTTTTAAATTATTGTAGTGGCTTTCTGAACAAAAAGTGCACTTTAATTTTGTGTTCTTTTGATATATCATCTCAGTGACATCATGCACAAAAGTGCACTAATAGCTTGTTTTAAAATGTCTCTGAAAATCTTGCACTTTCTGTTTTGAAATGACATGAATGTTTGTACCACTGCTTAATAACTGTTTAATAAATACAGTTTTGGTCAATTGACTAAGTTGTGATTTTCTTGTCTGCATGACAGTTTAAAATGAGCATATATTAATGCAGTATGAAGAATGTTTTAATGTAGACACATAGAATCATCATACTGCTGTGATTATATGCAACAAGTGTTCATTCAAGGCTAAGGCTAAATATCGAGATATATATCGTGTATCGCGATATGTCCTACAAATATCGAGATATTAAAAACAGGCCATATTGCCCAGCCTTAGATACATTTTGTTGCAAAAAGTCATTTCAATGAACATGGTTCAGAAACAAAGGGGAGTTGAATTGTGTAAATGGGGACTTTTAAAGGCCTACTGAAACCCACTACTACCGACCACGCAGTCTGATAGTTTATATATCAATGATGAAATATTAACATTGCAACACATGCCAATACGGCCGGTTTAGTTTACTAAATTGCAATTTTAAATTTCCCGCGAAGTTTCTTGTTGAAAACGTCGCGGAATGATGACGCGTATGATGACGCGTGTTTGTGATGTTATCGGTTGAACGGACATTTTAGTCCAGCACCACTTACGGCTAAAAGCCGTCTGTTTTCATTGCATAATTACACAGTAATTTGGACATCTGTGTTGCTGAATCATTTGCAATTTCTTCAATTAATAATGGAGACTATAAAGAAGAATGCTGTTGGTGGAAAGCGGTGGATTGCAGCTGCCTTTAGCAACCGAAACACAGCCGTTGTTTCTTTGTTGTGAAGTTTTAGCGAACATGTTTCTCTACCACATGTCAACCAGCAAGTTTCCGGATGAGAACATTTTGATATTAAGTGGGCTCTTACAGGAGACTTGTGCGGAGTTAGCGTCCTTCCTCCTGCAGCAGCTGTCAAAAAGGCAGCTGTGATCTTGGCTCCTCCATTAGCTTCCCTCAGAGACACTGGCGGTCACCGCAGCCCTCCGACTTTCAGGTATGACTTTATAATCTCACTAAAACACTTAACACAATAAGCAGATAAGGGATTTTCCAGAATTATCCTAGTAAATGTGTCTAATAACATCTGAATCGCTCCCACTGCCCTAGCATTTTTTTTCCTTTTTTCTAGTGCTTCACTCTAACTTTCCACATCCACGAATCTTTCATCCTCGCTCAAATTAATGGGGAAATCGCCGCTTTCTCGGTCCGAATCCCTTTCGTTGCTGGAGGCCATGATTGTAAACAATGTGAGGATGTTCGGAGCTCCACAACCCGTGCCGTCAGGCACACATCGTCTGCTACTTCCGGTACAGGCAAGGCTTTTTTATTAGCGACCAAAAGTTGCGAACTTTATCGTCTATGTTCTCTACTAAATCCTTTCAGCACAAATATGGCAATATCGCAAAAAGATCAAGTACGACACACAGAATGGACCTGCTATCCCCGTTTGAATAAGAAAATCTCATTTCAGTAGGCCTTTAAAATGAGCATATATTAATGCCGTATAAACAAAAATGTGTTATTGTAGATGCATAGAATAATCATACTGCTGTGATTATACGCATCAAGTGTTCATTCAAGGCTAAGGCAAAATATCGAGATATATATCGTGTATCGCGATATGGCCTACAAATATCGCGATATTTAAAAAAGGCCATATCGCCCAGCCTGAGATACATGTTGTTCCAAAAAGTCATTTCAATGAACATGGTTCGGTAACAAGGGGGAGTTTAAATGTGTAAAGGAGGAAGTTTTAAAAGCAACTTACCGTCGATGATAAATTTCTTTGAATATCGTCGGAGGTTCTTCTTCCGCACGGGATGATCGAGCATCGACTGCGGGAAACAGCCTTTGGCCATGAGGGTGAAAATGTCGCCCAGTTTAGTGGCGCTGGAGTCCACCACCTCCTCTTCTGCCACTTGCAAGGAGTCCACACTCAGCATGTCCACAAGGCGCGGACAAGAATACAGCAGAGAATGCGTGGGGTAACAAAGTCACGATAACATTGTTGAAGATAGCGCGGTAAACATTTGAGAGAAGAGCAGAGTCTTCTCCTGTTTACACAGGAGGATCACTACCCAAGCAGTGCGCATGCGCAGACTACTTATTCTTGGTTTATTGGCGGTTCACACTCAATGTCTGAAAGGTGCCTACACCGCCACCTACTGTACTACAAGGTGTAATGCTGCATGTGCTAGATCAGTGTTTTTCAACCTCTTTTGAGCCAAGGCGCATTTTTTTTAATTGAAAAAAATCTGGAGGAGGTCAATTATGTCACGCCCAATAAGCCTGACTTTATTTTTTCGAATTAGTGATTGTACTGCTTTAAAAAAATAAAAAATAAAAAATATATATTATTCCCTTTATGTATATATTAAGGGTGTGGGAAAAAATCGATTCGAATACGAATCGAATCGTTTACGTTGTGCGATTCAGAATCGATTCAATTTTTTTTTTTGTATATATATGTTAATTTTGTTTTAATCAATCCAACAAACCACTACACAGCAATACCATAACAATGCAATCCAATTCCAAAACCAAACCTGACCCAGCAACACTCAGAACTGCAATAAACAGAGCAATTGAGAGGAGACACAAACACGACCCAGAACAAACCAAAAGTAGTGAAACAAAAATGAATATTATCAACAACAGTATCAATATTAGTTATAATTTCAGCATAACAGTGATTAAAAATCCCTCACTGACATTATCATTAGACATTTATAAAAATAAAAAAAAAGAACAATAGTGTCACAGTGGCTTACACTTGCATCGCATCTCATAAGCTTGACAACATATTGTGTCCAATATTTTCACAAAGATAAAATAAGTCATATGTTTGGATTGTTTAATAGTTAAAACAAATATACATCATTGCAATCAGTAGATAAAACATTGTCCTTTACAATTATAAAAGCTTTTAAAAATATATATATACTACTCTGCTAGCATATCAGCAGACTTGCATGTCAGCAGACTGGGGTAGATCCTGCTGAAATCCTATGTATTGAATGAATACAGAATCGTTTTGAATCGGAAAAATATCCTTTTAGAATCTAGAATCGAATCGAAAAAATCAATATATTATCGAATCATGACCTCAAGAATCAATATTGAATCGAATCGTGGGACACCCAAAGATTCACAGCCCTAATATATATATATATATATATATATACATATATATATATATATGTATATATATCCATCAATTTTTTTACCGCTTATTCCCTTTTGGGGTCGCGGGGGGCGCTGGCGCCTATCTCAGCTACAATCGGGCGGAAGGCGGGGTACACCCTGGACAAGTCGCTACCTCATCGCAGGGCCAACATAGATAGACAGACGACATTCACATTCACACATCCATCCATTTTCTACCGCTTATTCCCTTTAGGGGTCGCGGCGGGCGCAGGCGCCTATCTCAGCTACAATCGGGCGGAAGGCGGGGTACACCCTGGACAAGTCGCCATCTCATCGCAGGGCCAACACAGATAGACAGACAACATTCACATTCACATTCACGTATATATATATATATGTATACATCCATCCATTTTCTACCGCTTATTCCCTTTCGGGGTCGCGGGGGGCGCTGGCGCCTATCTCAGCTACAATCGGGCGGAAGGCGGGGTACACCCTGGACAAGTCGCCACCTCATCGCAGGGCCAACACAGATAGACAGACAACATTCACATTCACATTCACGTATATATATATATATGTATACATCCATCCATTTTCTACCGCTTATTCCCTTTCGGGGTCGCGGGGGGCGCTGGCGCCTATCTCAGCTACAATCGGGCGGAAGGCGGGGTACACCCTGGACAAGTCGCCACCTCATCGCAGGGCCAACACAGATAGACAGACAACATTCACACTCACATTCACGTATATATATATATGTATATGTCGCGTGGGTTCCCAGGACCCCCAAGGAAGGACATGCTTGAGCAGGTGTTTTTTTTCAATGAAACTTTGTCTGCAGTTGAGTCGCTCTTCCGCTGCGCCTCCCTCTGCTGCTCGCACCGCCGTCTGCTTTTCAGCAGCACGTCGTTTCAGTCTGCCTCTTGCTCTCCGTCTTTCGTGTGCTGCATGTCCTGCGTGATCTCCAACTCCTTCTCCCCCGTTCTCTCCTCCTTCTCGCCTTTTATACATCGTGAGGAGTTATGTCAATCGTGTCCAGGTGCGCGATCCACACACCTGATCTCGCTTGCGGCGTCGCTCCCGGCATGCTCCGCCCCGCCGCTCGCCCGCATTCTTCACCTCCTCACCGCCATCTTGGGCCGGGCTCCAGCGTGCCCTGCCCCCCTGCTCGTTCGCCAGCTCCGTCTCTCCACAATGTATGTATCTGTTTATATTTTTTCATTGTATTTCTTTTTATCATTATTATTATTAATGTATTTTTTGTGTGTTTATTTAATTTATGTATTTGTAGTTATTATTTTTTTTGCTGTTTCTTTTTTTGAAGGGTGGGGTTGGTGGTATGGTTGGGATATAATTAAAAAATATTCTGACATTTAGGGCAGACAACAGATATATGATGTATGTGAATATGATGTGATGGATAGGAATGTCTGATACTGGATGTCTATAAGAATATAAAATAAATAAATTAAAAAAAAATCCGGAGGGACACCACCAGCAGAAATCATTAAGAAATATAAGTCAGTTGACAGTAAAAAGTTGTTGTCGGAATTGTTGGATATGACTTTAAACCATAACCAATTATGTAGCAATATAGCTCTTGTCTCAAAGTAGGTGTACTGTCACTGCCATTTTTTTTTTTTTGCTGTTTTCCTGTGTGTAGTGTTTTGGTTCTTGTCTTCCATCTATCTATCCATCTTCTTTCGCTTATCCGAGGTCGGGTCGCGGGGGCAGCAGCCTAAGCAGGGAAGCCCAGACTTCCCTCTCCCCAGCCACTTTGTCCAGCTCCTCCCGGGGGATCCCGAGGCGTTCCCAGGCCATTTTATTTAAAGTGCCTTTCAGAATAAATAATAATAATAAAACAAAGCAAGATGCGGAATGACTTCTTCACTTACAACATTGAAAGACAACGTAACTTCCTTTCGAGTTATGTTATTGCTTGGATTTTTCCCACTCAATTGCATAGTTTAGATTTTTTTGCAGTAAGATTTAAGCCTCTTTTGTACTAAGTCCGCGCACTTTTTGCTGTACAACCGCCATCTTGACTCGGTTGACCACCACCGGTTTTCACTTCCGTGAAGAAGTCACGTGATGGAATACAAGCAATACCACGAAGCTTCTGTATAGTCACGTGCTGTGATATTTGAAATGTTTTATTTATGTTTTGTATTAAAAAAAATAGCTTACCTAGTTGTAAAAGAGAGCCAGAATATAAAAACCAACATGGGGTATTTAAAGATTTTATTTTTTTTAACCAGGGAGTATGATCGCCACCATTTTTGATTTTGCTAATGTAATGTTTTTCTTTTTATGGATTTGTCTCTTTGTGACGATAAATTCATGTAATAAGCTGTCATACAGGATATGCCTTGAGGTCTTATTTTGAAGGCGCTAAGAGCGGAAGTGGGATGACACATGTGGTGGAGTTTGTAAAAGTGGAGCCTAAGTGTTTGTTATTTCATAGTTTTATACAGTATAGGCGACTTCTATAAACCCTCAGTTACACTTAATATAGCAAATATTTAAAAGCTGATTAAAAAACACTTTTTTATAATGTTAATGAGCCGTAACACGGAAGTAGTCACGTGGCTTTATGAGTTTGCGCCACATAATTATACAAAAATACAATTTTATTATTATAATTATTTTGAATATTGAAATTATTAGATTTTACTCAATGACATAAATGGTGAAAAAAAAAGTTTAATCTTTGTCGGTAGTTAACTTTTGCGTTGTAAACCGGAAGTTGTGATCATGGTCGTTTGCTTCAGCACAAATGTAGCTTGACGTCAGTCGTCCTGACATTATCTACGTTTTAGTCTTGGCGGTCATTTTCTGAAACACGACAATGGCAAACGAAGAAATTGTGAAGCGACAGTTTTGTATCTGTAACTGCTTCACCACCGACAACATTTTCCTGGAAGACTACAAGCTCCATGTTCGCTTTATATCAGAGGAGCAGTTCAGGCAGGACTACGAAGCAGTGAGTTGAGTCCACTCTTCCTTCTTTCAATCGTAATCTAACACCTAACTTTCTGTGACCCCATTTAATGTTTTATTGTCATTTTACTATTCAGCTTCTGAACGGACTTGGCTGCGTCACCCAGCAACAGTTTGATGATATCCTCATCAAGGCAAGTGTGTATAGTCCTGATATAAGTCAATATTTTTAAAGGCCTACTGAACTGAGATGTTCTTATTTAAACGGGGATAGCAGGTCCATTCTATGTGTCATACTTGAACATTTCGCAATATTGCCATATTTTTGCTGAAAGGATTTAGTAGAGAACATCGACGATAAAGTTCGCAACTTTTGGTCGCTAATAAAAAAGCCTTGCCTTTACCGGAAGTAGCAGACAATGTGCGCGTGAAGTCACGGGTTGTAGAGCTCCTCACATCTGAACATTATTTACAATCATGGCCACCAACAGCTGGAGTGATTCGGACCGAGAAAGCGACGATTTCCCCATTAATTTGAGCGAGGATAAAAGATTCGTGGATGAGGATAGTGAGAGTGAAGGACTACAAAAAAAAGAAAAAGGCGAGGGCAGTGGGAGCGATTCACATGTTATTAGACACATTTACTAGGATATTTCTGGAAAATCCCTTATCTGCATATTGTGTTACTAGTGTTTTAGTGAGATTATATGGTACCTGAAAGTCGGAGGGGTGTGGCCATGGGTGTGGTGACCGCCAGTGTCTCTGGTTGTAGAGCTCCTCACATCCTCACATTGTTTACAATCATGGCCACCAGCAGCTAGAGCGATTCGGACCGAGAAAGCGACAATTTCCCCCATTAATTTGAGCGAGGATGAAAGATTCGTGGATGAGGAAAGTGAGAGTGAAGGACTAGAAAAAAAAAAGGCGAGGGCAGTGGGAGCAATTCAGATGTTATTAGACACATTTACTAGGATAATTCTGGAAAATCCCTTATCTGCATATTGTGTTACTAGTGTTTTAGTGAGATTATATGGTACCTGAAAGTCGGAGGGGTGTGGCCACGGGTGTGGTGACCGCCAGTGTCTCTGGTTGTAGAGCTCCTCACATCCTCACATTGTTTACAATCATGGCCACCAGCAGCTAGAGCAATTCGGACCGAGAAAGTGACGATTTCCCCATTAATTTGAGCGAGGATGAAAGATTTGTGGATGAGGAAAGTGAGAGTGAAGGACTACAAAAAAAAAGGCGAGGGCAGTGGGAGCGATTCAGTACTATTAGACACATTTACTAGGATAATTCTGGAAAATCCCTTATCTGCATATTGTGTTACTAGTGTTTTAGTGAGATTATATGGTACCTGAAAGTTGGAGGGGTGTGGCCACGGGTGTGTTGACCGCCAGTGTCTCCGGTAGGAGGAGGTAATAGTCCGCAGCTGCAGGAGGACGCAAGCTCCGCTCATAACTACGGTAAGAGCCGACTTATTAGCACCATTTTCTCACTGGAAAATAATGTCCGCTACAACCCGAGAAGTCAAACGCACGCGTCATCATACGAGTCATCATTCTGCGACGTTTTCAACCCGACACTTCGCAGGAAATTTAAAATTGCAATTTTGTAAACTAAAAATTGCGATCTGCTGCTGCTGCGCTGCTGCCGTCTCAAGATGGCCGCTTAAAAGCAGGAAGCAACAGCGTGACCACACAATGCAGAGAAGGTAGGTACTGTCCGGGTAAAGATATGTTGACTGGGTGAAAGAAGGAGGCACCAGTTTGACTCCTGGATACAGAGAAGGTAGGTAATGTGCAGGTAAAGATATGTTGAATGGGTAAAGGCAGGAAACACCAGCAAAAGTCGGTCCTATCCATCGCTGCTTGCAGCTTTAATTTATTTATACGATTCTCTTGAGGTTCTTTTTACCATTTTTTTAATTGAAATCGAGGGGTATACTGACCAAAAATAGGTCCAATGGCCCACACCAAAAATATTAAAACCAATATTTCCATGGATAAGGAAGCCTAACAAGGTAACCAAGAGATGAGAAACAAATTGGATGATAGATAACTGTTTTTAGTGTATTTTACAGCTGATTTAAGACATGGGTCAAAACCGACCCTTTAACATAAGAGATGGTAACAGAAATCTAACACAAGAGGAAGGTTAAACTTTCATGCAGAGAGAGAAATTGCAACTAAGCGGTATAGAAAAACAATGGATGAAGATAAGCTGACCATTCTTCTTGTCTTAGATTTCGCAGGAAGTGGAAAGGCGATTGCGTCTATCTGTGACATCCGTTCAGAGAATGTCAGCCATCAAAAACGGATACCAGCCTCTTCATCCTCACGTCTACCATCTTCAGGTATTGTTTGTTGAAACATGTCACCACTAGGGCTATATAAGTAAACATTGATTGATTGATTGATAATGTTCCATAACCATCTTTTGCATGTTTCCTCACAGGAAAACTTCCTCACACCAAAGTTCAAGCATCTTGTCGAGTGTTGTCGAAGTGGCTCAGTCACACTCAACAGTCTTTCTGAATTGTTGGAGGAAGAAGCAGGTGAATTACACAAACATTTTATTTACAGATGTCCGAGAGTATCGGACTGCTGATATTGTCGGCCGATAAATGCTGTAAAATGTAATATTGAAAATTATCGGTATAGGTTTCAAAAAGTAAAATGTATGACTTTTTTTAAAACGCCGCTGTGTATTTTCGGACGTAGAGAGAAGTACAGAGCGCCAATAGACCTTAAAGGCACTGCCTTTTCTCGCCGGCCCAGTCACACAATATCTATTGCTTCCACACACACAAGTGAATGCAACGCATACTTGGTCAACAGCCATACAGGTCACACTGAGGATGGCCGTATAAACAACTTTAACACTGTTACAAATATGCGCCACACTGTGAACCCACACCAAACAAGAATGACAAAGACATTTTGGGAGAACATCCGCACCTTAACACAACATAAACAAAACAGAACAAATACCCAAGACCCCCCCTAGCTACACTCGATAGATCTGACTTGGCACTTTCGGTTCTTTGTACTTTCTTAATAGCTCATGGCATGCTATCTGTTTGCATGATAGCATTTTAACCATTCTCATGCACATGTTAAATACTATTAAAAATCATGTTTGCTACTGTGACAAACTTCTCGACTGATGCAAGCCATTCTCACATAAAAATGTCCAGCTTATTAGACTAGACTTCCTTCTTATTTTCATTCAAATTTGAACTTTAAAGCAGTGGTCCCCAACCACCGTGGCCCGGTACCGGGCCGTGGCCCGATTGGTACCGGGCCGCAGAATAATTTTTTATTCATTTTTATTTAAAAAAAAAAAAAATATATATATATATGTATTTTTTTTTTGTAATTAAATCAACATAAAAAACACAATATACACTTACAATTAGTGCACCAACCACAAAAACCTTCTTTTTCATGACCAAAACGTCCCTTTTTCATGACAAAAAAAAAAAAAAAAGGATCCCCCGGGCCGCGGGACAAATTATTAAGCGTTGACCGGTCTGCGGATACAAAAAGGTTGGGGACCACTGCTTTAGAGTAAAGATAAGAACACAATTTTGTTGCATTAGCTCATGGTAGTGCAGGATAAAAGAGCAATAAGGTGCCGATATAAATGAATAGATTACTGTACAGATAAATGTATTGCACTTTTGCATATGCACCCACATTTATGGATGTATGTTATATTGTCTTTATATTCCAGCGAGTTAATCCATTTTTGGAGGGAATTGAGATGATTATTATGATGCGTTCAAGAGTCTTATGGGCTAAGTTTAAGAAGCTGTTACAGAACCTGGAGGTTCTGCTACGGAGGCTGCGGAGTCCAGCAGTGAAAACAGTCCTTGGTGAGGGTGGGAGGAGTCTCTGCATATTTTCTGAGGCCTGGTCAAGCAGCGGCTTTTTGCGATATCCTGGATAGGAGGAAGAGGAGTCCTGATGATCTATTCCACCGTCCTCCCCCACTCTCTGCAGAGACTTCCAGTCTGAGGCACTGCAGGCTCCAGTCCAGACAGAGATACAGTTGGTCAGCAGGCTTTCTATAGTGCCTCCATAGAATCTGGTGAGAATGGGGGGAGGGAGCTGTGCTCTTTTCATCCAACGCTGCTGAGCTTTTTTTTACAAGAGCTCCGGTGTACCTGCAGCCCCAGGAATTAGATGCTGCTTACGATCTCCACTGCTATGCCGTTGATAAAGAGTGGATCTTGTCTGGACTGGTGCCTCCTGAAGTCGACGATGATCTCCTTGGTCTTGTCGACCATTCAAAACAACCTTGCTTTTCCACATTTGAAAGAGTCCCATTTTTCAACGCCATGACGAAAATATCTAGTTAACACAGGTTTTGTACTAAACGTGTCCAATGTGGCCGGTGAACAAAGTTATGTGTGACACTGGCACACAAAACCTTTTTTTGACTTACCGACTATTCCGTTCAAGCTTCGAGGGTGTATCGCTTTCCTGTGTTCCACAAAAACTTCTGTGAGGACCTGATAGAGGAGCTGGAGCACTTTGAGCGTTCCGCAGCGCCCAAAGGTCGACCTAACACCATGAACAACTACGGGGTAAAGACCACAGCTATTCAATCTTAAAAATACGACTTCACCCAAAAGATATTTCATTGCGATTTTCCTAGATGCTCTTAAATGAACTGGGCTTCGACGAGGGCTTCTTCACACCTCTGCGAGAGCAGTACCTGCATCATCTTACCTCCTTGCTCTACCCGGACTGCGGAGGATGCAGTCTCGACAGCCACAAAGCCTTCGTTGTCAAATACGACATGAATGAAGACCTGGACCTCAGCTACCACTACGATAACGCAGAGATCACACTCAACGTCTCCTTGGGCAGGGATTTCACAGAGGGAAACCTTTACTTTGGTGACATGAGACAGGTAAGGTGATTGTGTTTAGAGCATAATAATAACACATTGTCAAAACTGGAATCACACAATTGTGGAGAGTATGAAAACTGTGGTACTGCTATAGTCCTTTGAACACACTTTAATGTGATCAAAGACCAGGGCCTGATTGACTAAAGGTTTGAGTGTACTAAAACTAGTTTTGTGTACTAAAACTATCCATCCATCCATCTTTTTCCGCTTATCCGAGGTCGGGTCGCGGGGGCAACAGCCTAAGCAGGGAAACCCAGACTTCCCTTTCCCCAGCCACTTCGTCTAGCTCTTCCCAGGGGATCCCGAGGCGTTCCCAGGCCAGCCGGGAGACATAGTCTTCCCAACGTGTCCTGGGTCTTCCCCGTGGCCTCCTACCGGTTGGATGTGCCCTAAACACCTCCCTAGGGAGGCGTTCGGGTGGCATCCTGACCAGATGCCCGAACCACCTCATCTGGCTCCTCTCGATGTGGAGGAGCAGCGGCTTTACTTTGAGTTCCTCCCGGATGGCAGAGCTTCTCACCCTATCTCTAAGGGAGAGCCCCGCCACACGGCGGAGGAAACTCATTTCGGCCGCTTGTACCCGTGATCTTATCCTTTCGGTCATGACCCAAAGCTCATGACCATAGGTGAGGATGGGAATGTAGATCGACCGGTAAATTGAGAGCTTTGCCTTCCGGCTCAGCTCCTTCTTCACCACAACGGATCGGTACAATGTCCGCATTACTGAAGACGCCGCACTGATCCGCCTGTCGATCTCACGATCCACTCTTCCCTCACTGGTGAACAAGACTCCTAGGTACTTTAACTCCTCCACTTGGGGCAGGGTCTCCTCCCCAACCCGGAGACGGCATTCCACCCTTTTCCGGGCGAGAACCATGGACTCGGACTTGGAGGTGCTGATTCTCATTCCGGTCGCTTCACACTACTAAAACTAGTTTTGTCCCAATACGAATACTTCGGTACCAGTACCAAAATATATTTCAATACTTTTCTAAATAAAAAACCTTAGAGTACATGATACATATGTTTATTATTGCATTTTAGTCTTTAAATAAAATAGTGAACGTACTAGACAAATTGTCTTTTAGTAGTAAGTAAACAAACAAAGGCTCCTGATTTAACTGCTGACATATGCAGAAAAATATTGTGTCATTTATCATTCTGTTATTTTGTCAACATCATGGGGGACAAACTGTAAAAATGCATTATTAATCTACTTGTGAATACCGTTAATGTGGAAGGAAATGAGTGTCTCCATGGTGAAGCCGCTTAGTACAGGCAAAAACATCTTTTAAATAGAGCGGCCTGCATCTCTTTTGCGCGTGTTCTCAATTGTACACGCAGTCTTAGATCACACGCAACACGCCCGGTAATAGTGCAGACAGTTTAGCGTGTGGTATTTGGATCTTAGTAAATCGTAGTGTTTGAGAGGATGCCATGAGAAGCCGGGCTTTCTGCTGCGCCGCTCCCAGTCTGCGGAACCCTCTCCCTGACCACCTGAGGGTACCACAGACTGTAATGCTTTTTAAAAAGGCTTAAAATCCCATCTTTTTGTTAGATTTATGTCTGCTAGTTCTACCTGTTGGGCTGTTCTAGTTTTTATTTTATTTTACTATTTATCTTACTTGTTGGGGGCAGCTATTTGTTTTTGTTTTTAAATGTACTGTTGCACTTTGAGATTGTTTGTTCAATGTAAAGTGCTTTCACAAATAAAATCTATTATTATTATTGTTTGTTTCTTAAAGCATCCTAATATTTGTTTACAGGTGCCTTTACGTGACAGCGAGTGTACAGAAGTTGAACACAAACAAAGCGAAGGGGTTCTCCATCGAGGCCAGCACATGCACGGAGCCCTGCCCATCTCCTCTGGCCAGCGATGGAACCTCATCGTCTGGATGAGATCCTCACAGGTGCGCAACAAACTCTGTCCCATGTGCAACAGGAGGCCGGCGCTGGTGGAAGGAGAAGGCTTCGCTGATGGATTCACCAGACACGCCGCTCCACTGCTCGCCAACTCGTGCGCACTTACCTGACGCGTGCCATTGCAAGTGTGATGTCATCTGCTTACACAAACATTCTTCCACCTTTCAACTCACTTGGATTGAGTTGTGGACAGTGTCAAAGAAAAATTGTTACTATTGAGCACCGACACAGGAGTCTATTTATGTCAGCTTGTTAACCAAACTGAAGGTCAGAGCTGGCTGTCACATTATTTTACGTATAATGTGTGTCAAATAAGCACTTTAGCTTTATGGCTAAATGTATTTGTTCTTTCAGCTGAGAATTTACTTCATGCACTATATTGCCAGAAGTATTTGGCCACCTGCCTTGACTCACATATGAACTTGAAGTGCCATCCCATTCCCAACCCATAGGGTTCAATATGATGTCGGTCCACCTTTTGCAGCTATTAACAGCTTCAACTCTTCTGGGAAGGCTGTCCACAAGATTGCGGAGTGTGTTTGTAGGAATTGTCCACCATTTTTCCAAAAGCGCGTTGCTGAGGTCTCTCACTGATGTTGGTCGAGAAGGACTGGCTCTCAGTCTTCGTTCTAATGTTCTGTCCGGTTCAGGTCAGGACTCTGTGCAGGCCAGTCAAGTTCATCCACACCAGACTCTGTCATCCACGTCGTTATGGACCTTGCTTTGCGCACTAGTGCACAGTCATGCTGGAAGAGGAAGGGGCCCGCTCCAAACTGTTCCCACAAGGTTGGGAGCATGGAATTGTCCAAAATGTTTTGGTATTCTGGAGCCTTCAAGGTTTCTTTTCACTGGAACTAAGGGGCCAAGCTCAACTCCTGAAAAACAACCCCACCAAATTTAACACTCAGTACAATGCAATCCGAAATGTAGCGTTTTCCTGGCAATTTCCAAACCCAGACTGGATGGAAAAGCGTGATTCATCACTCCAGAGAAAACGTCCCCACTGCTCTGGAGTCCAGTGCCATCCATCCATTTTCTACCGCTTATTCCCTTTCGGGGTCGCGGGGGGCGCTGGCGCCTATCTCAGCTACAATCGGGCGGAAGGCGGGGTACACCCTGGACAAGTCGCCACCTCATCGCAGGGCCAATGGAGTCCAGTGGTGACGTGCTTTACACCACAGCATCCCTCGCTTTGCATTGGACTTGGTGATGTATGGCTCAGATTCAGCTGCCCGGCCATGGAAACCCATTCCATGACGCTCTCTGCGTACTGTGCGTGGGCTAATTGGAAGGTCACATGAAGTTTGGAGCTCTGTAGCAACTGACTGTGCAGAAAGTCTTTGCACTATGCGCTTCAGCATCCGCTCACCCCTCTTTGTCAGCTTACCATGGCTGAGTTGCTGTTGTTCCCAAACTCTTTCATTTTCTTATAATAAAGCCGACAGTTGACTTTGGAGTATTTAGTAGCGAAGACATTTCACTCTGGAAATCACAGCGCTCCTCAGAGCGGCCAGTTCTTTCACAAATGTTTGTAGAAACAGTGTTCACGCCCAAGTGCTTGATTTTATACACCTGTGACCGGGCCAAGTGATTAGGACACCTGATTCTCATCATTTGGATGGGTGGCCAAATGCTTTTGGCAATATAGTGTATCTTTTAAACCAGGCGTCCGCCACACCTAGAGGATCCACTGAGGTATTGTGCAAGGGTCACACATTTTTACATCCCCCAGCAATTTTTCTAATAATTGAAAGTCGGCTTGCACGATATCACAATTTCAATATTAACACTCAATCAATCAATGTTTATTTATATAGCACCAAATCACAAATGTCTCAAAGGACTGCACAAATCATTACAACTACAACATCCTCGGAAGAACCCACAAAAGGGCAAGGAAAACTCACACCCAGTGGGCAGGGAGAATTCACATCCAGTGGGACAATGCTGACTATGAGAAACCTTGGAGAGGACCTCAGATGTGGGCAACCCCCCCCCTCTAGGGGACCGAAAGCAATATTAACACTCAAACAAGGCACACGTGCACTCATACTGTGTGTGTAAACACGACGCCATCATAAGACCTACTGTAACGCTCAATTAAACAGAAAATATTCCTAAACTGTGTTACCACTTAATCACAAAGATTATATATTTAAAAAATAAACCTAAGACTTTGGTCATGCTGATTACTAACTAGTACTAAACAAATATGTACCGCATAAGAAGGGACTCATAAATTATTTGTTTTTTGCATGCAATGTGCTAAAATAAATACATTCATGATTATTGTTCTTAACTAAACTGTAAATAAAATTAAAGTGCAAATGAAAATATAGTTTCACCACTTGAATCATATTTTTTGCGCTAAAAAACATCGGTAACACTTTAGTATGGGGAACATATTCACCAATAATTAGTTGCTTATTAAAGTAACAAAGACGTAATTTAGAGTTATTTGGACACTGGGGGAACATATAAGGGCTAGAGTTAGGGTTACTAATAACAATTCTGTGGTTATTGAGGGAAGACTCTTCGTTAATGGCTTACTGGTTGTAGAATAAGAATAAGGCATTAATAAGTTGTAGTGGAAAATTTCTGTCCTAGGGTTACCATCCATCCATTTCTACCGCTTATTCCCTTTTGGGGTCGCGGGGTACGCTGGCGCCTATCTCAGCTACAATCGGGCGGAAGGCAGGGTACACCCTGAACAAGTCGCCACCTCATCGCAGGGCCAACACGGATAGACAGACAACATTCACACACTAGGGCCAATTTAGTGTTGCCAATCAACCTATCCCCAGGTGCATGTCTTTGGAAGTGGGAGGAAGCCGGAGTACCCGGAGGGAACCCACGCATTCACGGGGAGGACATGCAAACTCCACACAGAAAGATCCCGAGCCTGGATTTGAACCCAGGACTGCAGGACCATCGTATTGTGAGGCAGACGCACTAACCCCTCTGCCACCGTGAAGCCCCTAGGGTTACCTCCAAACTAAATGCATTGGGAGGGACACAACATGAGAGGTCAAGTCACCCTGACCAAGAGCACATTGGGAGGGACACGACATGAGAGGTCAAGTCACCCTGAACATTGGACAGTTATATAAGTTGTTATGCTACAAATCAGGCCATCATGGAGTGTATGAATAAGAAGGGAAGACCAAGCCTGAGGTGCGCTCTTTCTAATTCCTTTCACGAGGGTTCACCATCTTTCGTCTCTGGAGACATTGTCCGTGAAAACATATTGATTCAATCCAACTATGTACTATCTGATTGTGAGTAATTAAAACTGTTGTAACAAACTCTCTATTGTTCCTGTTTAAGATTCGGCGTTTCTACCACATAAAATTGGCGTCACGTACAGGATGAGGCCCCGGGTTGAATCCCCAACATTTCTACCTCAAGTACTTAATAATGACTAAGTGAGAGCCAATATGTTACTAAATTGCATGTTGATAAGCAACTAATTGTGGTGAATATGTGTTCCCCGTACTAAAGTGTTACCCAAACCTCAAAGCTTTGAGTTCTAGACTCCTTCTGTATGTTTGAGATTGTCATTACTGCTAAAAGTGGTGGAAAAGTGTATACAAGTGCAGCCCACAGCTGAAAAACAGACTTTTTTGGAATAATAAAGTCTAAAAACATTGGCAGCTCTGTCGCCTATTTTTGTTTTATTTTTAAAACTGTAGTACCGTTTTTCCACTTGCAGTAATATGCTGTAAAAAACAAAAACATTACATTCTATGGTAAAAATTTTTGGGGCTTAGACGTCTTTTTTTTACTGTAAAATCTAGTTTTATATATTTTTTTTACAGTGTACGTGAAAAAATATAATTAAATGCATATCACGAGGCGAATTGTCATGCATTTAAATTCACTGTTAAAAGTGGCCCTTTTAGGACGGACTTAAGTGCAATGTGGCCTTCAATGAAAACATGTTTGACAGCCCTGGTCTAAAAAAAAAAAGCATTTTTTTTTTTTTTTAGTTTAGTCATTTCTGGATGTTTGTTAATCTCCAGTTTTCCTTGACAGGAAGTACTCGTTACTTTTTCTCCCAGCAAACATGTAAAACGTACTTCGCATTTTAAACTGGCTTTTCTGCAAAACACAAGTAGTTTTTGGAGTAGAATTAAACGTTTCTGTGCGAGCTTGGAAAAAAATTCAAAATACAACAGACGACATGTTTTTTTTTTTTAAATATATATATGTTTTAATTTCATATTATACTATAAACATACTTTTAGGACATACTTTTATCATGCAGTCTTTGTGATAAAACTACAACCTGCTCAGTAAAACCTTTTGGTTGTTTCTTTTTGTTCCAGGTCCCAAAATGGAGCGTTCGATTGGGCGGTTGGGAGGACAGGTCAGAGCACAGGACATAACACATTTCACTTGTTACAACATTTAAGTCAAATATATACTTTTAAATGGGGCTAATCATCCTGTCATCATACACAATGATAATAACAAATAACAGCCGTTATATATGAAAGGAATCATGTTTGTCAATATGTAAATACAATGGTCGTGTGGCGAGTAAAGGCGTGTTAGCGCGGAGAATCCACTTCACAAGGTCGTCTCGCCGCTCATGTCGCGCGGCCGGTGGTGGTCCATGTCCGAGTCGTAGTCCGATTCCATTTCTATCTTGACCTGCGGGACGGGGCAGGCCGCCCCGCGCCCCATAGGCATGGCCGGAGATGACGGGCAGGAGATCTTCAGGTGAAGCGTGATGCTGAGGAAGGGCAATCTCCAGTTACCTTTCACACTCAGGCAGAGACAGGAAGTGGGTGAGGGTGGCGGCCGGAGGAGGGGGAATGACCGGCGTGGTCGTGTGGCATTAGGCCATGACGGGATGGAGGAAGGGAACGTTATCACTGTGGACTTCTACTCTTTTGACTTCAAGGTTTGTTTTATTTAGTGTGTGTGTGCGAGATCATCAAGAAAATATTGGTGAGTTCAAAGGTCACTAATGGCTCTCTGGTTTAGGTTATGTCCACACAAACGCAGATTTTTGCCTTTAAAAAAAACGAGCATATAGTGACGATTTTCCCTAAATTCGTCTACGGCGTTTATCAGGGGTGTCAATCTCCTTTTCATCGAGGGCCACATCGCAGTAACGGCTGCCTGCAGAGGGCAATTTTTTTTTTTTATTGAAATCATGCATGCGAGTAATAACCTGTGATTAATCAAGGTGTCCTGGGCATGACGTTAAAGTGCATCCGGCAGTGGAGGCTCCTCTATGGGGTCTTGGGGCACTACGAGGTTAACCCCTTTACTGCTGTTACAGGTACTAGGCAAAGGCCTAGTACCTGACTGCCCCCGTAGCCAGGGATGCAGAGAAGACCTCGACAGCGGAGCAGGCGGAAGACGGTAGATGTAAGAACTACCACCGTACTTGCCAACCTTGAAACCTACCTCCGGATTCGGGAGATTGGGGGCGGGGAGGATATTTATATAGTGTTCATTTATTTACACATACAGTGGGGCAAACAAGTATTTAGTCAGCCACCGATTGTGCAAGTTCTCCCACTTAAAATGATGACAGAGGTCTGTAATTTTCATCATAGGTACACTTCAACTGTGAGAGACAGAATGTGAAAAAAAAATCCAGGAATTCACATTGTAGGAATTTTAAATAAGTATTTGGTCAACCATTCAAAGCTCTCACTTTTAGAAGGAGGTTCTGGCTCAAAATCTCACAATACATGGCCCCATTCATTCTTTCCTTAACACGGATCAATCGTCCTGTCCACTTAGCAGAAAAACAGCCCCAAAGCATGATGTTTCCACCCCCATGCCTCACAGTAGGTGTGGTGTTCTTGGGATGAAACTCAGTATTCTTCTTCCTCCAAACACGACGAGTTGAGTTTATACCCAAAAGTTCTATTTTGGCTTCATCTGACCACATGACATTCTCCCAATCCTCTGCTGTATCATCCATGTATCCATTTTGGTATAAACTCAACTTGTTGTGTTTGGAGGAAGAAGAATACTGAGTTGCATCCCAAGAACACCATACCTACTGTGAAGCATGGGGGTGGAAACATCATGCTTTGGGGCTGTTTTTCTGCTAAGGGGACAGGACGATTGATCCGTGTTAAGGAAAGAATGAATGGGGCCATGTATCGTGAGATTTTGAGCCAAAACCTCCTTCCATCAGTGAGAGCTTTGAATGGTTGACCAAATACTTATTTTCCACCATAATTTACAAATTCTTAAAAATTCCTACAATGTGAATTCCTGGATTTTTTTTCCACATTCTGTCTCTCACAGTTGAAGTGTACCTATGATGAAAATTACAGACCTCTGTCATCATTTTAAGTGGGAGAACGTGCACAATCGGTGGCTGACTAAATACTTTTTTGCCCCACAGTATACACACACTCCTCTCTACTCATTGTTGTATTTGAAAGTGCAATGCATTGCAGCCAGTAACACAGCCTTTGAAGGAGCATAGGCATGGGCAGCATCTGTGACATTTAAATTGCAGGAAAGGAGTGAGTTTAGGGTTGAATTGTCCATCGTTCTATTCTCTGTCACTATCATTTTTTGGACATTACTACTTGCCGGAGTTTTGAAGCAATGCATGATGGGAATCCGGATGTTGTGGGTCAAAGTGTATTAACGTGCCGGCTGGAATAAACACACGCTGAGAAATAGCTCCGTGCCTGCCTACTTTATGGGTCTTAGATAAACCTATGGATAACGGACACATATATGATAGTCTCCTTATTGTTGTGTGTGCAGTTGTGCACTCTCCAAAACCCGTAGATGTTATAAGGTGACTGGGCCGGCACGCTGATTATATGGAGGAAAAGTGGACGTGACGATAGGCTGTCCTCACTCAAGTCCGGCTGGAAATTGGGAGAATGGTTGTCCCGGGAGATTTTCAGGAGAGGCACTGAAATTTGGGAGTCTCCCGGAAAATTCAGGAGGGTTGGCAAGTACGACTACCACAACAGCTGTGACGGCGGAAGAAGGCTGCAGCAGAAAAGGGTCCCCAGTCGTCTTGGACTTCATGCCACTGTACCCTGACCCGATTCTGTCAAGGATCGTGTGGTGACTGTCTGTGCACCAGTCTCCCCACTTTAAACTAAGTCACGCACAGCCATCCCCCATAAAGGGATAAACCCCTACCCAGGAGGATCGTCATACTCGTTCGAGTGACCGCCGATGAGTGAGTGATTAATCAAAATTCACATGTATCTGGCGGCCTTGTGGTTAGAGTGTCCGCCCTGAGATTGGTAGGTCGTGAGTTCACACCCTGGCCAAGTCATACCAAAGACTATAAACATGGGACCCATTACCTCCCAGCGAAGCGGTCCGGTAGCTTCCGAAGCACTCCGCCGATGGACCGAGCGACAATACAAAACTGTGGTGCACTGGACCCAAGCGCTGATACTCCGACAGAGAGTAGGTGGGTGGATCGGATGTGTAACACGTTAGTTGTGATGTTAGCCCGTTCGGGGCTAATTATGCTACTGTAACTGTAAACTCCACTAAACTGTAAATAAAATAGAAGTGCAAATTAAAAGTATGGGGAACATATTCACCATTAATTAGTTGCTTATTAAAGTAACAAAGACTTAATATAGTGTTATTTGGACACAAGGGGAACATATAAGGGTTAGGGTTACGGTTACTAATAAGTAATAATTCTGAGGTTATTGATAGATAGAAAGATAGTACTTTATTGAGTGAGGGAAGACTCTTAGTTAATGGCTTACTGGCTGTAGAATAAGGCATTAATAAGTACTTAATAATGACTAATTAAGAGCCAATATGTTACTAATGTGCATGTTAATAAGCAACAAATTAATGGTGAATATGGTCTCCATACTAAAGTGTTACCAAAATTAGCTTTTTCTTCATCTTATCTGCGTTTGCGTGGACTTTGCCTTAGTTCATCTCAAGATGTTTGCACCAAGACCAGGGATCTCACTCATTCCTCCTGCTAGGTCTTCCTATTTTCTGGCAGACCAGGTGTGTATTAGTTGTGCTAAGAAGCGGCGTTACAAACCCCCAGCAGGTTGCATCAAATATAAAGTATTGGTGGTCGTCCAAAGTGATTTGTTGCGGGAACGTGTGGGGAAACACTGCCATGCATCTTAGACCAAAATACACTTTAGCTTGTTTTCCAAACCATGCCTCTTTCAAAGCAATGCAGACAGGGGGTTCATTTGCATTCAAGGAACGAACAAAAAACATCAAAGTGTAATTCTTTGAAGAACATTATAGCATAAAAGTCTTGTTGCAAGCGAAGCCGATCTGTCGGGACTTGGATGAAAAAAGAAACAACCAAAGCGATAACGATTCTTGTTCTATTTGAATGGTTCACAACAGAGTCGTACACAGCATGGACAAATGACAACGTGTTCAAAAGGAAGCAGTCTGTGAAACATTCAGAACAGGAAAAGAAGTAGCAAGCGTTACACAGCCAGAAGTATGACAAAGATCTGCATTGCCTTAAAGTGCATGGAGAGGACGCTGGGTAGTGTTTATGGTTGCAAGTATTTCTTCAATTGGAAGTGTTCCTTTTTACATTTCACCAGCAGGAAATAAAATAGAGGTGAAGCCAAATAAAATATGTCTTGAAAAAAAACAGCAATGTACTGTAATATAGTATACTAAAGAAGTATTAGAATCTACAAAATACAAGGCAATACCGTGGGACCTCGTTTTTGTTTTTTTTAACATGCACCACTTTTCATAGCATTTGGTTAAAGAAGAAAAGTTCTGCCAAAAGTTTTCCTGGACCTTCTTATGCCGTCTCGGTCAAACATTACGGTAAACTAAGTACCTCACAAATATTATTCAGCGGAACTAAATGGCGTGAGTGTCTGTGAAGTATGGATAGTGGTTAGAGGTGGGATTCATGGCTCTTAGAAAGGAGCCAGATCTTGAGCTTGAAAGCCGTTGAAAAGACTGGCTCCATGGGGAACATATTCACCATTAATTAGTTGCTTATTAACATGCAAATTAGTAACATATTGGCTTTTAATTAGTTATTATTAAGTACTTCTTAATGCCTTATTCTACATGGTCTTATTAAACAGCCAGTAAGCCATTAACATTATCACAATTTCAGAAGGGTTAAAACCAATAAAAATCAGTTCCCAGTGGCTTATTTTATATTTCGAAGTTTTTTTCAAAATTTTACCCATCCCGCAATATCCCTAAAAAAAGCTTTAAAGTGCTTGATTTTCGCTATTTGCAAAGCCACTGTCCATTTCCCTGTGACGTCACATAGCGATTCCAATACAAACAAATGGTGGATACCACAGCAAGATATAGCGACATTAGCTCGGATTCAGCTCGGATTTCAGCGGCTCAAGCGATTCAACAGATTACACTTATATTGAAACAGATGGTTGGAGTATGGAGGCAGATAGCGAAAACGAAATTGAAGAAGAAACTGTAGCTATTGAGCGAATGAATAGCTATTGACGGTATTCGGCCATGCATGTCTGCGTTAGCATCGCCGGTAAAATGTGCAGACCAACCGATCAGGACTTTCGCATTGACACTGGATTAACTTAAATCCGTAGATTGGTAAATGTTTGTTTCGCATTAAATGCGGGTGGAAGGAAACGCTGGATGCAAATACAACTACAAATGTACATACAGGTAGCCTAAATAGCATGTTAGCATCGATTAGCTGGCAGTCATGCCGCGACCAAATATGTCTGATTAGCACATAAGTCAATAACACCAACAATACTCACCTTTGTGATTTCGTTGACTTTATCGTTGGGAATGCATCTGCTTGGAGTGTCGCAGGATATCCAGACATTCTTGTCATCTCTGTGCCATCTCTGTCGTAGCATCGCCGGTAAAAACAAACGAGGGACTTTCGTATAGTTGCTCCAGTGTCAAGAGATATCTCTTGACACTGAAGCAATTTAAATCCGTTGATTGCTAAGTGTTTGTTTGGCATTAAATGTGGATAGAGGGAAAGGCTGGATGTAAATATAGCTACAAATGAGGCATAATGCTGCAATATGTACATATAGCTAGCCTAAATAGCATGTTAGCATCGATTAGCATGCCGTGCTAATCGATGCACATTCTATGTAAATCAACTTGAATCCGTCCCTGGTCGTGTTGTTACACCCTCCGACAACACACCGACGAGGCATGATGTTTTCAAGGTACCGGAAAACAGTAGAAAAAAACGAAAATAACAGAGCTGATTTGACTCGATGCGTGTGATGTGGTAGGGAAAAATGGCGTTGACTACCTATGTGACGTCACGTTCTGACGTCGTCGCTCAGAGAGGCATAAACAGAAAGGCGTTTAATTCGCCAAAATCCACCCATTTAGAGTTCGGAAATCGGTTAAAAAAATAAATGGTCTTTTTTCTGCAACATCAAGACGCTTACATGGGTCTGGTGATAATGTTCCCCTTTAACTAAGAGTCTTCCCTCAATAACCTGAGAATTATTGCCTATTAGTAACCCAAACCCTTATATGTTCCCCCAGTGTCCAAATAACTCTAAATTAAGTCTTTGTTACTTAGAATATGTTCCCCATACTAATGTGTTACCATATTTTTTTAAGTAACTTGTTTTCATCAAGGACACAATCACTCGTGGCAGTAGTAAGATACAAGTTTGGTCAATAAAACAAAAATGAATACATGACACCAATATAGACACTATAAACAATAATTATTTAGATACAAATCTAATTTGGCTTTTGTTTTAATTGTAAAGACTCCACAAGATGATGTCTTTTCCAATTCTCTGACAGTCATGTCACTAGGGCCGTGACCATGGCTTGTCGTCGCCTCCACGGATTGCGCAAAAGTGCATCATAATGCTACATTTCCTTTTATTTTTGTTCATTTTCTTTTCTTTTCCATTTGCTAATAACTATTTAGGGTAACACTTTAGTATGGGGAATATATTGTAAGTAAGAAAGACTTAATTTAGAGTTACAGTATTTGGACACTAGGGGAACATATTGTCAGTAACAAAGACTTAAAGGGGAACATTATCACCAACCTATGCAAGCGTCAATATATACCTTGATGGTGCAGAAAAAAGACCATGTATTTTTTCAACCGATTTCCGAGCTCCTAATGGGTGTATTTTGGCAAATTAAACGTCTTTCTGTTTATCTGTCTTTTAGCGATGACGTCAGAACGTGACGTCACCGAGGTAACACACCCGCCATTTTCATTTTCACATTACAAACACCAGGTCTCAGCTCTGTTATTTTCCGTTTTTTCTACTATTTTTTGGAACCTTGGAGACATCATGCCTCGGAGGGTGTAACAACACTAACAGGGAGGGATTCAAGTTGCACCACTGGCAAGAAATCTGCCGCCAGACCCCCATTGAATGTACCAGAGTCTCCACATTTGACCGGCGATGCTAAGACAGACATGGCACAGAGATGTATGGATAACCTGCAGATGCATTTGCAACGATTAAATCAACGAAATCACAGAGGTGAGTTTTGTTGATGTTGTTGACTTATGTGCTAATCAGACATATTTTGTCACGGCATAACTGCCAGCTAATCAATGCTAACATGCTACGCTAATCGATGCTAACATGCTATTTACGCTAGCTGTATGTACATTTGAAACTAGATACCCACATTTAATGCGAAACAAACACTTACCAATCGACTGATTTAAGTTGCTCCAGTGTCACAAGATGCGAAAGTCCTGATGGTTTGGTCCGCACATTTTACCGGCGATGCTAATAAGGCAGCCATGCTATGGGCCACTTCATTAGGTACACCCACGCTATGGCCGAATAGTGTCAATAGCTTAAATTTCTTCTTCAATTTCGTTTTCGCTATCTGCCTCCATACTACGACCATCTGTTTCAATACATGCGTAATCTGTTGAATCGCTTAAGCTGCTGAAATCCGAGTCTGAATCCGAGCTAATGTCGCTATATCTTGCTGTGGTAACCGCCATGTTGTTTGTATTGGCAGCCCTGTATGACGTCACAGGGAAACGGATAGTGGTTTCGAAGATAGCGAAAATAAGGCACTTTAAAGTTTTATTTAGGGGTATTCCGGGACCGGTAACATTTTGAAAAAAACGTCAAAAAATACAACAAGCCACTGGGAACTGATTTTTATTGTTTTTAACCCTTTTGAAATTGTGATAATGTTACCCTTTAAGGGTTAGGGCTAAGGTTATTGTAGATTTGTTCTGTAAGAACAGACCATAATCATTAAGGGGTATTAAAGGGAGAATCATATACAACAACTTCCTTACTTAGTACTAATAAGCAATAATTCTGAGGTTAATGAGGGAAGACTTTTAGTTAATGGCTCACTGGTTGTATAATAAGGCCATGTAGAATAAGGCATACTTAATAATGACTAATTAAGAGCCAATATGTTACTAATTTGCATGTTTATAAGCAACTAATTAATGCTGAATATGTTCCCTAGACTAAATTGTTACCCTCGTTAGAATTCCGAGTACAGCGGTAAAGGCTCCAGTAAATTTAGGTGCTTATTGAACTCATCCCTCTTTGATAGCTTTGGCGTGAATAGAGCCTTCTGAGACGACTTTTACTCGGTATTGTCATTACTCTTTCATTAAACAAAGCCAATAAACCCTGATTCTGATTCTGAGAGTGCAGCTTGGGCAATTTGTATGAAGAACGGCTCTTAAACGATCGAACTACAACTGTGAAACGGTTCTCATTGTTCACTGGTAAGAGCCAATCAAAAGGCTGACTCGTTTAGGAAGGTCACAACTCTTAATAGTGGTCCTTTGAGAGTTGGGAACCTATAAACTAAGGTCATCTCAGGGCTTTCAATTGTTCACAACTTTAATAGTGGTTCTTTGAGACTTGGGAACCTATAAACTAAGGTCATCTGAGGGCTTTCAATTTTTCACAAGTCCATTGTTTGGTTTGTCTTGGAAGACGTTTCGTCGCTCATCCGAGTAGACTTCATCAGTTCGTGCTCAGAGACTTGGATTGTTCAGATCAAGTCCAGCGGTTGGTGCCAAAACCCCAAACATTTATACTCCAAAACCAGGAGGGTGTGTCGGGGAAAGGATGGTTTTGCCCGAGAAAAACAACTGCTTTGACACAAACCAGCAATCCTAACTGTCATAGCCAACGACAGTCGTTGAGGTGTAATTTCCCCTGGTTAGTAAGGAGGTATTGTGTGTCAGAACCATCGCTGTGGATCGACCACCAGTCCAAAATAGTCGGATTTCCTCACGTTAGCATTCCATTCAGTTGTAAAAAAAACGGCACAAATGGCATTCTGGTCATCTTCTGTGACCAGAATGTTTCTATTTCCTGGTATTTGTTGGAAGCTAAATTAAATGGGTTGTACTTGTATAGCGCTTTTCTACCTTCAAGGTACTCAAAGCGCTTTGACACTACTTCCACATTTACCCATTCACACACACATTCACACACTGATGGAGGGAGCTGCCATGCAAGGCGCCAACCAGCACCCATCAGGAGCAAGGGTGAAGTGTCTTGCTCAGGACACAACGGAGGTGACGAGGTTGGTACTAGGTGGGATTTGAACCAGTGACCCTCGGGTTGCGCACGGCCACTCTCCCACTGCGCCACGCCATCCCTAGATTCTTCCCTAAAATTGCAGAGTCAGGAATTGTTGAAAGGACAGTGTTGTATATGGGAGACACGTGGTGTCGCAGACCACCAATTCTGTTCAGGGAATGTTTTTCAACCTTGACATAGACTGCTTCCCTCACTCCTCTTTCGTACCATCCGTCCTAGCCAAGGATGTTAAAATAACATCTCAACGGCAGACATTTATATATATATAAGGGTTAGGGTTACTAATATGCAATAACTCTGAGATTATTGAGGGAAGACTCTTAGTTAATGGCTTACTTGTTGTATAATAAGTCCATGCAGAATAAGGCATTAATAAGTACTTAATAATGACTAATTAAGAGCCAATATGTTACTAATGTGCATGTTAATAAGCAACTAATTAATGGTGAATATTTGTTCCCCATGCTTAAAAATGCGGCGTTTTGCGAAGGGGCAAGCTCCATTTACATTTATTTCAATTAATTTTAATAGGAGACGGTGATTTGAGATACAAGTGTTTGGAGATAAGAGCTCTGTCAGGAAACCAATTAAGCTCTTTAGTTGAGGTATTATTGTACTCTGATAGTTAGTAAAACCATTTCATGTACTGTAAAGATGTATGATTCTAGAACTAGTTGTTTCCAAGTTTTAATAGGAATAAGAATAAGAACAGCTGTGTAATACTTGAGAGGTTCTACTGAAACATCCATGCTATGTCCAGTACTTAGAAAGTACTCTAAACACATATACAAGAAGCACACCTAATATTTTGTCACTTGTGTTGACATGTAGTGTGTACATTGTGTTAAAGGGCATGTTGTGTGGCGGAGGGCTGGCAGTATGCCCCCCACTCAGACTGTTCAACTTCAGGGTGGACCAGATCTTTGTAGGGGATGTGCAATTTGAGGACACAGTACCTGCGATCCAAGTCTGAATCAGAACTTGGTGAATGGTTGGAGTAAGGGTTGTATTTATCCTGCAACAGACGCACAGTAAATCAATGACCAATGAGTTCAGGCCAGCAGATGGCAGCAAAGGTCTGTTTATCTCACCTCATCCTCAATGGCCTCCAGTTTGGGCTTTTTCTTGTCTTTCACACTCTTCTTGTCATCGTCCTTCTTCTTCTTCTCTTTCTCAGGCAGCAGGTCGTCCACCCAAGCCAGGTCATGCTGGGAGAAGACCATGTCCAGCATTTTACGCACGACCATCAGACCAAGAATCTAAAGTTTAAGACAAAACAGATGCATCACATAGAAACTTTAATCTGCGGTTTTTACTCATATCTATTGTTGCTTGGAGGAATCGTACAGTGGAACTTCAGTTCGGAACCTCTATTCACAAATCTATTGTTGCTTGGAGGAATCATACAATGGAACCTCAATTCACAAATCTATTGTTGCTTGGAGGAATCGTACAGTGGAACTTCAGTTCGGAACCTCTATTCACAAATATATTGTTGCTTGGAGGAATCGTACAGTGGAACCTCAATTCACAAATCTATTGTTGCTTGGAGGAATTGTACAATGGAACTTCAGTTCGGAACCTCTATTCACAAATCTATTGTTGCTTGGAGGAATCGTACAGTGGAACCTCAATTCACAAATCCCTTGTTGCTTGGAGGAATCGTACAGTGGAACCTCAATTCACAAATCTATTGTAGCTTGGAGGAATTGTACAATGGAACCTCAATTCACAAATCCATTGTTGCTTGGAGGATTCATACAGTGGAAGCTCAAATCACAAATCTATTGTAGCTCGGAGGAATTGTACAATGGAACCTCAATTCTCAAATCTATTGTTGCTCGGAGGAATCGTACAGTGGAACCTCAATTCACAAATCTATTGTTTCTTAGAGGAATCGTACAGTGGAACCTCAGTTCGGAACCTCTATTCACAAATCTATTGTTGCTTGGAGGAATCGTACAGTGGAACCTCAATTCACAAATCTATTGTTGCTTGGAGGAATCGTACAGTGGAACCTCAATTCACAAATGTATTGTTGCCTGGAGGAATCGTACAGTGGAACCTCAATTCACAAATCTATTGTTGCTTGGAGAAATAGTACAGTGGAACCTCAATTCACAAATCTATTGTTGTTCGGAGGAATCGTAGAAGGCAACCTCAATTCACAAATTTATTGTTGCCTGGAGGAATCGTACAGTGGAACCTCAATTCTCAAATCTGTTGTTGCTCGGAGGAATCGTACAGTGGAACTTCAGTTCGGAACCTCAATTCACAAATCCAATGTTGCTTGGAGGAATCGTACAGTGGAACCTCAATTCACAAATCTATTGTAGCTTGGAGGAATTGTACAGTGGAACCTCAATTATCAAATCCATTGTTGCTTGGAGGAATCGTACAATGGAACCTCAATTCACAATTTTTTTTTGTTGCTTCGAGGAATCGTACAGTGAAACATCAATTCACAAATCTATTGTTGCTTGGAGGAATCGTACAATGGAACCTCAATTCACAAATCTATTGTTGCTTGGAGGAATAGTACAGTGGAACCTCAATTTACAAATCTATTGTTGCTTGGAGGAATCGTACAGTGGAACCTCAATTCACAAATCTATTGATGCCTGGAGGAATCGTACAGTGGAACCTCAATTCACAAATTTATTGTTGCCTGGAGGAATCGTACAGGGGTACCTCAATTCACAAATCTATTGTTGCTCGGAGGAAACATACAGTGGAACCTCAATTCACAAATCTATTGTTGCTTGGAGGAATCGTACAGTGGAACCTCAGTTCGGAACCTCTATTCACAAATCTATTGTTGCTTGGAGGAAACATACAGTGGAACCTCAATTCACAAATCTATTGTTGTTCGGAGGAATCGTAGAGGGGAACCTCAATTCACAAATTTATTGTTGCCTGGAGAAATCGTACAGTGGAACTTCAATTCACAAATCTATTGTTGCTTGGAGGAATAGTACAGTGGAACCTCAATTCACAAATCTATTGTTTCTTGAAGGAATCGTAGAGTGGAACCTCAATTCACAAATCCATTGTTGCTTGGAGGATTCATACAGTGGAACCTCAATTCTCAAATCTATTGTTGCCCGGAGGAATCGTACAGTGGAACTTCAATTCACAAATCTATTGTTTCTTGGATTCGTACAGTGGAACCTCATTTCACAAATCTATTGTTGCTTGGAGGAATTGTACAGTGGAACCTCAGTTCAAAAATCTATTGTTGCTTGGAGGAATCGTACAGTGGAACCTCAATTCACAAATCTATTGTTGCCTGGAGGAATCGTACAATGGAACTTCAGTTCGGAACCTCTATTCACAAATCTTTTGTTGCTTGGAGGAATCGTACAGTGGAACCTCAATTCACAAATCAATTGTTGCTTGGAAGAATAGTACAGTGGAACCTCAATTCACAAATCTATTGTTGTTCGGAGGAATCGTAGACGGGAACCTCAATTCACAAATTTATTGTTGCCTGGAGAAATCGTACAGTGGAACTTCAATTCACAAATCTATTGTTGCTTGGAGGAATAGTACAGTGGAACCTCAATTCACAAATCTATTGTTTCTTGAAGGAATCGTAGAGTGGAACCTCAATTCACAAATCCATTGTTGCTTGGAGGATTCATACAGTGGAACCTCAATTCTCAAATCTATTGTTGCCCGGAGGAATCGTACAGTGGAACTTCAATTCACAAATCTATTGTTTCTTGGATTCGTACAGTGGAACCTCATTTCACAAATCTATTGTTGCTTGGAGGAATTGTACAGTGGAACCTCAGTTCAAATATCTATTGTTGCTTGGAGGAATCGTACAGTGGAACCTCAATTCACAAATCTATTGTTGCCTGGAGGAATCGTACAATGGAACTTCAGTTCGGAACCTCTATTCACAAATCTTTTGTTGCTTGGAGGAATCGTACAGTGGAACCTCAATTCACAAATCAATTGTTGCTTGGAAGAATAGTACAGTGGAACCTCAATTCACAAACGCCTCTATTTACGAACCTTTACACCGCGCCAAATGTGTGCATACAATGTCTTTTGCTGTCCGAAGCCATGTCGCCATGGAGACCAGGATTAGTGATTTACTTTATTTTTCGCCATGGAGACCAGGATTAGTGATTTAGAAGTAGCTAAAACACTGTTGACTTTGGATGGTTGTTCGCCTAAAGCACCTCTTCCTGAGGGCGTCTCAGTGTTATAACTTCACCTTTATCATTAGTTTTTCGACCAAAATGCGTCCGTTCTCCATTTTCTGTCTGCACCTTGTGTCTGCTTGTAAGTACCCCGGGTGTGCGCTGCCAAACATGCTCCTCTGCTCGCAAAACCAGCAATGTCATGACGTGACGACGCGCCGTCATGTCGGGGAACTGGTACTTTTCAAACGTATAGTATAGTACCTTTTTTGATTCATTAGTACTATACCAGTATCGGTATACCGTACAACCCTAATATATACACATTAAAGTGTCTGACTACTGACTTTTTACAAGGCTGGAACCAATTATTCATGTTTACATTGATTCTTATGGAGAACTCCGCTTCACTATACAAACGTTTCGGTTTAAAACCATGTTCATGAACCAATTGGGGTCGTAAATTGAGATTCCTCTGTGCATCCATAGTAATCTATTACATACCATAATGGGAAAGATGATTGCTAAGAATGTTGATTTGAGGATCCAGAGTACAGCCAGGCATATGATCTGGACCAGGGTGAACAGGTGCACTCTCCTCAGAGGAACATGGCGCAGGTAGGAGAGGTCGGGCTGGTGCTTGGACGGCATCATGTACAATTTAATCCTGTC